>NW_022589704.1:11143060-11419336 GCF_004348235.1 Phoca vitulina | reverse complement strand
TTCTTTCTTTCTTTCTTTCTTTCTTTCTTTCTTTCTTTCTTTCTTTCCCTCTCTCTTTCTTTCTTTCTTCTTTCTTTCTCTCACTCTTTCTTTCTTCTTTCTTCTTCTTTCTTTCTTTTTCTTTCTTTCAAGATATTATTTATTTTTGCAAGAGAGAGAGAGAGGGCACAAGCAGGAAGGAGGGGCAGAGGAGGAAGCAGACTCCCCACTGATCAGGAAGCCCAATGAGGGACTCGATCCTAGGACCCTGGGATCATGACCTGAGCCAAAGGCAGACACTTAACCAACTGAGCCACCCAGGTGCCCATGCACGTTTCTTTCATTGAAGCATCAGGGATGACGTGTCACACAGATTCATCTAAGCCACAGCATCTCTTTAAGCTTGTGGCTCAGGATCCCCACAAACACATGTATTGTTGGTACTCATCAGGCTTGCCCCAAAGAGTGTATTGGTTTGCCAGGGCTGCCATAATGAAGTACCGTAGACCGGGTGGCTTAACCAATAGGAATTTATTTTCTCACAATTCTGGAGGCTGGAAGTCCAAGATTAAGACCAAGCTCCTTGGCTCAAAGTCCAAGATGAAAATGGCAGCAGGTTTGGTTTGCAGCCTTTTTCTTTGGCTTGAAGATGGCTGCCTTCTTGCTCTGTCTTCGCATGGTCTTCCTTCTGTGCACATTTGTGTCCTAATTTTCTCTTCTTATAAGAACACCAGTCATATTTGTTTAGGACCCAACTTAAGGACCTTTAACTTAATTACCTATTTAAAGAGCCTATCTCTAAATATAGTCCATTCTGAGTTACTGGGAGTTAGGACTTCAACATATGGATTTTGGAGAGATGCAGTTCAGCCCCTAGCAAAAGAGTAACAAAACATAGAAAAATCTTATGCTTTGTCCTTCGTTTATGTAGTTTAGCTAGTGACCTATGTTTAATATAATATGGCCTTTTTGCTTTTTTTTTTGTCAGTAGCCGTTACAGATATACACTTACTTTCTTTTCTATATCAAATTGTCACCTAACAAAGAAATTGTGTCTCAGTGTCCCTCATAGGACCCGGCACAATGTTTGGCAATAACTCTCACTGGTTCACCCTGCTGCCTGAGTCCTTCTTTCACCAATTGATGTCAGTACTGAGTAACAACAACTCAGCCAATCCTGACAGCCCCCATCTTCTACCTCTACTGCCTGAAAACAAGCTCACATTTCTTGTGAGCAGGATGGAGAAAGCAGGGGCCTAAGAAGTGTTACATCTTCAATGCTAGGAGGGCCATGTGTCCCAGAATTCTGCCTATCAACCTTACTTTGTGGGAAAACTGCCTCAAGGAGTCCTCATGAAGAAAAGCTAGGTAAGATAGATGGATAGGACTCTCCCTGCTGAGAATAGCTATGTGATAGGAGGTGGCTCTCTCTCTCTTTTTTAAAGATTTTATTTATTTATTTATTTATTTATTTATTTGAGAGAGAGAGAGACAGAGCTCAAGTGGGGGGAGGAGCAGAGAGAGAGGGAGAAGCAGACTCCCCTCTGAGCAGGGAGCCCAATGCAGGGCTTGATCCTGGGACTCCAGAATCATGACCTGAGCCGAAGGCAGATGCTAAACCGACTGAACCACCCAGGCGCCCCTAGGAGGTGGTTCTAAATGTGGAGGCTGGCAGAAGTGTGAGTCAGAAAATGGAGCCCATCCTAGAGGCTGAGAATAACTAAGAACTGCTGAGTAGCCAGAGGGCACTAGAGGCTCAGGACCCTTGGACATGGACAAGGAAACAGAAACAGAGATGGGTAGGTGTCAACTTAGAATTTGAGGAAGCTCATCTCAGACCCCCTCCTCAAACCTTATCTTCTGAATTTCAAAGGGGAAGGAAGACTATCTTTTCAGGGGCTCCCTTTGGGGATTTTACTTGACATGGCTACTCAATTCATATTTCCTTTGGTAATTTCATTGCATTTGGTCACTTCAACCTATGTAAGCATCTGTGTTTGTCAGGCTCTGCTTAGAGTGACAAGGAAATACCCCATATAGACTTGTGGTGTTGGAGCAAGAATGTCCTTCTTCTGGAGACAGATCACAAGGGCTTGGCTTCTCTCAGTCCCAGCTTCACCACCAGACCCAGCTGGGAGACCCCTGTCTCCTTTCTCTCTCAGCTCACTGCTAAACCAACCATGATGGATCAAGAATCTGGAAGCTACACAGAAAAGAGAGGGAGCACTATGGGAAATTAACAGAAGGGGTGTTTGGGAACACATTTTACTGTGTGTGTGGTGTGGACTCCTTCAGACAATGTTGAGGGGGTGGTATGAAAGTTGCCCAGTTTGATTATTTTGAATCTAATGCTCATCTTCTGACACTACATCCGAAAGCCTATTTTGCAGTTTTTAGTGGTTGACAGACAGACTTCTGTGGCCCCTACCAGGGCTCCAGCAGAACTTCTGGGAGAGTTGCATGGGAGGGTATGGATGCTTAGTGAGGTGACGGCTGAATGGAAAGCACTCATGGACTATAGAGCTAATGGGCAAAGAGATGTGAGAGACTCTGGGCTTCCATTTCCGTTGCCTTTTGGAGTAATTCTCAGCAATGAGGCCATGACAATCAGGATCAACATGCAGTAGAAAAAGACCCTAGGAGTAGACAATAAGTGACCCTTATACACGATAAGCCTCAAAAGTGACCATGATGCGATCAGATGATTATGCAGGATCTGTATGAATATTCACGCACTCAGACTTCTGTTGCTAAGACTCTATCAAGGGAGAGATTTGGGAAGAGTTTAGTTTATGACATTCATCTGCTAAGAGAGAGGATGTGCCCCTGAGTTCTTTGCTTCTTGATAGACCCACAGTGGATTAACCATTTACTAATCCATCTGTATTGATTGCAAACAATTTATCTAGCTTTTGATTCATTGCCGTCTTCACGTATATACTATCTGCATAGTTGAAATTCAAACAATGGAAATGCATTGTTCCTGAGGGATAGATAGTTTAGAAACTGGCAAGAAAAAAAGAAATGGGTCTTTGAGGTTGATTTAGTATAATTTATTAAGAAAACGGTTGCTTTGCATTTACAGAGATGGCAATGCAGTGGTAAAAACAAGACATAAATAAACACAAAGTTAAAAGCACTTCAAGAAGGTAAAATATTAGTTGTCTTGATTCATTTTTGTCAAGGGCAAGATATGAACGGTAATTGACAGAGGAGACTGCCCATTTGTTACTTTGGTTGGTGTTTATTAAATGCAGACCGGATGACAGAAACCACAGAAATGTGGGATTCCTATGGGTTGGTGACAAGGCTCAGGTCATGCTTGTGACTTAAAAGTCAAAGGAGCCGACAGAAAGGGAGGGGGAGGTCTTACCTACAGCATGGCTACCTGCAGCACCTGCCCAGAGGCTGGCCGGCCGCCTAGCAGCAACATTGCTTCTTGCAACAGCTCTTGTGCTGGCAACAGCTCTTCTGCTGGCAACAGCCCTTCCCACCGCCGCAGCCATGCGGGCCGCAGCCACACGAGCCACAGGAGCCACAGGAGCGGCGGCAGCAGCAGACCACGGGGGTACTGCAGCAGCCCCCACAGCAGCCGCAGCAGCAGGGGCAGCAGGCGGAGCAACAGCCCACCCGGTAGCACCTGCAGGTGGTGCATCCGCCGCAGCCGCCGCCGCAGCCGCCACAACTTCCGTAGCCACCACAACTTCCACAGCCACAGCAGCCCATGGTGTCAGGAGAGAGGACTCAGGAGGGAGTAACGAGGAGGGAGACTCGGGAGGCGAGGGAGGTCTGGTGCCGCTGTCCGCGGGGGGAGCCCCTTATGTACCAACCCTGCGGGGAAAGTGGGAAGACACGTGACCACTTCCTTGTTGCTCTTCGGCTCTATTTAGAGGGAAGAATCACATCATCTCTTATTTGCTTCCCTTTTAAATGTCTTTGTCGTCACCACATGTTTATCGTTTAAATAAAACCTATATTCCAGCTTAACTCTGAAAAAGACAAAGTTCTAGGGACTCATTCTGGGAAGCGGGAGCGTGGTGAGGCTATCAACAGGAATGGGCAGAATCTCCATCTGCCCACGATGCCTGTGTCCTGGGGCTTGCAGACCACAGCCTGGGCCAGGTGATCTGTGAGCTCTCACAGTCCCTGACCTCAAAGAGCTTGCGATAGGAAGTAACACAGGGAGCTGGGGAGGTGAAAGGCCAGATGCCATCATTGCATTTGTTGACCAGTGGAAACTTTTGGAGTTGGAAACTTTTTTTTTTTTTAAGATTTTATTTATTTATTTGACAGAGAGAGATATAGCGAGAGAAGGAACACAAGCAGGGGGAGTGGGAGAGGGAGAAGCGGGCTTCCCGCGGAGCAGGAAGCCCGATGCGGGGCTCAATCCCAGGACCCTGGGATCATGACCTGAGCCGAAGGCAGATGCTTAACGACTGAGCCACCCAGACGCCCCGGAGTTGGAAACTTTTACTCCCTACCTCTACATGTGAAGCATACCATTTTTCTTTCTCACACCCAGGTTCTAATGACTATTTTAAAACGGAAATAAATCCTCTTAGGAGTCCTCATTTTAATGATGCAATCCTTGGTATATTTTGCTTTGGATGAGGAATTAATTTTTGTCTTTGAGTAGATAGTATCAGTTGACGTCTGAGAGAAACACCCCTTGGCTAAGTAGTCTGACCGAGGTGATTTTGAAAGCAGGGTGGGAACCTTGAGGGGTGCAGGCGCACAGGCCAGAGATGCAAGGAGGGGCCCAATGTGGGGAGAGAAAGAGTGTGAAATGTGGTGAAGTGTGCAGCTGTGGTCTGGGTGGGATTTGAGGGCTAGTGACCAACAAGGAGGCTGTAAAAACATAAGACAAGAAAAACAAGAGCACAAGTGAGTTCTTCATCACGTGTGCTGTTGGAGGAGGCCTCTGGCCTGTCAGGGAGTTCTGAGGACCTTCGTGGAGATCGTTGGTGGCCAACAGATTCCCCAAACTACAATTTGTAACTGGCTTGCTGCCCGGAGTCTATTTTCCCAATCTGGTGAGATTGTTCTTTAGGAATCTGAGTGAGAGGAAATGCTGTAAGGTCCCCAGAGGCATGTTGGCATTGTTATTCATGATCCCAAACTATTTTTGTGGTATGTGGACCAAAGCGTGGATTTCAACCACCTGGGGGTGCTTGGGCTGGGATGGGGAGTGCAGTGGGACAAGAGATATGAGAATAGGTTTGAGAGTTTTTAAGGAGGCACAATTGCAGAATTCAGTGGAAGACCAATTATGGAGCTAAGAGAAACAAGGGGAATTCCAAGCTGATTTTTTAATGGATCAGCAGCTGGATGGAGAAGGTGCAGTGGAAGAATGTAGCTTTTTTGGTGGGGTTGGTGATTGGGCTGGGGAGATTATGCCTTGAGCCTGGGGCCTGGGACATGGCAGGTGCCTCAGGACAGCCGTGGGAATAGGATGGAGCACGATTTGGCTGTCTGTGCATGTGGAGTGTGGAGGAGATTCTAAATTGGAGGAAGGAATCTGGGAAATGCATATGGTCGAGGAAGAAAAGAGGGTCATTTAGTTTAAAAATAGTCCACATCTCTTCGGAAATACAGCTGTGAACATGTAACCTCAGAAGAACTAAAATGGCCCATTTAACGAGGTGCAAGGTACATGACAGTAATAGATGTGAAAAAAAAAAATTGGAAAGAAATGGCTTGTTCAATTTGGTTATTCATATTGACTCTACCTCTCAGAAGTTTCTGTTAGAGCAGGATAGTTTCAGCTGAATGTATGCAGAGAAAACCACTGAGGAGAGGCGGAAAAGGAGCGGGCAGTAGTCAAGTGCTTCCTTAGCTCTAAATCTCAGAGATTCTTCTGTGTTTCTATGGAAATGAAGACCCCCTCCAAAATGTTGGCATCTCATAGTTTGCCTCTAAGATGACTTTAAGAGGAAGAGCTAAAATTAGCAAATGTACTGGGTCAAATATCATCGATAAGAATGTAAACAAGGAAGAGCCCCAGATGAGCTTCTTGTGGAAACTGCATTGGCAGCAATGAGGAAGCGCTGGGGTCATGTGTCCTGGGTCACTCACTCCATCACCGTCCTCCTCAAGATGGTACATAAGGGGCTCCCCCCGCAGACGGCGGCACCAGACCTCCCTCGCCTCCCGAGTCTCCCTCCTCGCTACTCCCTCCTGAGTCCTCTCTCCTGACACCATGGGCTGCTGTGGCTGCGGAAGTTGTGGTGGCTGTGGCGGTGGCTGTGGCGGTGGCTACGGCTGCGGCTGCGGCGGCGGCTGCACCACCTGCAGGTGCTACCGGGTCAACTGCTGTCCCTGCTGCACCGGCTGCTGTGGGTGCTGCTGCACTGTCCCCGTGGTCTGCTGCTGCCGCCACTCCTGTGGCTCCTGTGGCTCGTGTGGCTGTGGCTCATGTGGCTGTGGCTCGTGTGGCTGCGGCTCGCATGGCTGCGGCGGTGGGAAGGGCTGTTGCCAGCAGAAGAGCTGTTGCAAGAAGCAATGTTGCTGCTAGGCGGCCGGGGTGCAGGTGCTGCGGGGGCGCATTCAGTTGGTAAGACTTCCTGCCTCCCATTGCTCTTCCCCCACCTGATGGTCCTGAAAATACCCTTTTCCTGTCTTTCTTTGGTGCCTTAAGTCTTTCCATCAGAAGAGTCCCCGAACTCAGAGAAGTCATCGAATGGAAAAAATACGTATGTAGCCCAGCACCAGAGTAACTGCAAATTACTAATGAAATCATGATTCCGAATACTTGGTTTGATGGAAATATCCGCTGCCTTTCGGTTCTGTCTTTTCCCACTTTTTCATGTCATCATGCATAATTTTTTTTTTCCCTTTTTCCTTCCTAGTCATTACATAATACTGTCTAAATTTCCTAATAAAATAAAAACTAAAAGTCCATAAAAAGTGTTCTTTTGCCTTTGTTGTGTTTGAGCGCATGGAATCCTCATTTGTTCTGAAACTTGAGAGCGAATTTACCTTTTGCACGTTTTTAAAACCCTTGCAGCAGTAGCAGGTTCAAAGCCCTGGCCAGGTCTCTGGGGAACCCCCCCTCCGACTTCAGTGAAACTTCACTCTCCTGTCAGCCTCCTCCTTCCCTAACAGACCAGTGCGCCGACTCCCCGGGAAACACAGTCCCCTTGTATTGATATAATGACATGGCCCTTCAGCAGCTGCTCCTAAAGCCCCACACGGGCATTCCCATCAGAACCCAAATACAGAATTTAATGGTGGGCCTGAGACCATTTGGGCTTTCCATGGGGTCTCTTTTGCAGACATATTCGATCTTTTCCTTCCCCTCTTTCTGTTCAATAACAGACCTTTGAAACTTTTCTAAATAAAATGCAATCGGCTGCCACAAATTCTGCCAGTGCCTCTGTCTTCTCAACCACCTTCAGCAAAAGTGACACATGAAAAGAAGCCCCGGGGAAAGGGGGTTTTCAATGCTTCTTCGAGGGAGGAAGTCTTTTCTTCCACTGCTTCAATTTTATCCACAAGATGATAACCTCTTCTTTTCTTTTTCCTTCCTTTCTCCTTCCTTTCTTTCCTCTACTCTCCCCTCCTTGTCCTTTCTTTTCCTTTTTTCTTTTTCTAATTATTTTCTACAGCTTTTTCCAACTGTTGAGATTCCGCTGTTTTATTAGCTATAGAGACTGTAGGCCGAGGAGATTTTGGATGGCAATGGTTCAGTATTTTCACACGTTGATGCATTTGTCCAAAAAGGGGGCAGCTCTGGTGGATACCATGTTCAAATAAAATAAATTAACTACATCGCTGGGCTCAAAACCAAGATCCATGTCTCTGTGGACCAAACACAGAACAGAAATGCCGAATGCAAGACTGCAACCATGACCTTGCTGGGATCTGGGGCTGGCAGTGGGCTATAGGCATGTGGAGGGTGGGAATATGATCGCAGAGATCAGATATTCCACATGGAGAGGGGATGATATAGCCAGGCTCACTTGAGATTTGGTGTCAGGGTGGGGCCCCTTCTGTCTTGAAAAAATTCTATGACTCTCTGCTGCCTGGGGCTCTGGCCTATAAACTGGTATCCACCAGAGACATATGGACATAGTCCCAAGATCACAAATTGACTTAAATCATCTATAGGCTTGAGAATAATCTACAACATCCCATTACACTATGGGATGAGGCTTGGATGTGGGGCAGGAGAATATAACTGCAAAACTTCTAGACAGGTAAAAGCCAAGGTGAGGACTGAGGTAAGAAGAGAGAGTGAGAGAAATGAAAGTGAAAACAAAACACCTCTCACTTAAAGTAGTCAAAATTTCAAAAACTCTTTGTAGTAGGAAGGCTCTAACATGGCTCCCAATGATCCCTGCCTCCTGGTGTTCACACCCTTCTGAAATCACCTTCTCTTGAGTATGCGCTAGATCTAGTGACTAACGAAGAGAATACCACAAAAGTGACAGGATGTCACATTCTTGATTAGGTTACAAAAATCTGTGACTTCCTTCTTTGAGCCAGTTCTTGATTTCTTGGCTTGTACACTTTGGTGAAGCAAGCTGACATGTTAGGAGAGGCCCACATGGCCAGGAACTGAGCACAGTCTCCAATCAACAGCTAGCAAGGAATTGAAGCCTTCTGCTCAGTGGCCATGAGGAACTGAATCCTGCCAACAATTACATGAACTTGGAAATGCATCATGCCACAGTCAATGCCCTGCCTCCTTGAGATGACCACAGTCCAGTCAACATTTTGACCACCTATGGAAGACCCTGAAGTAGAGGGCTCAGCTAAGGTGTGCCCAGATTTCTGACTCAGAAACTGTGAGATAATAAATGTGTGGTATTTTAAGCCACAAGTGTTGGGGTAATTTGTTATACAATGCTAAATAACTAACACACATTTGAAAACATCTGATGTTAAGAAAGGGCAACAGAATAAACTTGGAACATGAATTCATTTCAGATGAAATTGACTTTATAGAACTAACAGTGTCCTTTAAACAATATTTTTTGGATCTTTAAAACAGTAAACAAGAGAATGACTTCCATTAAAAAAAAGAAGAGGATTTATAGTGAAAATATAGGTAAAAACAAAATAAGAATAAGTTAATATCAAAATCCCAGGAATAAAAAAAATATGTGAGTTGAAATAAAAACTCAAGCAACAAAATAAGGCACCATTGAAGAGAGAATTTGTGATTTGCAAGATGGATATCAGGTGTTTACTTAGAACACAACAGAGAGAAACGGAGTCCCAGAATAGAAACTGAAGTAGTCTGTCTTGACATGATATCTAATCTGGGAAAAAGGTTTTGAAGACTTTCCCAATAGGGCTGTCTCCTATGCCCAAGGATTTCTTTCTACTACTGTCAAACTGATTCACCTTGGACTTAAATTCCAGATATCCCTGGATGGATTAAATTTCAGGCAATTTTTACTCTACTAAAAACACCAGACTCCAAATTATCATGCAGCAATGGTAGCATTTTCCATTCTGACTGTTATTGAATATTGAGTTGCTTAAAATTAAGCTCATACAGATCAAGTAAGAATTCAGTAAACGGTTCATCTATTTCTTTTCTATGGATACCAACTAGCCAACCCCACAAGTCTCTGTGAGTTAGACTATTCTGACCACTGCTTTGGCTCCATTGTCCATTATGGTAACCATACCCATTTTGTCTTTAGCAACTAAGTGCCTCCATGTGGCCCCTGCCACCCTAGGACCCCATGATCTCCATTGTATTTAAGTATCCCAGTTCATTGGTAACAGTTCCCACTTAAATTTCTGACCTATAAAGCAAAGCAACCACAGGGTTCTTCTAGAATGCTGGGCTGCTCTCACAAATGTATTCTCACAGTTGTGGTAAAAGTGTGTCTTCTGGATCCTCCCAAGCTGGGTGAACAAATCCACATGACAAATCCACTCTAACATCATAATTTCCCTAAGCTTTTGAATATCTTCCTCTAGAGCATACCAGGGCAGTTCTGGCATTTCAACTTAATTTAGTGTAGACCACCTGTGGCTTCATGTTTCAGCTAACCAACCAAACTGGCAGCCCATATCAACGAATTCTGCTTGATCCAACTTTATGTTCCTTCTACCATGATCCCACATCCCATACATATTATCTAGATTTCTGTCTATAAAAACTGGGAGAATCATGTAGCTCTTTTGGAGTGTAATGCTTCTCCACACATTTTGTACTTTCCGTTTTGGGGCGTGCTGAAACTTGAGTCTAGTTATAGGTTTAGAAGCAAAGAGGGGTGGTGGGGGTGGGCCTGAGGAGATTCAGCAATGTCTTGCTACCGTGGCCGATGCCATTACACAGGACTTCCTTGTTAGGCAGGGGTGGAAGGGCAGCTTCTAATGACAAAGACTTGGCAGATCTCGGGCTTAGATATCCCCGGCTTTATTGAGGTCTGACCATGTGTCTCCATTCCAGTTTTCAGGATTCCACTCATTCCCAGTGAATCAGCAGACACCCTGCAAGGTTAGGAATTCAGTTTGCATTGTAAAGCAGCCAATGGCAGAATGAGACTCTGGGTTTGGTTATCAGAAATCTCAGCTCTGTAGCTGCAGGAGATAAGGTTTATTTCAGGGAAGATATTAGAGCTTTCAGGTCATTAACGCAGGAATTTGAAGCCCTGAGCTCATCCTTTTTTCTCCCTTATTTTCTCCAGTGCTGTCAAGAGCAATCATCCAATTCCATTGTTCTCTTTAGTTTAACTAAAATAGTCTAAATTGACAAATAGACGGCAATCCAGAACTTCACCTTCTGTAGGTATTTGTACTGTGCTGAATGTTGTCCTCCCCCCCAAATTTACGTTCATCTGAAACCTATAAACGTGACTTTATTAGGGTCGACCTTAAATCCAATATGACTGGCCTCCTTATATTAAGAGGAGACTTTGGACATAGAGACAAAGACACATAGGGAGAACATCATGTGATAACAGAGCAACAGAATGGAGTGATGTGTCTACAAGCCATGGGATGTTAAGAATTTCCAGCAACTCCTCAAAGCTAGGAAGAGGCAAGGAAGGATCCTTCCCTAGACCAAGTTTTCAGAGAGAAAGTGTGGCCCCATCAACACCTTGATTGGAGACTTCTAGCCTCCAGAATTGTGAGGAAAGAAGTTCCTGTAAAGTGACTCAATTTGTGGTCATTTGTTATAAGAACATTAGGAAACTAATACAGTATTTGATTAGGAGTGTCCAACGGTGACACTTGTGTGTCTAAAACCACATCATGCCCCGACTACTGGTGTCTCCTTTATGACTGGAAACAGATTCATAGTGGCTTTAAATATAACTAGATGAGGTAACCAGTTCCAAAAAACCCAGAAACTCTTCAGAAAAGTTGTTCTTATAAATCTGTCCTCTACAACTACTCCTGGTACCAAAATCTGTATCAATCAGAATTCAGCCTGAGAAAGAGATCCAGTGGAGATATACATTAAAAAAAATTGTTTCAAGGAGTTGGCTTACTTGATTGTGGGGGCTGGGGAGGCCAAGTCCAAAATTCATGGGGCAGGCCATCAGGATGGGTAAGCTAGAACTCTCAGGCATGTCCTCAGATGGAACTTCTCCTTCCTCTGGAAGGCTCAGTTCAGCCCTTAAGGCCTTTTGACTGACTGAATTGGGCCCATCCAGATTATCTACGGTAGTCTCCCTTACTTAAAGTCGACTGATTGTGAACTTTGATCACATCTGCAAAATACATCATAGCAACACCTCGATTAGTACTTGTTTAAATAAATAAGGAACTTGGCCTAGTCAAGTTGACACATAAGACTGACTGTCACAAATTGCAACAAACTTATCCATTCATTTGAACGAATTGAAATCATTACAATATTCAGTCTTTTCATGTAGGGTCATGGTAAAGTTTAATAAAAAATTTTTTCTTAATTTTTTGGCCTCATTTTATAGGAATTAAATGATTTCCCCCATTCTAACTTTTTTGCTAGTATACAGTATGAGCATAATAATAATTGGTATCACACCTTGATCATTTACTATGCATCAGGCCTGCACTAGAAACTTCTTTACCTACTACTCAAACCAAATCACACGTTTATGAGGCTGGGCACAGAAAGCCAGTATATATCATTCACTCTGTATATTTCATGTTTCTGTTCCTGGATGGTCCCATTTTCTGATTTCCATGTTCTTTTGGGGTGGACTTGAAAATATTAAAACAGTATTTAGGGTCCCAGTTGCTCACCGAGGCCATAAAGATGGCTGGTTTCAACTTAGTCGACTCCAGTTTTTGGTTGTACCCAGTTCACCAGCCCATAGCAGAGGTTTTGATGTGGTGTTGATGAGGTTGATGATAATCCTGTCTTTTATGGTATCTCAATCTAGGACAAAAAATTAAAATGCCATGTAGTGTAGCGCTATACATTTTCAGAGTCATCTGTCCTTTGAGTCCATAGTAGGAAAGACCAGGCTAAAACTGTGTTACTGTGTTCATATCAGACATTGAATTCTCCGGTTCACTTGGATTCTGACCAGTAGTAGACCTACATTTTTCCTTTCCGCATTTGGCTGAATAGATTATGTAAATGCTTCTCATTAGGAAAATTCCAGCAATAACAGAAAAATAACTCCCATAAATTAAAAACTAAAAAAGAAAAAGAAAATTAATGCATGACATTAAAATGGGTATTCAACACTGAAGTTATAGAATGATGCTTTACTACTAGCTGGGAGATCTTAAACAGGTCACGGATTCTCTCTGCCTCAATTTTCTCAATTGTAAAATTAGAATAATAACAATATTTACACATTTGTTGTGATGATTAAATGAGTTATTACATATAAGATATATAGAACAGTACCTACGTGGTAGAATTCAATCAATGTTAACTGTAGTTCTGAAACTCTCCATCTATATAGAGTATATATAGTTTTCCTTCTTGCTTTCCTTCTTTTTTTCATATTCACATTTAGTATATGAAATTGGAAGTTTATTTTTTCATAGAATATAACATGCTGGACAGTATTTCTATCCAAAAAAAAAATAACAATGAAAAGAAAGAAGACAGTGTTTCTGTCCAAAATATTGAAATGATATTAATAGATGTATAGAAGTTTAGAACTTGTATATATTCCTAATGAATAATTGAACATTTAATAATTTTTAATAATTCTCCTTAGATATACAGATGAAGACATTTTAATCATGTTTTATTTTTTAAAAAATTTAACTGTATTAACTTTTAAAATTTTTGTTTGCCTGGTATGAATTTTCCCTCCCGCCTCCAAACTTCAGATGTCTTTATAATTTTAAATGTGTCTTCCGTAAATAGACTGTATTTGTAACCCTTTAAGAATCTAACCTGAAAATATTCTTTTTATTCTTTTTATTTTTTTTTCTGGGTTGTAGCTTTGAATTGCTTGATTTTTATTTTTGGAAAATTATAAACATTCACAAAAGTGGACAGGACAGTATCCAAATGTCCATGAATCCATGACCTGGTTTTATCAATCACCAACTCATAGCCAGTCTTGTTTCCACAATGTCCCAACCACTTCCCCTTTCCCCTTGCAGATTAATTTGAATCCAGTATCATATAATGTAATAAATATTTCAGCTTGTATCTTTAAAAAGAGGGACACACAAAAGTGTAACCATGAATCATTAATACATCTAAAAAATTAACAATTGTTTAATATCATCTAGTCAGTATTCAAGTCTCCTTACTTGTCTCATAATATTTTTAGTTTCTGGGAATGAATCAGGATTCAAATAAGATCCACACATTGTGACTGATTGCTGAATTTCTCGACACAATTGATCTTTTTTTAAAATTTTATTTGTTGAAAAACTGTAATTTCCCAGATGTTGGTGTTTTTTGGTGATAATCCTGGATGTCATGTAATGAATTCTTCTGCTTCCCCTATTTCCTGTAAATTGGCAGTCCAACCTATGAGCTAATTTGTTATTTTAGTGACAACTAACATATTTGTGTTTTTTGCCACCATATTTTTCATGCTCCTTAACTTTCCCCTCCTTTCTTGAGCTCTTTCGTGTGATTCTTTTTCCATGTACCGTTTTATTCTTCTCTTCTGTATAAAAATTGTATAATCTACTTCTAATTTTTTTCGTGGTTGCACTTGAAATATTGACTCTTAAATAAACAAAGCAGTGGTGCATAAAGGTGATGGTGGTGGCAGTTGTCTGTCTTGGGTACGGGCAGTAAGTGGGGAGAACTCTCTGTAGAGAATTTTATTTATTTATTTATTTTTTATTTATTTTTTTTTTTTAAAGATTTTATTTATTTGACAAAGACACAGCGAGAGAGGGAACACAAGCAAGGGGAGTGGGAGAGGGAGAAGCAGGCTTCCCGCGAGCAGGGAGCCCGATGCGGGGCTCGATCCCAGGACTCCGGGATCATGACCTGAGCCGAAGGCAGACGCTTAACGGCTGAGCCACCCAGGCGCCCCGAGAATTTTAAAACTATAATAAAACTGATTAAAAGTCTGTTCCATCTCATTATCGTCATGCTGCAGCAATTTAAACAATGCTGGTGATGAAATCCACCTCCCTACCAGATGGACTGCCATCCCGCTCCCTGCTTAGTACGTCGCCCTAGCAGCGTCTAATCAATAATTCCTGCCCTCCTCCAGAACAGCACAAAGATCCTTAGTTTTGAACATCTTCTACTGTTAGGTACTATTGTATATTGTATACGTCAGGCATCTTTTTAAAAACTCCTCAAGATATAAAATATAAGTATTACTCTTTTATTTTTTATTTTTAAAGATTTTATTTATTTATTTATTTATTTTAGAGAGGGTGGGGAGGGGCAGAGGGAAAGGGAGGGAGAGAGAATCTCAAGCAGACTTCCCGCTGAGCGTGGAGCCCAGCAGGGGGCTCCATCACAGGACCCTGAGATCATGACTTGAGCTCAAATCAAGAGTTGGATGCTCAACTGACTGATCCACCTGGTGCCCCTAAGTATTACTCTTTTCAACGATTAGTGTTTGTTTAGATTTACTCACATGTTTAGTTCTTTTTTTTCACATACCTTCTTTTGGGAATACCTTCCTTTTGGGATAATTTTCCTTCTTCTTCAAGTGCATCCTTTAGAAATCGCTCTTGTAAAGGTTTGTTTGTGATAACACACACACTCGTTCTATTTCCGTTTGTCTGAAAATGTTCTTTTTTACTCTCATTTTTATTTTATTTTATTTTTTTATTTTTTAAAGATTTTATCTATCCATTTGACAGAGAGAGACACAGCGCGAGAGGGAACAAAAGCAGGGGGAGTGGGAGAGAGAGAAGCAGGCTTCCCGCCGAGCAGGAAGCCCGATGCAGGGCTCGATCCCAGGACCCTGGGATCATGACCTGAGCCAAAGGCAGATGCTTAACGACTGAGCCACCCAGGCGCCCCTTCACTCTCATTTTTAAAACATAGTTTCTCTTTGTCTATAATTCTAGGCTGGCCATTATTCTCTGCAACATTTGAAGCCATTGTTTTGCTGGCTTCTACTGTGAGCTACTGACATGTCCATTGTCGATTATCTGTAGCTGATGTTCTGTTTCTCTAACTTTAAGATTTCTTTTTCTTTGGTTTTCTGCATTTAACCACAGTGTGTTTAGATATGAATTTCTTTTTACTTACTCTTTTTGAGATTTTTGGAGCTTCTTTCTTAATTTTGAGAATACATGCTCTTGATTACTTCTGGAAAATTCTCAGTGAATATTTCTTTATTGGCCTCTCTTTACTACCTTTATTATCTCCTCAAGGAACTCCAACTAGATATTTGTTAAACTTTCTCACTTTCATCTCCACATGTGTTAATTTTTCCACTTCTCTGTCTCTGTGCTGCATTCTTGGTGATTTCTTCCCATTCAGTAATTTTTCCTATATATGTATCTAACTTGTTCTTGGCATATTTAAGTTTCTAATTCTCATGAGTCTTATTTTTCCCAAATATTCACAATCATTCATGAGATATTTTGTTTCATTCTCATGTTATTATTTTCCTTTGTATACAAACCTGTCAAACATCTTTATCTTCTAATGCTGGTAATTCCTCTGTCTCAAATCTTTGTCGGTCTGATTCTGCTATTAATTTTTTCAGTTGGCTTGCTCATGGTACTTTATATCCATGCATGATTTTGAACTTTTTAAAAAATCATAATCTTATATTTGGTGGCATTTTATATATGGCAATTTTTAAAATTTCTGTATTGAGGGACAGTCTTCCAGAGAGCATTTGTTTTGATATATACAGGTGCCTGGGGGCCATTACCAACCAGGGCCATTTTAAACTAAATAGTTTTAGAAAAGAAATGTTTGGCTTATAAAAACTGGGCACTAGAATTATGTGAGTGCTGGCTTATGAAAGCAAATTTCCAGAGTCAATTCCTCTGATACCACCCAGATTCATCTTCTTTGTTGGAGTTTCCCCCATAATTTCATGGTTTGTTTCTGTTTCACCACTCACTGAGGATGTAGCCTTTGGGGTTGCCACTAAAACCAAAATTCCAGGTCATTGGGTGAATCAGCAGATGCTCGAGCACATGATAGATTCAGTGCTTCCTTATCTATCTGGTTTCCTGTTCCTGCTTTGACCTCTGCAGAGTGTTCTTATTTCTTACCAATTCAGCCATTTATTAAAAAAAAAAAATCTTAAATTTATATCCAGGAGTTTTAGGTGTTTTGAAGTATAAAGGATTTTTTCTGATATCCAGCTTATTGTTGCTTTAATGGAAATAAGTCTTTCTTATTTTAGTATTTTTTAAGTCTGTAGCTTTTAATGGAAGTAAGTCTTTCTTAATCTAATATTTTTAAAAACCGTTGTTGACTTTAAACTTCAAACAACATGCACCGCCCTTCTTCTCCTTCTTCAAACGCAATCCCTCAACCCCATTCCTCTGAAGGTACTCGCCTTCAGACCATTTCCACTAGAATAGAAAAGTAAGAAAACAAGACAAAATCTGAAGATCAGGACCCAAACTCATTGAAAATCTGTATAGGTAGTTATTTTGTTTGATAATGAAAATCTGGCCTCAACTTCAGCTACTCTTTGAGTTAGGATTCCAAGATAGTTTATGAAATAGAGAAACCTAAATCCGACAGACCACACATCTTACATGTTTTGAGTTAATGAATGTGACCTGAAAACACTCATCTGAGCTATCTGGACTATCCCATGCTTTAAACACATCTGAAAAATTTCAGATTTGATGTATGGGAGGCTGCCACAAATCTGAAGGGATCGCCATTTCATGCACTCAAAATAATAGCATCGCTGTTCTACTTTTTGTGAGATAATCTTTCCGTTTAGAGTGCCCATTCCCTTATTAAGCCCTTTGGGGTTAAAGCTAAAACTCCATTTTCATGATTCTAATTTTTATTTAATTTAGGGCACCAAAAGTACCAGTTATCCTAGCTAGATGATCTAATGGACTGTGTAACCAGGGGTCCATCTGGTCCCCGAGTGGCTGAGTGCAGTCGCTTCCTGCCAAGAGAGCTGGGGAGGATCATTTTGCATTTCTCCATGAGGACACGAAAGACAGAACAGAGCAGCAGCTGTGGTTTCCATGACATCGAGGGGTCACTTTATACCAGTGGCCTTCCCCTTTTCTTTTTCATGTGTACCTCCCCACCTTTCTCGTGATGGGGTTCAGGACAAGCTACCCCCAAATATGACACTTTGGCATAGTGAATATTTTTTAACTGAAGGAATCTGAGACATGGCAGGTGCAGGAAGGACTTTCCAACCTTCCTTTGGAACAGGTCATAAGACCCTAGTGTCTATACCCGGAGGAAAAGGGACATCCTTATCTCCAAAGATAAAGGGACACAGAGAGGAATCTGAATGAACAGACCGTGTGAAGTTTCCCCAATTTACTATTCTTAGCTCATATCCTTTTTGTCCTATCATATTGTTTTTTCACAACTTTCCACTCTTTATCAAATCTAGCATAAAAACACTCAGGCTCAACTATTTCATCGGGTCTTCATTTCCTTATAAAGGTTCCTGTGTTACATAAAACTTAAATCAAATACATTTGTATGCTTTTGTTAATTTGTTTTTGTTACAGAGACCCAGTTGAGAGCCAAATATGGTGAGAGGAAACAATATTTTTCCTCCCCGACCGTATCAAGAGTTGCTTTTCATATCTTAAGCCTCAAGACCATCCAGGGAGGAGGCGGGTGAAAGTAATGG
The DNA here is from genome assembly GCF_004348235.1 of Phoca vitulina. Classification (NCBI taxonomy): domain Eukaryota; kingdom Metazoa; phylum Chordata; class Mammalia; order Carnivora; family Phocidae; genus Phoca; species Phoca vitulina. The sequence continues at coordinate 11,401,196 of NW_022589704.1, read as the reverse complement.
GATTCATGAATGGGAGTTGAATGAATGTCAATTCCCTCAATCAATAAGAAATTGATGGTTACCAACGTGTTCCCCATTCCAAGGGGTATCTCTGCAAATTGAAGGGTGGAACCGGGTAGGGGGTGAGAGGGATGGAGGGATATAGTAACAAGTAACCAACTTGTGAATAATTGGGTGTTTTTGTGTGAAACCTAAGAAAGGGATTATTTTTTATTTACTTATTTGAGAGAGAGAGAGTGGGAGAGTGAGTATACGGGGGGAAGAGCAGAGGGAGAGGGATATAATTTCCATCAGACTCCCTGCTGAGTGTAGAACATGATGCCGGGCTCGATCTCAAGACCCTGAGATCATGACCTGAGCGGAAACCAAGAGTCGGACACTTAACTGAGCCAACCAGGCGCCCCACAGAAGGATTATTTTTTTTAAATTAACCTTTTGGAGTTGTGTCATTATTCACCCACTCCCTCTAAAAGTCCCTCATATTTACACCTACGAATTTCACCTATTTTTTAAAAACAAAAATCCCCCAGAAAATTATTTTATATCATCAGTATACCACAGGATGTTCTTATGCTTTCAGTAAAGCTATACTTTAAAGTTACCGCTTCTTACATAACTAGCTAAATTACTCCTTAGTTTTTTCTAGATGAGGTAAAAAGATTCTTTTAGCTTTTCTCATGGACCTTTTTCCCCTAGTCTTTCAGTAATATTCAAAGATATATGTGGAACCTCTTTTTAAGATATCTATGGTCCTTTTAAATTGAGAAATCTATAAAAAGCCTATGTTGTGATAACAGGTTCAGAAATAATGAGAAAATGGAGGAATTCGTTCAGGATGTCTCAATGCAGATTTCTCTCCACTGAATCTCTATGTCTTATGAGAATGCGGACTTAGGTCGTAGTTTCTATTTTTTAGATTCCAATCTTTTAAAATGGCACTTGAAATTATATTAAGAAACTCATGGGATATCGTAAGTGCATAATCAATGATAAATGGACATTTATGATTGAGACTTGGGAGTTATTAATCAATATACCTCTATATTCTTGGCTTTCTGAAGTTTAATCCAAGCATATTTCATTAGATTCCTACCCAAAATCAATTTTTAAGAAGTCTGCTTTTCAAACCCAGAAATCTGTAGTAACACTTTTTTGTCTGGGGAATATTTTATAGAAATAGGGCTTGTCTTCCTTTATGCCTTTGGACTGTGTATTTTGTGCTTACCCTACTCTGGCACCTGGGTAAACTAGTCCTTTATTCAGGAGTTGAGTTTTACAGTACATAACTTACATGAAAGAATCTCAATGGAAGTTGTTGTAGCATTGAAGTTATTAGCAGAGATGATAAGAGAAGATAGGTAGAAATACAGAGAAAGATTTTAGAGGAGTGCCCTGAATCTAGATTTCCCTTGGTTGAGAAGATAAAACCATTTGGAAATCTTGACTTACCAGAGGAAACAAAGATGAAGTTTGACTTTTCTGCCAAACTTAATTTTTACCCCCAGCTTTGGATGTCCATGTGAACTCCCCAGAAAGGTCAAAATGTATTGATTTTTTTCACAAAGCAGTCATTTAAATCAGGTTACACAAAGTAGTGGCAGAGACGAGGACAGACAGACTGACAGGCAATTTTCTTCTCAAGTTCTGGGTTGCCTACTTCAGTTCTAGGAATTCATTAATTTCAGGTTAAGACTCAATGGATTTGTGGAAAAATAAAGGAGATATCTGGAGGTGATTCATGTAGAAGTCCTTAGAAAAGATAAGTGTATCCTAACAGTGATGACTCATGTGAATAACTCTTGTTTCTTTCTATTAAGAAAAGAGAGTGATGCACCCTTGTATTGAGTACACTACAGGCTGGGAATGGTGCATTTTATAGGCGGGCATCTAATCTGTGTAAGACCTCATGAAGTAGGTATTATATTTTCCATTTTACTGAAGAGAAAACAGACATTAAAAAAAAATTACAGGGGGCGCCTGGGTGGCTCAGTCCTTAAGCGTCTGCCTTCGGCTCAGGTCATGGTCCCAGGGTCCTGGGATCAAGTCCCACATCAGGGTCCTTGCTCAGTGGGGAGTCTGCTTCTCCCTCTCCCTCTGTGCTCTCTCATGCTCTCTCTCTCTCTCTCAAGTAATAAATAAAATCTTTAAAAAAATTACATCTCTGGGGGAAGGATGAGGAAGTGTGTGGCAGGTACAGATGAAATAAGATTGGCCATAAGATTGAGACATCATGACATTATTCTTTCTAATTTTAAAATGTATTTGAAATTTTCCCAAATTAAAAGTTTTTAAGAAATCATTAATAAACATCAAGATTAATATTCATACTTTGTTGATTTCAGGCTTGTACTCCCTTGATCACATCACATACCTAATGATTTCTAAAAAGCTGGAGAGCAAATTTCAAGCTGGATGACAAACCAGGAATTTAAATTTTATTTTAGAAAGTAACAATTGATCTCTTTATGTTCTCAAAAAGAATTGAGAGCAATTCTATAGTAATCTTAGTTTTAATATTTATTCAATGAAGATATCTTTCCTTCTACTGAACTAGTTTGAGATTAAAATAGATTTCTTAAATGTCCTGGTGTTACTCATTCAATTGTGTTACCGGAAATGATTTCTTTTTCTCTATTTGTTTTTAAAGAAGACATTTCAATATTCTAAACATTTGCATTAGGTACGTGTAGAGACAGGTAAGATCAACCATTTTGTCCATGAGACTGAGTAGGTTTATGAAATCTATGAACTAAGCATTCATAAGATTGAACTTTAGCCAGGGCAAGAAAAACCTTTAGCTGTGGGTAATGAGAACCACTTAAACTGGAATGACTTTATGGGTCTATTTTAGATAATGGTTTCATTCTTTCACCTGCTTAATGAAAAGGTCACCTGTTTTAACGAAAAAGTTTCCTAAGAAATAGAATGTACCTTAACTTCATCATATTTATATCTCTCAATACAAAATTATTCCATTGAAGACACCGTGCTAAATGAAAACAAGCCAGAAGCAAAAGGCTATCGCTCTATGATTCCATTCATATGACTTCCTAAAGCAATAGGGATAGAAAACCCATCAGGGGGTTGCTGCGGGTCGTGTGGAGAGAGGAAGCTGACGGCAAAGGGGCACGGGCATTGTCTGGGTGAAGGTGCGGTTCTTTATTTTCATGTGGTGGTGGCTACACGGCTGTGTGTTTGCCCAAATTAATAGAACTGTATATAAATGTATTTATATGTCAATTTATTGTATGAAAATTATACCTCAGTAAGTCCACTTGCTATGTATAATAATGTGCATGTGCGTGTGTGAGTGTGTGTGTGCGTGTGGTTTTCAGAGTGTCCCTCTGTGTCAGTGAGGGCACAGAGGCATGCACTTACCTGGATGCTGACCGGAAGCCCCAGTCCCTGTTTGTCAACCACAGCTACAGTCATGCCAGTCTGGATCGCCAGGGCAATGAAGGTGTTGATTCCGAACACCAGGGCATAGCGTTCCACGCTGAGATTAGCAGCAATCTGAAATCTAACAGTGTACAAATGGAAAGAGTTTTGAAAGCACACATATGTGGGCTTTTATTTTATTATTTTTTTAAGATTCTTTATTTATTCATTTGGGAAAGAGAGGAAGCAGAGAGAGAGAGAGAGAGAGCATACGAGAGGGGGTGGGGAGAGGCAGAGCTAGAGGGAGAAGCCCACTCCCCGCGGAGCAGGGAGCCCGATGCGGGGCTCGACCCAGGGGCCCAGGACCCTGGGATCATGACCTGAGCGGAAGACAGACAATGACTGAGCCACCCAGGCGCCCCTATATGTAGAGCAGAGAATTGTGTTGTTCCCAAGATTTGGCTCCCCTCAGGCAGCTCAAGCTTCTGTTGACAGTTTCTTGCTAAAAAGCTCTTCTAGCAGGGAAAAAGGAATGAAGGGTAGATGGAATAGTGAAGTGTTATATTTTAACATTCCACGCGATGTGATGTATTATAAGAATTTAAAAATAATTAACCTTCTCTAAAATTAAGCCAAATATTCCAAATGTTCTGCAACCAGGTAACACTGAACATTATTGGATGTGGATATGGTTTAGCAGTCACTTTTTAACCTAGACAGATCAATGAATAAATCACGAGTCAATTTGATGAGTTTTTACTTATTTGGAGGCTCTTCACTGGATCATTGACTGTCTACATTAGCAGTTTCAGAGTCTAATAGGTGAATTTTTTTCTCTGGAAAACTCACAAATTATTTGCTTTCACAATTGGTTCAATATGGCCATTAGTTCATTTAATTTAGTCAGGCAAGACTGACATATATGCATTCAAATTCTTCCATGTAATTTAGCTAAGACATTTATAACCTGATTTTATTTAAAAATATGAAAACAGGGCGCCTGGGTGGCTCAGTCGGTTAAGTGTCTGCCTTTGGCTCAGGTCATGATCCCAGAGTCCCGGGATCGAGTTCCGCATTGGGCTCCCTGCTCAGTGGGCAGTCTGCTTTTCCCTCTGACCCTACCCCCTCTTGTGCTCTCTCTCTCTCAAATAAATAAATAAAATATTTAAAAAAATATGAAAACAAATGGAAAGTTTTAACTATTTTTACATCCCCTCCCCAAATCCTCACATTAAAAAACAAATACAAGCATTTTAAAATTATGTGATTCAATGAAAATGTATTATTTCAGTGAAAAAATTACCAACTAAACATAACAAAACCCATAAATTACTCTAGATCCCACAAAGTGAATATTAACACATGGTCCAAATGGGCCTTATAATTTCAGGAGTTTCTTGCTCAGCTAACAATTTTTCCTTTGAAAAAAAAAATGCTATACTAGATAGATGCTCTTGAAATATAGATTAATTAAATTAAATGGCAGATTCCCTTTTAGTATGCCAATTATTCCAGGTTGGAATCTTGATTTAATCTGTACAGATGCTTAAACAGAGTATCAATGATTACTTGGTTTTGGACAGACCTTTATATGTGGTGGATTCAGACAGAGGCATAATGCTGACATCAAGGTCAGTATCGTTTTGAATCCTAAGATTTTTCAGTCTAAACCCAAAAATTATTGTCCCAGGCAACTGAAATGACAAGGAATCATACTGTCTAAAATCTTATTTCAAAGCTCCTACTGGGTCATTTCTACATAGGCATAAAACTACCATGCAGAGCACACTGCACAGGGCTACTAAGTTCTTGGAAAGAGAATTATATTCATTTTCTGTTAGGCATTTAACCCTAAATACAGATGAGCTTCTGAGATAGTCTGTAATTTGAAGATAGAACCACTTTGAAATTTTATTTGATCGTTTATGTTCCATATATTATGGCATTACGGGATTGACATTTACTAATTTACCCTATAACTTAAAGGAAAGTCATAGGAACAATTTATAAAGGCATTAAAAAAACACATTACTTTGTGCCCATATAAAAATAGAATGGTTAAATTAAAAAAAAATTCAATAGCCCAAAGTTTTTTTTTAATGTTATATTATTGTATTTGTTCATTGCTTTTTTTTTTTTAAAGATTGTATTTATTTATTTGAGAGAGAGCAAGCACAAGCAGAGGAAGGGGCCAAAGGAGAGGGAGAGGGAGAAGCAGACACTCCAATGAGCAGGGAGCCTGACATGGGACTCGATCCCAGGACCCCAAGATCATGACCTGAGCTGAAAGCAGATGCTTAACAGACTGAGCCACCCAGGTACCCCTTGCTTGTTGTTGTTGTTTTCTAGAAATGCTAACCAAGTGTTTATCATGAAGCAAGGACTTCATGGGCATACCAATGAACAAGCATGATTTTACCCTCACAGAGCTTACACTCCAACAGGGAATACTTAACTGGACCCAGATAACTGCTTTGACTAACATTAATTAAATTTATCAGTTTTATCATGAAAAAAAAATATGAAGTAAATATCTCCTTTTGTAGAATACTCAGATTTTTTACATGAACTTCTTGTATCACATGATGGTTGAAACCATGGATGGTCAATCACCTTAGAATTTCTTCCAAATCTGAACTCTAACCCTTTGCATTAGAAATACATTTATCCTACATGTGCTAAATTTATTTTAAAATTTTCTTAGAAGTTAGAGTAGTAAAAAGATGTGAATTAAGTTACAGAGACAGGATTCACCTACAGAGAAAATGATATTCTATCAGTATTCTGATGTTGGACATGTGAGTGATAATTTCATTTAGCACCAAATTTGACAGATCTATGAGGTCAAGTTCTCTTTTATCCTGCACTGTGAGTCTGTATCCTGACACTAAGATACTATTTGTTGAGTCCTGCCCAGTAATTAGATTTATTTATTTATTTATTTTAAAGATTTTATTTATTTGACAGAGAGAGAGATAGCGAGAGCAGGAACACAAGCAGGGGGGAGTGGGAGAGGGAGAGGGAGAAGCAGGCTTCCCGCCGAGCAGGGAGCCCGATGTGGGACTTGATCCCAGGACCCCGGGATCATGACCCGAGCCGAAGGCAGACGCTTAACGACTGAGCCACCCAGGCGCCCAGTAATTAGATATTTTAAATAATGTAACCAAAGTTAATTATGCCTAAAATAATACTTTTTTCACTAAGCTTATCAATCACCTGACTGAATTGACAAGTTAGATGAAAGACAATTGTTGAGCTTTATGTAGAATGCTCTGAACATACTGTCTGGGAAAACCCTGACAGTCATTAGATGAGTTCCATCTTCATAGCCTCTCAGAATCTCAGCATTCTTATTATTCTTGTGGATTAACGCTCTACTTCCTCATGTCTATAATAAATCATTCTGAGAATTTCTCAATACACCAAAACATTTTGGTTGTTTGTTTTTTCCTAAACCATCTCATATCCTGACAGTTAATCTTACTATTTTTTTCAAATTTTCCTATTTGTTTCTTTAGTAGAGCAATATTGACTCGCTTCACAGTATGCAATAGATATGCAGATGGCTGTGAACCAATCTGTTCTGAAATATTCAAGAATAATCTACTTTTACTTTTTCACTATGTGGAAGCTGTGATCAGGAACAGTACAAATAACTCTGAAAAATTATTTTTATTAATTTTCAGGTTCTCCATCTTTCTAAATCTAGCCATTGAGCATTAAACCAAACTAATTTAGATTTGACTTAAGTTCCTTTTACTAATCAAGAGTTAGATTACTGTGAGAAAACAAAACATTTCGAATAATTTCTAAAATAAAAGTGGGGGAAGATAGAGGTCTCCTTGTTAGGATGTTGAAGGTCAGAAAAGACCGAAATAACAATAAGAAAATAACAGGGTAAGCAAAAAATCATACTATTCCATAAAGAAAACATAAGTATAGTAAAACTGCTGAAAATCAAATAAAAACAGAAAATCTTAGAAGCAGCCAAAAGCAAAATGATCATCACATTTAGGGGAACAACAACGAGAATGACAACAAACTCCTTAATGCAAGCTGGAAGACAATGGAATAATAAATCCTTAAAGTGATGAATGGGGAAAAAAAAAGTCAACTTAGAATTCTAATCAGCAAAAATATACTGAAAAATGATGTAAAATGTATTTTCAAATAAATAAAATTTGAGAGAAATTGTCACCAGCTGGTTTGTACTACAAGTAATTTTAAAAGAAGTTTTCAGGCTGAGGGGAATCAACAGCAGATGGAAACTTGGATCTACAGAAAGAAATGAAAAGGATTGGGAATGGTAAATCTACGAGTAAATATAAAAGATTATTTTTTTGGTCTTAATTTAAAAAAAGATAATTTTCTATTTAAAGCAAATAGAATAATAATGTATTGTAGGGTTTATAACAGCTACTGAAGTAAAATCTATAAAACAGTACAAGGGACAGGGAGTAAATGGAATTATGTTGCTGTAAAGTATTTATACACAAAGTGGTATAATATTAATTTAAGGAAAACTGATGAGTTAAAAATCTAATCCCACTAAAAACATAAAGACTTAGCAAAGAAAAACAAATAGAGGAAATAAAAATGGAATTAAAAAGAAAGCTCAATTAACTTCAAGAGAGGAATAAAGACAAATGAACAGGTGGGACAAATAGTAAACAAATAAACTGGTAGACTTAAACCCAATTGTAAGTTACATGGAGTTCATGGGTGAGCCTCTTGAATGTGTAATTTAATGTTTTAAGTGAATGTTTAGGCATTTTTTGGATATATAAATTAATGCTTTTGATAAAATTTGGGAACTTTTTGGCCATTATCTTTTTACATGTTTTTTCTTTTTCTTTATGTTCTCTTTTTCTGGGACTCCATGATGCATATATTGATACACTTTATGGTGTTCCATAGATCTCTAAGAAAAGTTTAAGGCCAAAGAGCATATCCAAGATTATGCAGCCAATAATGTTAGGTCAAGGAATATATTTTCAGATGTTTGCTTTATCTCTGATCAACTACCTAATCAAAATTAAACATATTGCCACACAGGATATGATGAGCAACCTAATCCTTTTTTAGGTATTCTCTAGGCAACATTCATCACTTCCTTAGGTCATTTTCTTTCCATTCTAATTAAAAGAGATCATATATTTCCCATGTTTAAACTACTGTATGATTTAACATTTCTTATTTTTATATGTAGTTTTATAAAACAGCTTCAGTTCTACAACTGCTCTGAGACTATTTGGTAAGCTGTTTCAAAAAGAAACAGGTGTTCTATGATTATTCGTGCAGGTAGGGAGTGAAAACTAAACAGAGTCAAAATTAGATACAATCACATCTTATTTTGTTGCTAAATAAAGCAAAATCAAAGTGGAGAAATTGGAACAACAGTATACTGTTGGTGGGAATACAAAATGGTACAGCCACTATGGAAAACAGTATGGAGGTTCCTCAACAAATTAAAAATAGAGCTACCATACAATCCAGAAATTCCCACTTCTGAGTATTTATCCAAAATAATTGAAATGAGTTCCTAGAAGAAATATGAGCACGCCCATGTTCAGTATATTGCTATTCACAATAGCCAAGTTGTGAAAACAACCTAAATGTCTGTAGATGGATTAATGAATAAAGAAAATGTGGTATATACACACAATTTTCCTGATGAATAACCCTAATCAAGTCCCAGGAGAAAGTCCGTTAAAATAGGAATATAGTTGTTGTCTCTTATATTAAGCATTAAATATAACATTGCAAATGCTATTCAGAAGAACTGGAAGAATAAATAAAGAAATCTATTTTGTTGCTTGAGATTTAGATAAAGAAATGAAAAGTACTTACGCTGCTATCGTTATGAGAAGCACGTAACTTGACTTGAATATCACGAAACCAGCATAGCACACCCAAATATTAGTCGTGTAATGCATGAGAAGTAGAGAACCTGCATCTGCTGCTGAGAACAGCGCCAGGGCCAGCTCTCCCAGGAGATCCCAGTTGACTTTCACACAACCCGCTGTGCAAGCTGCCAGAGCCCCTGGAAAGGAAGGAATCAATATATATGACGTCTTGTCATTCCACGCATAACAAAGTAGGGTGCTGTTTTGTTAAAATTCACACTGGATAGGCCCTGAAGCATTTCCAGGCTATGGTAAAAAATGTCGACTGATTGTGAACTTTGATTGAATGAAAACCACTTGATCCAGCTCTGTGAAGTGTACATATCTTTTTCTCTGAAAGTTTGAAATAGACAAACTGAATTTGGGTTTCCATAAATCACAGACTGGAACGGCCCTAGAGAGGCCATTTTTTTTTTTCTTTCTTCTTCCCTTTGCGAAGATAAAATTCAGGTTCAGAAACCTGGTGTCAAACAAAAACAAATCCAGACTTTGATAGGGGGAGGCTTTATTTAGAAGAAAGACTGGCAATACGGAGAACACTCTGATCGCCGAAATCTGTAAGCATCTTGAAATCAAACAGAAAAAGGGTTTTCTTTTATAGGGTAATCCTTCACTGTAGGGCAAGTGGACATAAGCGGGATCTTTGGAGAGGAAGCTGGACAAGGAAGGGGAAATGATCAGTGGAGACCGACAGGAAAGTGTCCTGCTGTGGTCAGTTTTCAGGAGAAGTTGATGGGGGCTGGGGCACATTCCACATTGTGTTGTGTTTACTCAGAGTTGGGGCAAGCAGAATGTAAGGGGTCTGTACTAAGGAGAGGAGCCTGACTCAAGTTCAGTCAAGACAAAGCAAAGCGTGAGGAATGGTCAGTTGTGAATACTTGGTGACCAAGTGGGGCACCAAGTTCTTCAAACTGAATGCCAGCCCTTGCTACTATGTCCGTCTCTGTGCCATGTAATGAATGAATGTTCTAGGAGGGATTCTCTCTCTCTGTCCTCATCTCTGTTTTCTCTATCTTTTCTATAACATCGATTTAAAAATTTCCTTAAATCCCTTAAGGATACCAACCTTCAAGAATTCTCTCTATTCACTTGCCCCCCCCACTTGTTAGTTTAATCATCCCCCTCTTTATTTGTTGACTCATTCATTCACCTACTCACCCCATCAAACATTTTTGGGTTTCTCTATGGGAAAATATGGTGGTAAACTTTGGATCCTTGCTCTTGAAAATAATATAGCCTACTGGAGAAATCAGATATATCAATTTTTAGTTTTAATAGTGTGTGATAGGACTGTAGAAATGCTGACCCTAACTCAGATTTAAACTAACCATAACCTAGTGGTTCTCACAAAGGTGTTTTTGCCCTTCAGGGGACAGATGGCAATATTTGAAGACAGTTTTGGTTGTCATGACTTGGCAAGGAAATGGTGGTGCTGGTGGTGGTACGCTAAGGGGATCTAGTGGGTTAAGACCGATGATGCTGTGGAACGTCTTACAATGCACAGGACAGCCCCCCATGACAAAGAATTTCCCTGCCCAAAGTGTCAATATTGCTGAGGATGAGAAACTTTGACCCAAGCCCTGCATGTAGTCACAAGACATATCCCCAGGACACATTCATGTTATAATATGCATTATATGGACATACTTATAATGTGTTCCTACATTGTGCTGTGAATGAAATAATCAATTGTCAGGTTTCTTGCTACCCTTAGCTTTCTTTCTTAAAGACATGGCTTAATTTACACAAGGTCTTAGGTCAGCAAACCAGTCCTACTTCACCTGGTTCTGCCTAAAAATTTGACAATAATTAGGGTCCTCGCAATCACAAAGAGACTAAAGAAAAATTGTGTTTCGGGGGCTTTTAAAGAATGAATTTTATGAACGTTTTACCTTTTCTACACATGCCCTCAGTAAGGATACATTATCTGAGGAGAAGAGGATTGTTTTCTCCCTTTTCCCGAGGAGCAAGTCCTTAGAAAGGAAATGGGTGTAAGGTAAACAAATCCTAGAACAGGTTTCTAGGAGTCAAAATGGAATTTTTAGAAAGGGAAGTGAGAAGAATATTACCTCAACAATGGACCCTGAAATGTTCAATAAATATGTGGGTGTGGAACACCCTAACTTCAAAAATAATATCTTCAAAGTCCTTTTTGATGTGAAAGCTTTGTTATGCCAGGAAAAACCATGTACGTTGTTGGGCTCACTTCAAAGACAGTTCTGGGCTCTACCCTTCTGACTTTAAGAGCATTAACTCTGTGTCAGCCCACCTTCCCTCCTTCTCTTCACCTCACTCTCTTTGGAAAAGGGTTTCAAACTTCACAAAATATGTTCTGGGAGAAAGGAAGAGTCCACGGACAAGAATCTAAGGACCCCCAAACCACAGTAGCTTCTCAGCCAGGAGGGTAGTTTTTCGAAAGTAGAAAGCCCAGGACAGGTTGAGGGGGAATCCTGTAGCAGAAGCTGGAAACCCTCATTCCCCCAGAGACCTTCTCAAGGTCACCCAGTCTCAATGCCTCTTTCCTGTTGCACAAAATGCAGTATCAGAAATCCATCTATAGGTAAATAAGGTTGAAGTAGGCACTTACCAGTCAGCTCAAGGAGAAGCAATAAATACTCAGGAACACACATATCCTCTTGGAGGTCCTGCCTCTCCCACCATGTCACACCCTGCCTTTCTCCTTTCCTGGCGCTCTTTGTCTCGTGCTGCCATTTTCTCCACAATCAAGGATTGCTATTTGTTAAGAGCTACTGCAGGGGGACACAGTTCTCACTGGTTCTTACTAATGACAGATGAATGAAAGTATATTATGTAGGAAAGGCCAGGGAGAAAATTATACAAGATAATACAATAAGCTGGTGGTGGAGAAGAGATAGGTTGGAAGATTGTAAGAATCCTGTCTTGATTCACTATTATTCTAGCAAATATCTGGATATGGTAGGGAATGGGGAAGCTGAGTAGGGAGAATAATCTTAATCAGAAGACCACAAGCTTTGGCAAATCCCTGCATGTACAGTTAAGGAAAGATATAAATAAATTATTTAAGCTGTCTCAAGGGGAACCTTTGAAATGATAAAGTAGCTCCTAGAACAGTAGCTTTCAAACTTCTTTGACCATAGCCTGAAAAAAGAAATATATTTTATATGTCCACCAGTACATACATATGTGTATGTAAACAGAATTTTCACAAAACAGAACTTATCCCTATAAGCTGCTATGCTCCCTATTCTATTCTATTCTATTCTATTCTATTCTATTCTATTCTAAATTTTCTATTCTGTTCTTTGATTTAAAAATGCTGGTCAGGGGTGCCTGGGTGGCTCAGTCATTAAGCGTCTGCCTTCAGCTCAGGCCATGATCCCGGGGTCCTGGGATCAAGCCCCACATCAGGCTTCCTGCCCAGCAGGAAGCCTGCTTCTCCCTCTCCCACTCCTCCTGCTTGTGTTCCCTCTCTCACTGTGTCTCTCTCTCTGTCAAATAAATAAATAAAATCTTAAAAAAATAAAAAAAAAAAAATAAAAATGCTGGTCAGAAATCCACTACATTGATTTCAAGATCTGTAGTCTATAAAGGGCCAGAGAGTAAATATTTTAGGCTTGCAGACCACATAACCTTCTTTGTTTTTATTCGGTTGCTTGCCTGGATTTATTATTTTTACAACCCTTGTCATATATTATTTTTTCCCCTTACAACCCCTTAAAAATGTAAAAACTATTAGCTCTGGTGGGCCATGGGCCATCATTTGCCCACCTCTATTAATGGTTTGCAAACCATAGTTTAACAACTAGAGTTACAGAGCAGTTAGAGAGGAAAGTTGATTTGGTAGGTTAACCTTAAACTATTCAATTCTTTATGGCCAAACCAGGTTCGGCCAGTGGGACACAAATTTGCAGTCCCTGTTTTTAGGGGTGGACAAAAATTTATTTTCCATGGATAGCTTTGTCAATCGTCCCTTATATTCATTGTCTCTTTTAAATTTTGTGTAAAAACTCTTTTCTTTTTTCAGAGTATTTGGTATTCAGTATTGAAATCTTTCAACTAATCTATCTAAGACTATGATTTGGAAGAATATATTTCTTGCACATTGAAAAGATAAAGTCTGGTATACTGACCTCCAAATGTTGCAATAGCTTCTACTGCCCCATTATAGATTGTAGAACTCTGGGATGGTGCCTTGTAATCCCACAGGATTTGAACATAGTTCAAAACCTGGTTAAAACCTGCTGTGGAGAAGGCCCACCACAGGGACCAGTAGAAAAGTCGCTTTGAGGAGTAGCACTCCTTCAGATCTTGGAACCACTGCACAAAAACACTCAACGCTACATTTCGTGGCATCGGGCCGCTCGACAGACCACCATCCAGGTTCCCTGAAATGGTGGGTATTTCTGAAGTGGGCTTCTCTCCACCGCCTGCTGTGTTAACTTTGTAAGGTGCATCTAACGCCACGTTTTTGTTCGGTGGCTTCCGTACTTCTTTGCTGGATTTTGCATGAAAAAACATGCTCTTCTTAGGCATTGGTAGGAAAAGTGACAAGAGAAAGGCCACAGAGACGGAGACCAAGGATATGACATTGAGGTAAAAGTACGATAGGCTGGCCAGGGACACCAGGAGCTGGGCCAGCACTGAGGCCACCGTGTAGGCCACCAGCGTGATGCTCCTGCAGTAGCCACTCACTTTCTGATAGTGTTCGGGGCTGACCACGCTGTAAACGTAGGCATAGTAGGCCACCTCGGTGGCGGAGACCATGCCATAGAAGAACTCCAGCACCTGCATGGCCTTCACTCCCTGGCCAAATACAAGCAGCAGCCAGGTGATGATGAGGCTGATCCCTTGCAGGATGATGACTGGCTTGTAGTGGACATAATCGGTGAGGATGAACACGGGGAGAAGCAGCACCAGGTAAGAGTATGTCCAAATTGGAAAGATCTCATTGGTGATCTGTGAGGTTAAATGGGGAGGGTGTGAGGACAAAAGCACCAGAAGTGCAACACACCATAGATCTCTGACATACATATTATTCAGATGACATGTATCCCTCCTAGGACATTGCTTGGCCCACGTCAATTTGATACTTTACACGAGTTTCTGACAATACAATGGAAAGCCAATGGAAACTGAAATTCAAGGAAACAAAGTGCCAAAATCATGGATATTCATAACATGTTGACTCCCTCCTCCAAGTATAAAGAAAGAGCAGTTATTGTTCTTGGTTATCTGCTTCTTACATTTTTAAAATGGAATATCATCTGCATAAGCCACTGAGGCTGGGAAAAGAGGCCATAATGCATATGTTAGGCTTCTCAGCTTTCCCAGGGCAGTGTAGGGCTGCTCACATGCTGTTGCCTGTCCTTTCAAAATAGTTGACTCTTCTTCAATAAGGTTAAAAAGAATGTTTTAGTACTGGCAGAACCTGACCATATTTACCTTTGATCCACATCAGTATGTAAAACGTACAGACCATCAAGAGATCATCTGGGTGATCAGGAACACGTAGGACAAATGACCAGTTCAAGACCAAATATCAGAAGAAGGAATGCTAGTCTGTCTTCTGTTCTTCTGCATTCTTGGCCTTACTTTCTTGGGCTGCTTTGCAAAAGCCATGAAACCACTTAGAATCTCTCTTGTTTAAGTCAGCTTTGGCCACGGTTTTCCAGAAAACACTGGTGGTATCAGCAAATCATCTGAGCCCATCAACAGTACATAATTATTTTAGCTTCTATAAGCGGAATCTATAGTGGGTAGAAGATGATGTAAAGAAGGTTGGGGTAGAACCTCTTAAATCCCTCTCAAATCACAGAGTCTCAGATCACTGACATAAACCTGCCAACTTACTGAGCCCAAGAGTATGTTTTGACCTAATCTGTGCCTGACTCCTTGAGTTCTCAGGTCACCTTTTACCTAAGTGTTCTTACAGTTTGGTAGAACTTCATTCTGGCTCTTCCCAACATTAGGTGTAGTCACTAACCTGGGAAAAGCAATGTTCCAGATCTGTTTCTTGTGACTATCTCTGGACTCTAAATCCAGTCCAGGGCTATCTCCCAGCCAAACCTGTTTGCACCTACTGGCATTCAAGATTGGCATGTGCCTTTTTTATTGGGAGGGAAAATGGTGGATTGGTTTAGAGGGAAGAGTTTCCTTGGAGTCCGGTAGGGACATGAGGATGTTTTCCAGGAGAGGGAGACCAAGGGAGATACAATTGTTATGCCCCATTTGCTGAATAACCAGCTTGTAAAATGGGTGTGACATTTTTTTCCTAAGGAAATTGAATCGATACAGTGCTTTGTCTGATCTTGTTATTGTTCAGTGACTAAAGTGGCAGGTCTCAAATTTTAACATGTAGCCAATTCACCTGGAGGGTTTGTTAAAAACCAGACATTGAGACTCAGTAGATCTGGGGCGGGGCCTGAAAATGAACATTTCTAACAAGTTCCCAGGTGATGCTCTTGCACTGGTCCACGGACCATGCTTTGAGAACCACTGACTCATCGGCTCCTTAGGATTATATCCTATGACCTGACTAAAAGCTACCAATGGTCTTAATGTTTATACATAAAGAGGAAAAAAATCATCAGAGGATTTTTTCATATGCTTTTTCCTAACATTTCCCCTCCAAATATTATACTATCCTCTAAGGTTTATGCTTATATCTAGGTATGGCTTTATTTTAGGTTCATGATAATAAGCAATGACATCCAGGAGTATTGTTTTTGTACAGCTGAAAGGTTGTTTTGAACTCACCCCATTTGTGTGGTAGGAAAGAGTTTTATATTTTCACATGACAAATGCACAGAAATCATTAGGGACAATTTGTTCACATTTGAAATGGTAAGAAGTGCGGATACTTAGCTCCTACCCAAGGCTTTAGACATTGGTTCTAACAAGACAAATCTAAGATAAGCATGTTAGTAAACTTACCATGCTGAGGCTTATATTTTTATCTGGTCCTGCTAAATAAGGTATGACAAATGGCTCTGATGGTTTCATCATTGAGAAAAATCCAAAGCAGCAGAGGTTTACTGTGGGAAAAACCCAGGAAGGGTTTGGTGATGTCTGGCAACAATTCATGGATGGTTAAACTCTTGGAAAAAAAAGAAAAAAAAAGCAAGTCAGAAGATTGATGGTTTCTTTTCATAAAACTTGTGTTCTCTTCCCCATGCTCTATTTGTCCTTTGGTCTTAAAAAATGACAAAAAGAAAATCGTTGTGACAGTAAATATATATCACACGTCAAAACGCAGGGACTCAAGTCTTGTCTTTGGGTTTTTTGGTTTAAAGAGAAAACTAATGGTTACTTGAAAACACTGCAGTAAGGGGGTTAAGTTTCATATCAGCTGGAATAGCGGGGTCACTGAGGAAAAAAGTACTCCCCAGTATGGCAAGCCAGTGGGTCATGCTCTCCTCTAATCTTTTCCAGTAGAAAGAAGTCAGGGAATTTCTCCTCAGGCAGAAATCTGGGCATAAGATAAGACTGGTAGAATTTTGATAAACGTAGTTGCTAAGCAAACATCTGCTTCATGCCCCCCATCATGAGCCTATAACCCTGTGGTAGTTGATGGACTGGAAATTCATTTTAATGAGTGCTTTAAAATGGTGAATAAAATAGCCTTTGGGGAGTGAAGATTTATGAAGCAGATAGACCCCTTCCTTTATCTAAGAATCAAACTCAAGGTGAACCTTGGGTTAGCATAAGAAGGCTCCAGTAATTTGAATTGTCACCCACCCAGGTGATTTGACTTGTTTCTGATA
Organism: Phoca vitulina; assembly: GCF_004348235.1. NCBI lineage: Eukaryota > Metazoa > Chordata > Mammalia > Carnivora > Phocidae > Phoca > Phoca vitulina. The sequence continues at coordinate 11,384,167 of NW_022589704.1, read as the reverse complement.
CCAACCTTCAGAAGAATTACATGACATCTAGACAATATGGTGTCATGGATGAAATTCAACAGGACTTAAAAGTGTTTTTCTGAGTTGATACTTAGCTCTTGCTCTGTTCCTATTTTTCCCCACTTATGTTGCTAATACTGAAACGTGAGAACTTAAGTTCAGGAGGATAAGCCTTAAGTCGGCTGACTGAGGGAAGACACGGGCCACCCTTAGGAAAGCAATGGACTGCTCGGAGAGAATGTCACTCACTCAGTCATTGACCATTTCCTGCCTGAAGCTTCCCGACACTTTCCAGCTTCTCTCCTGCCTTCTTCTATGCTTCCTCTCAGTTACAGCCCTGGCAAAGCAGTGTGGCACGACAGTAAAGGGCAGGGCTCTGGAGTCAAGAAGGTCCAAATTCTTGCTGCTACTCACAAGCATGTAAACTTTGGCAAGTTACTGGACCTCTTTGGTACCTCAGATTTCTCATCTGTAAAATGGGGATGGTAAGACCTACCTCGTGTTGGAAAGATTACACGCACTAGTACATGTTAGAACGATGCCAGTCAGTAAGCACACACTATGCATTCTGTAGAAGGCATGGCTTTGGAGGGCACTGAGGTATCGACAGGCACATCTGCCCGTTAGCCTGGAGCTCCATGGGGGCGGGGATTCATTTTTGTCACCGAGTCTAGCACACAGTCTTACATATCAAAGGTCCCCTGGAGGGATGCCTGAGTGGCTCAGTCGGTTAAGCGGCTGCCTTCAGCTCAGGTCATGATCCCAGGGTCCTGGGATCGAGTCCCGCATCGGGCTCCCTGCTCCGCGGGAAGCCTGCTTCTCCCTCTCCTGCTCCCCCTGCTTGTGCTCTCTCTCTCCCCCTCTCTCTCTGACAAATAAATAAATAAAATCTCAAAGGGCTCCTGGAAGTGTTTGTTCAAAGTACAGCCATTGGGCCAAACATGGTTTTCTAACTGACCAGAACAGTTCAAATAATAATGAGGTATTTCCCAAGTGTTCTAGTTACTTAAAGTTGTTCCCAGGAGTGGGAACCACAAGCCACTGTTTGCTTCTCAAGCATATGGAGGTTACTCTTTTTTTTCCTAAAGATTTATTTATTTATTTGAGAGGGGGGAGGGGCAGGGAAAGAATCCCAGGCAGAACCCCCCCTCCTTCACCCCTGCTGAGCGCGGAGCCTGACGTGGGGCTCAATTCCAGAACCCTGAGACCATGACCTGGAGCCAAAGCCCAGAGTCGGCCACTTAACCGACTGAGCCACCCAGGCACCCCAGGAGGTTACCCCCAAAATAGTTTTGGAATAACAAACCGAGGATTTCCTGGTGAGAAGAACACGGCGTTTGCAGTTGAGCAAATTCAAATCTCGAATCCACCTTTTGAGTTGTATGGTTCCTGGACAAGTTTCTTAATGGGCTGAGGCCTCAGTTGTCCTCACCTGGGCAGGTGGGGAACTTCCATTCCACCCACCCCAGACGTTGGCAGCCAGTTCGTCAAAGGCTGTTGAACTCAGAATGAGTGGATTGGTTGGTCTGACTAGAATATGGACTCCGTTACCACCACGGAGAAGGGGAAGATTCACATGACAAGTGATCACGCGGAGAAAGAGCTACAACAAATCCTCTTGAATGTGAAATCCGGGCTACTGCTGTGAGGACGGGCTCCAAGTTGGCCCCCTGCTGGTATCCTCCCTTATTGCAAAGGGACAGTGTGTTTTTATTTTCTCTGCCTGCGTTGCCCCTCTGAATTGAACGACTTTCTTTATGGCCTGTGGAAAACTAATGGCTCCCAGGGAAGAACTTTGAAAACACAAGGCATACACTATTCCCTGATATGTGGTCTCCACTGAGATTGAAGGGAGCGAAGAACCCAACATGATAGATGCAAACATTCCTTCCTTAGACCTCTTTTTCTAATTCTAAGGCATTTCCCCCTTTTTAAAATTAATGGTGGAGTTATAGCTTTAAAAAGAGACAAATACTGAATTTATAATCTCAGGTTACCCTAGGGGTGTGATTGTTAATAGTTCAAGCAGGTGAAAATTCTTAGTTGATTTTTAACCTGTTGCTCCAAAGGTCATTGGAAATCAGTTAAAACGTTACCAAACAAACGCTCTGATTTGCTTTTAGTTATGTCAAAATGCAAATTTCTAGTCTTCCGGAGGAGGACATTGGGTGCATTGAACACAGTGGGCTTCTGGTGCAGGACACAGATCTACCCCAGGTGCTTCAGGTGGGCAGTTCTGCAGCTTCGGGGCCCTTGCTGTTTGAGGAGCAGGTGCACTGCCATGAGTGGGTGGGCATTTAATAAGTATCCCAGCTATTACCATGATGTGGACCTTCTGATAGATGTTTTTTTCTGTTGTACTTAACATAGCTGGCTGAACTTACTCAAATTCCTTTGCCTCTCTGAGTCCCACTGATTAAAAGAAGGCAACAGTGATCTACTTTATTATTTGTGAGGAGTAGATGAGGTCAACAGGAGAGGACTCGGGGCACTGCTTAACACAATAAATACCAGTGTCTTTCCCTGGCCTCTCTCTGAGAATCTGGTCTAGTCCCAGTGACCCAGGAAATCACACCACCAATGAATCACTGATAAAGTAACAGCTCATACTGTTAGACCCAGCTAAGTTGAATTGTTGATCATCAGTACACAATGTGGGAATAATTTCAAAATTAATTTGAGAGAATAAGAAGACACTGAAAGAGTAAGTTTACAGTTTAAGATCACATGGGAAACTATTTCTTTAAGGACTTAAATTGTCTGAAAGCCCTTTATAAATACTAATTACATATGAGAGATCATATAAACCATACTTACTTGCCTTTTAATCAGACCTTTATGGTCTGCCATAAAGGGAACATTTGATCAGTTTAGTTAGGTTCTGTACGAAATACATGCTGTCCACACCTGTACTTCTCTATTTAGATGTTTTACTAAATTCATTTAGATTCTTCTCTAAATTAGTGAACATTTACTGTACATACTTTTTAAAGAATTAAGAGAAAATGATCTCTGTGTTCCAGCTCACCATGACTCAGTATTAAAAGTGTGTGTGTGTTTTTTTTTTAACCTAGATGACTTAAATCAGCTTTCCACGTCAACATTTTCCATCTGAACCTTGCTTTGCCCTTTCTAACTAGCTGTGTTGGTTAATACACAGTGACCATGTAGCCTCCTCATTTTTAATGGTGATTAGACAGATTTCTTTCTAGTTGACCTTCAGCAGTCATTTGGATGCTATCAAATAGGGAATTAGGGACTCATTTCAATGGCATGGTTCCCTTACACCCAGGAAATCACAAGGATTAATGGATTGTTGATACCAATTTTGGTATTGGGAAGTATGTGGTGCTGTAACAAACACGTAAAAACATGGAAGTGGCTTTGGAACTGGAAAATGGGTAGAGGCTGGAAGAATTTTGAGGTATTTGATAGAAAAAATTTAGAATGCCTTGAAGAGTTTGTTGGTAGAAATATTGCCGTTAAGTACAGTTCTGTTGAGGGCTCAGAAAGCAGAAAGGAGCGCTACAGAGAAAGTGTCTATTGTCTTAGAGAAGACATATTTCATCAGGAACAGAATGTTGCTAGAAATATGAACGATAAAGGTGCTTCTGGTGATGTCCTAGATGGGAAGGAGAAACATGTTATTGGACACTGGAGGAAAGGTGATTTTGTTCTAAAATGGCAAAGAACGTGGCTGAATTACATTCTGTTGTTGGAAAGAGAGTAGAACTTGTAAGCAATGAATCTTGCTTGGAGATATTTTGCTTGGAGAATTCCAAGCAGTGTTGAAGGTGCAGCCTGGCTTCTCCTTGCTACTTATAATAAAATGTGAGAGAAAGGAAAGAAATCAAGGAAAGAACTCCAAAGCAAAAAGGAACCAGCACTCAATGACTTGGAAGATTCTGAGCACATCTAGATAGGATATTTTATAAACAGCGCCAACAGTGTGGCTGGACCATCGTTTGCTAAAGAGCTCAGGTGTGTGGCTGATGGATCCAATCAACCATCTTAGCAGAAGCCAGAGATGGAGATGGGGTTATTCTGGAAAGCTCCATGGTGGACCCTCTAGTCTGATGGTTTGGACCTCTGTGAATTGCATGGGAGTCTGACGGGTCTTTGAGAATTTCATATCAGCAGAATCACTGCCAGCCTGGCTTAACAGGGGCAGAGGCAGCATGAAACGAAAAAAGAATGAGTCTGAGGGCAGAGGCACAGATGCAGAAGTTTGGGCTGATGAGACCCCCTCAGGCCAACAGGGTGAGGCTGCTGTCCTGTCAGGCCCAGAGGACAGAGCATCGAGTCACATGGAATTATTCTCAGGCTTTGAAATCTAATGAAACTTGCCTTGCTAGTTTTTAAGACGGGCCCTTTACCCCTTTTTTTCCTTCCAATTTCTCCTATTTGGAATGAGAATGTCTACCCTATGCCATGATAATTGTATTTTGTAAGCAGATACCTTGTTTTCTGGTTCACAGATGGAGGGGAATTTTACCAAAGGATGAATCATACCCTAGGTCTCACCCATAGTGATTTATATGATTTAGACAATGAAATTCGGGACTCTGAAGTGATGATATTTAGATGAGAGCCTGGATTTAGAGTGGATACTGGGATGGTTCAGATGTTTGGGAATGTTTGGAATGGGGTGAATATAATTTTGCACGTGGGGAGGATGTGAATTTTGGGAGGCCAGAAGGTGGACTGTTATGGGTTGAATTGTGTCCCCTCCCCAAAAAAATATGTTGAAATTCTAATTCCCAGTACCTAAAAATGGAACTTACTTGGAAACAGGGTTGTTGTAGATATAATTAGTTAAGATGAGGTCATCCTAGAGTAGGGTGGGCCTTTATTCCGATATGACTGAGATGCTTATAAGGAGAGACACAGATACAGAGACCCCCAGGGAGAAGGTGACCGTGTGCCAACAAAGGAAAAGATTGGAATGATGCGTCTACAAACCAAGGTAAGGACTGCCAGCAAACACCACCAGGCTGGCAGAGGCAAGGAAGGCTCTTCCCTACAGCTTTCAGAGGGAGAAGGGTCCTATTGACACCTTAGTTCTACACTTCTAATCTCCAGAACTATGAGAGAGGCAATACATTCCTGATGTTTTAAACCACCCAGTTTTGTGGTGCTTTGTCACAACCACTCTAGGAAGCTGATATTGATTCTAATACACCTAATTTGAATTTTTCACATTTAAATTCAATTAATTAACATATAGTGTATTATTAATTTCAGAGGTAGAGTTCAGTGATTCATCAGCTGCATATAACACCCAGTGCTCATCACATCACGTGCCCTCCTTAATGTCCATCACCCAGTTACCCCATCCCCCCACCCACCACCCCTCCAGCAACCCTCAGTTTGTTCCCTAGAGTTAAGAGTCTCTTGTGGTTAGTCTCCCTTTCTGTTTTCGTCTTATTTTATTTTTCCCTCCCTTCCCCTTGTAATTTAAATTTTTGATAATTTGGACAAAATGTATGATATATTACACATTTAAAATTTTTCATTAAATATATTCTATCCTGGATTTCCTTGTATTCATACTTTCATTATTGTTAACCATAAATAGAATAAGTGAGTCTTTATTTACGTAGTGAAATTTCCCAGTTCGTTTTTTAGCTACCTATAAATATCTTCAGCTAGGTAATAAACATTGGTTATACTCCATATGGTGGTGGTTCAAAAAACTGAAGTGTTCTCATCATATATGAATTGCAGAAATGATAAAGGAGTGCCTCACTCTTTTAGGGTCACCCGTCTAAGCAGATTGTAATTTTAAATAAAAATTTATAAATTTCCTTAGCACTTAGTCATTACTCATAAGTTTATTTTATATTGACTTTCCCGCTGAGATACTGATGTTTATAATGTTTATAATGACGGCACTCCTTTTTACTGGGTCTGTCTTCTTTATCAAGTTATCAAATTTTAGAAACAAGTGTTTCTAAACTTGAAGGTGTCTTAAAGGCAAAGAAGGTGTCTTTTGTACAGGAAGCTGATGTTCCCAGGACCCCTTTGGTTGGGGCCAACAGAGCCTTCATTCACCCCAAGTAGTCAGGACGCCTTTGGGGAAGGAAGAAGAAAGAAAGGAAAGAAGAAAGCCGGTTTTGTTGTAGTTGTAGTAAAATTGCTCTAACCCATTCACGCCCCCGTATTTGGTCTGCCTGGTCTGAACAGAGCATAAACTCAGCATGGCGGGCAGGAAAAAGACTTATGATGGAAATACCATCTTGTGTATATATTAAACACAGGCTGGAGTTACAGGGTTTTCACCACTACTTCACAAGCAAACCCTATGTTTTACCATGGGCATTACCATTACAGAAATTTTCTTTTAAAGAAAAGATGACCAGGTTCATTCTAGAACCTGCTTTTGTCATTCATGGCAATGCTACAGATAAATGGGGTCCAGTGGTATTGTTGGAATGGGTATAACTCACATTGAGTCTGAAAGGATGGCAGAAAGTGAAAATTGCTGAACGAATCCTAGGTAGAGAAACTCCTCTGTGAATTTTTGGTTGTCAACAGGCTGTTCCAAGTTTTTTTTTTTTTTCTTAATTGAAAGCAACATGGTACTCCCACCTGAGGGTGATGGGCTGAGTTGTGATTTTCTCCTCATCTGGAAAAGGTGTTTAAACACCGACCGTTGGGTCTCTTCCCCACTTACTGACTCAGCAGGTCTTGGCGGGGAGGGGTTGAGACTGAGAATTTTCATTTCTAACAAGTTCCCAGGCAATGCTGACTGACGGTTGGGGACCTCACTTTGAGAGTCAGCTTAGCAAACAGCAGTTAGGTGCAACTCTGAGGCTGGAAGTTTGAAAAGAGATTTCTGTAGTAGTTTTAGCTTTACTCTCTTTGAAGATTAGACACTAGAGGGCAGTGTGATCCCGGTACATGGAGACAGCCGCTGATGTCACATCAAATCCAAACCACTACATCAAAAACTAATGATGTACTGTATGGTGACTAACACAAGACAATAAAATAATAAAATAAAATAATAAAAAAAAAATCCAGACCTTTGCTTCAGCCCAGGCATCTTTGATTTTTATCTGCTTTGTTTATTGACGGTTCACGGAGGAATTTATTATTTTTTTTCCACATAGGAATTTATATGTAGAAAGGTTCTACTGCCAAAAATAAATTTAAAAGTTTGTTCTCTCTCCAGTCCCGTCTTTTTGAAGTCCTAGGGCCTGCTAGCTGGACAGCAGGGGCAATGGGGGTGTGTGATTTTATGTCCCATTATTCAGACAGCTTTAGTACTGAAAGATAAATTGGCTTCTTAGCGTCTGGTATTTCTAAAAGTGTTTGCAATGAACTCAAATTCTATTCATAACAGAAAGAGAGTTTTGAGACCAAATAAGTTCAGAAGCATTGGGTTAAATAAAGTTATATGAGTTCCTTTGCTGGAATGTTCCTCAGAGTCTTTATTTGTACGTTGGAAATCCTTGTGAGGAGGATGTAGAATGCAGGGCCACTACGAGTATTTGGGAAAGAAACACCAATCTGGTCCTAATTCTTCATTTTTCTAGAAGTAGAGACCGGAAGATAACATGGCTGCTGGGTAGCGACAGGGCCTGTCTCTTGAGTGCGGCTCAATGTCCTTGCCACGGGAAATACCTACAGGCCTGCGTGCAATGATAGTGCCCACGTGGGTCAAATGTGCTTCCTGTTTGGGGCCGTGAGTCTTCCTAGCCCACCTGTTGGAATACTCTTCCTCCAGGTGCCTGCAGGCTGCGCCCCATACCTTCATACAGATGGTGCTCCAAGGCCCCTTTCCAGACAGGACTTCTCAGGACACCCTGCCCAAAATGTTTTGTTTTGTTTTTTTCTGTCACTATTGCTTTGTCACCACTTGCTATATATTAATATGCTTAATGGTTTTTGTTCATCTCTTCCTTTTAAAACAGAAGAGCCAGAGACATCTTGGTGTCTACTATATTCATATTCACTAGGTGCTCAATTAACATTTTTTGGATAAATTACCTAGTGCTAGCAAAGTATATAACCTAAGATTGATTATTGTATCAGTCAGGGTTCTCCAGAGAAATAGAATCAATAGGAGTTATATACGTTATGGGTTAAAATGGCAAAAACCAGTGTGTTTTATAAAATAGTTCTAATAGGACCCAGATAATCGAAGTGCTATAAGAATTTACAGACAAATTTCCACTTGCATTTCTGGGCTTAAAAGTACAATATTTGACACTTTCTGGTAATTGTTTAAATTTAATGGCATTTTATTTGTATATATCCTGGTATGTTAGAGAGTATTCTTACAGGCTTCAGGAAGTTTGGGTTTAAATGTTATTAAGGTGATGGGTATTTACATTTATCCAAAGGCCTCTCTGAGAAGGAATTCTACCCTGGGTATTACTGCAATTAAGGTAACTGCCTTGGAAAATACTGGCCACTTCTTTATTTCCTATCTTCCGAATCTCACAGGAGTGCTTCTCATGAGCAGACTGACCCGAAACCATACAGGGAAGCAAAGTCAAGCAGATGTTGTCCCATGCAGGAAGGAGGAGGCCCTGAAATGTGGCGACGGTGGTGGGGATGACATCGAGTTGCCAACAGACAGAGAAGCACAGATATTGGTGAGGTTAGCTAACTTAAGATAAAATCCACCCTCCGGAATTTGAGAAACAAGGCAGAGGATCATAGGGGAAGGGAGGGAAAAATGAAACAGATGAAACCAGAGAGGGAGACAAACCATAAGAGACTCTTAATCTAAAGAAACAAACTGAGGGTTACTGGAGTGGAGGGGGGCGGGAGGGATGGGGTGGCTGGGTGATGGACACTGGGGAGGGTATGTGCTATGGTGAGCGCTGTGAATTGTGTAAGACTGATGAACCACAGACCTGTACCCCTGAAACAAATAATACATTGTACGTTAGTAAAAAAGAAAAACAATTAAAAATAAAAAAATAAAAATAAAAAAAATAAAATGAATAAATTAAAAAAAAGTCCACCCTCTGAGTAGACCTCCCCTGTTCAGCCTCACAGAGCTTATCTTCTCTCCTTGAATCACAAGGTTCCCTCCTGCTCCACGGACCATTGAGGTAATCGAGCAGGGAGTGAGGAGTGCATACGTGTGTGCATGCGTGCGTGCGTGTGTATGTGTGAGTTCGTGAGTGCATGCGTGCGTGTGAGTACGTGCGTGCATGCGTGCGTGCGTGTGTGAGTACATGAGTGCATGCGTGCATGCGTGTGTGTGTGAGTACGTGAGTGCGTGCATGTGTGTGTGAGTACGTGTGTGCATGCGTGCGTGCGTGTGTGTGTACGTGAGTGCGTGCGTGTGCGTACGTGAGTGCGTGAGTGCGTGCGTGTGAGTACGTGTGTGCGTGCGTGTGAGTACGTGAGTGCGTGCGTGTGTGTGTGTACGTGAGTGCATGCGTGCGTGTGTGTGTGAGTACGTGTGTGCATGCGTGTGTGTGAGTACGTGAGTGCGTGCATGCGTGTGTGTGTGAGTACGTGAGTGCATGCGTGCATGCGGTCTTAGATATAAAAGAAACCCCAAAAATAGATGTGATGTGTTAAAGAACTCGTATGTTAGGTACCCAGCTTCTGGTATTCTTAGCTGGAGCAGTGCTGTCTACAATGAGAGATACAAGTTTCCACAAGTGAGTTCACACTCACTTGCTAGTAACAATCAATGAGTCCTCTGGTAATTTCACTTTGAAAGGAGGTTAGATATAATGTTCAGCATGGAAGATGATGTTCCCTGGAAAAGAGTGAGTAACCTTGGGTGGAATCTCGGCTTTCTGTGGGAGAAGAACTTTGGGAGGGATGACCTTCCCGATGTGGTCATGTTATCCACCACGCTCTCTGCCCCTTCACAAGGTGCGCCAACATGAAGATTGGTTTATTTGGAGACCTATTAGATTGATTGTCCTCTTCCTCGAGCTAAAGTAAATACTGATCCAATTTATATCAATAACTTCTTTTTTTTTTTTTTTTTTTAAAGATTTTATTTATTTATTTGACAGAGAGAGACACAGCGAGAGAGGGAATACAAGCAGGGAGAATGGGAGAGGGAGAAGCAGGCTTCCCGCAGAGCAGGGAGCCCGATGCGGGGCCCGATCCCAGAACCCTGGGATCATGACCTGAGCCGAAGGCAGACGCTTAACGACTGAGCCACCCAGGCGCCCCTATATCAATAACTTCTTACTTAAGCAGAGTAGGTGGCAATAAAAATCAGAAACAATTACATCAATAAACAGGAATGATGACAATGAAAAATATTTGCTAGTGGTTAAATTGAGATAACTGCTTTCCATTTACTTCTACTTCACAGAAAGTAGGGATTTGCTCTTCCATAAGGAATGCTTTTAGGGTTTTCTAGGTCTTTCTTGTGTAACCAATGAAATGACTGAGGAGCCATAGATGAGCCTTACCTAGAGTCATCTGTTTTCTGTGCTCCTAGAAGCCCACGCTCTTCTTTCATTCATTATATTTCTGTCTAGCCTGACCCTGGGTTGTTTGCACAACTCCATAATTGAACTTGGAGCTGAACTTCAGGTCTTTTCTTCTCCATGACTTTCATGGACCTACAGCTATTTCTACCATCCTGGAGATGTTGAAATTCCTCTGCCCTCTGAATTTTGGTTTGAGAAGACCAGAGTCAACCTAATAGAAGAAACACAATTGCCCACTTGGTGGGGATGGGAGAAGATCCCAGCCTTCTTCGAGAGAGGAGAAGAATAGGCAAAAGTGCTGGGATTGGGCAAGAATATAGAAACGGAGGTGGTGATATTGAGAGAGAAGGGGGATGGAAGTTACTCCTCACAGCTAAGGAGAGTGATAATGCTGCTAGTATTTTCCAGGTTCTTGAGTTCAAATACCAGCTCCATCATTTTGTAGCTGTGATTTTGGGTGTTTACATGTGGTAGTTGATACTGTCCTTGATTCTCCACGCTGCCTCCAGACAATTATTCTCAATCCTTTGGCAGAAAATAAAAATGTTCATTTCTTTGGAACTCTCTTAACTTGACCACTTTGTCATGGTCTAGTTGCTGATATTCACTGACTTGCTCATCTCTCTTCCTCCGTCTTCCAAATCCTTGGCATCAATTCTTCATCCTAAGTCCTGCTATTATCTTACAGTTCTTCAATATCCATCTGAAATGCATGTCATCTTCCCAGTTCCTCAGTCTTCTCACTTCCAGGGACTCCTTTTTCCATTCTGTCTCAGCTCCCCATTCTCATGGCCACACCCTATTCTCTCTCTAATAAGGGATCTCGTCAACTGGCTCTATCTACAACTACCTCTTCTTGCTTATGTCATCAGCTACCTTGATCGTACCATTCCTTAGCTCCATTGGGATGTCTCTGTTTTGCTTCCAATATCCCAGCCTTCTCCTTTCCTTCTTTCCCTTATAATTTCTACAGTAATCATACGAATGCCCTAAACTCCATTGCCTGTCCATGTTTTGATCACATCTGTGTGGGAAAAAACCTCATCTTAAAGTTTTTTCAGAGTACATTTTTTAGCTGGTGATTTTGCATTCCTGATCTTGTCTATTGGACTCAAAACTGAGTTCTCCACTAGGGCTTTCCCCTTATTCCATGGAGTTCCTAGAGTGCCCTTCCAAGAAGGGGTATTGTAATCTCCTGTATGCAATTTTCAGCTGCTACTCAGAGATCCTCTGGATTCTGATGCACCCCACCCCAAAGCTGAGGACCACTCTGATACCTCCGCACAGACTGCTTTCCCAAAAAGGGACCACCTGAGTGCCAGGTCAGCACACTACCTGGGTTAGTGCTGCACAAGGGGGGTGTGGCAGGGCTACATGGTTTAAAAGACGTATGTATGCACACAAATATCTGAAATTCTTCAGCCCACGGAAGTCTCATCCCCTCCATACCCCCTGGAAGCCCCTGGATAGTCAAATACAACCTGTCTTCTTCTGATACCTCTTCAGTTTGAATAACCACCTGTAAAGATTACTTCTAGTGACCTACTTGAATCCGGCTGTGCCTCTCTGTCCACATTTCCTGAGATTCCAAGTGCTCAGCGTGTACTCCAAGTATGCAATTCTCTATCAAAACCAAATCAATTCTTCCTAACCCATACTATCAACAAGCATGTAAAAATAATACCACTGGTAGGTGCCATTGACCCTAATACCTGCTTAGGCAGGCATTTATATGACATGCTTTCTATGCCTTGTTTTTAATCCTCTGAAAAGTTCACAAAGTAGATATTGTCTCCACTTGGCAGTTGAGAAAGCAGACATTCCGGGAGAGAGAATGTGGCTGGCCGAGGGTCATGCAGTTTAGAATCCAGTTCTGTAAGGATGCAAGGCTTGAACTCTTCTTCTTCTACCTGCTGGGTGGGGCATGCTAGTTTTGTTCCCTTCTCTCATCCCTTTCAAGTTGGTCCATGGTCTTGTTTACTTTCTCCTCTGTCCTTTGCTGGCTACTCCCCAAATTAGAACTGTGTGGCGTACAGCTTAAGGTTGCCATGTAAAATGATGAACATTGAGGTGCATGGGTGGCACAGTTGGTTAAGCATCCGACTCTTGATTTCGGCTCAGGTCGTGGTCTCAGGGGCCTGAGATTGAGCCCCTCCTGCCCACCCCGTGTCCAGCTCCCTGCTTGGCGGGGAGTCTGCTTGAGATTCTCTCTCTCTCCCTCTGCCTCTCCCCCTGTGCACATGAGCATGCTCTCTCTCTCTCTCTCTAATAAATAGATAAATCTTAAAAAAAAATTAAAGGATGAGCATCATTAAATGTCACGTATTACCCCAACTGATAATAAATGTAGCATGCATTCTCTTTTTCTTATTGAAGTATAATTGAGATCCGATATCCTATCAGTTTCAGATGTACATCATAATGATTTAATATTTTTAGACATTATGAAATGATCCTCACAGTAAGTGTAGTTACCATCTGTCACCATACAAATTTATTACAATCTTATTAATTATATTCCCTATGCTGTATAATACATTTCCATGGCTTATTTATTTTAAAACTGTAAGTTTGTACCTCTTCATCCTTCCACCTGTTTTGCCCATCTCCAGCCCCTCCTTCTCTATTTATTTTATGTATCTGTGAGTCTGTTTTGTTTTATTTATTTTGTTTTTAGATTCCACATATAAGTGAAATCATACAGCATTTGTTTTTCTATGCTTGACTTATTTCCCTCAGCATAGTACCCTCCAGATCCATCCATGTTGTCGCAAAAGGCAAGATTTCATTCTTTTTATGGCTGAGTAAGGCAGCATGCATCTTTGAAATCAGTTCAGTGGACATTTACAGAAGTTTTCTTTGGATCGTTTAAGCCCCCACAAGCTGTTCCTTGGGCCAAAGAGATCTTGTACTATTTCCTGCTAGTGACATCTACCAGTGTCAGGCTTTCAGTGATGCAGTGCTTCCTGCCCGTCTGTAAAGCCTCCTAAATTGAAAGTTCAGATGGAAGGGGAAGAGCATTCACATTGCAAGCTGGCTCTATCCCGTGAATGCAATGAGGCTTAGACCCCCTTCTTGTCCCTGCTTCCAGAACCTCCTGATCCAGCTGCTGCTGGGGCTGCTTAGCAGAGTTTTGAAGGTTGCTTCAAGGATGCTTTGCCTTTATTGTTACACCTAATAAGTACACAATTTTGAGTAAATGCTGCAGCCTTGTCCAACCCTGGGCAAATTCTAAAAAGCGATGACATTTAAATTATTATTTGACTCACGTACCTTCTCCATAACAAGGAGTAGAAATCAGAATTCTATACAAATTATTATTTTGCTATTGCCCTCTCTATTCTGGCACAATTTTCCCCCCCTCTGGGATGAATAATTTTCCATACTTTATTTTACTCTGTGAAGATGAAGCAAGAGCGGTCCTGTATTTGGTGAAACCAGGGTCTGAAGCAAAAACTAGAAAGGTGTCTTTTCATCAGCTGCTTCCTCCGGCAGATAAGTAAAACGTGTGTGGGCTTACCTTTGTGGAGAGGAGGCTTTACGCAAAAGGAGAGCATTAGTCAGCAAAAAACCCAAAATTCACAAGGTGAGTGCGGCGTTCTGTCCTCTGTTCCCCTGGGACACAAAGCCAGCTGCCATCAGCCGCGATCTCAAAGTTCCGGTCTGTAGGGCAGACCTGTAACACCTGCCGCACATCTTGATTGAGCGATGAAGCACGCCGTGGCACGCCGTGGCACGCTGCAATCCTCGGCAGACAGGAAGGAAGGACCAGAGTTCATTATCACAGAGTAAGGAGGCCTCCGCCTTTGCATCGGCAGAGAATTGATTTCTCCTTGTATTAAACACAAATCACTGCTATCATATTAACAACTGCTTGGAGAAGCTAAGTTTCTGGATTTTCTCAGCGCCTAATTTTGTGAGTGGCCAGAAGACCAGTCAGACACATTCCTGCTGTTACTTGGCTAGCTTCCTATTTTAATCTCGCTCCCCGGGTCTCATCCAAAGTCCAATTTTCTTCCTGGAAACATCTCATCGGGTTGAATTTTTGAGTGCACACACTTGCCTTTCTCTTCCATGATATTTGACTTTAATTCCTATCTCCAAAGCGTGATGCATTTTCCCCCTTCCATTTCCTTTGAGAAAGTCTCCCTTTCTAGGATCTCCAAAGCAACTTGGTCTCTCAGGAGGAAGATTCAGGCATCTGCCTCCCTGTATGGACACTGTTAATGTGCTGCCCGCATTTGTTCTGCCGTATCACCTACAACCTGTTTTTGAGCCACTTCCTTCCAGACGTTTTCCGCTGGCTCGCGGCCAGCATTTTTCTTCCTCTATGTGGGTGTAGCTCACAGGCTGGCATTCATCCGCCAGCCAGCACTGTGGAATTTATGTAATAACCTCGAAGCTCACATGCATGCTTAGTTTAGGTCAGTTGTCCTTATTATCGTTTGAAAGATAGGAAAAGAAACAAAAAGAAATGACAAGGTTCTCATTTTGTGTTTAGTAGAAGGGAACAGAGTGTGGGATGTGCCTGCCCCCAGATACTCTATGAATTTGCTGTGGGTACTGTAGCCTCCCCCGACCCCCCAAGATTCATCCCTTAGCTTTCTTTTTTTTCAAATTTAAATTCAATTAGCCAACATATAGTACATCATTAGTTTCAGGTGTAGTGTTCAATAATTCATCAGTTGCGTATAACACCCAGTGCTCCTCCCATCACGTGCCCTCCTTAATGCCCATCCCCCAGTTACCCCATCCCCCCCCACCTCTGCTCCAGCAACCCTCGATTTATTTCCTATAGGGGCGCCTGGATGACTCAGTTTGTTAAGAGTCTGCCTTCGGCTCAGGTCATGATCCCGGGGTCCTGGGATCGAGTCCTGCGTCAAGCTCCCTGCTGAGTAGGGAGCCTGCTTCTCCCTCTCCCTCTGCCCCTCTCCCTGCTCATGCTCTGTCCCTCTCTCAAATGAATGAATAAAATCTTTTTAAAAAATCCCTTAGCTTTCTGAGTCACCCTGCCTGTGGAGGAGAAACTCCAATGTGATACTTCTAGTAACAGTGTCTGTCAAGTGGACACAGCTAAGTTCCCTAATATTGTTTTGCCCCCCATACTAGCCTTTTTTTTTTTTTTTTTTTAATTCTGAAGGTTTGGAGGAGCTAAACTGGTGAAGATAAATTTGTAAATGACTTGCTTCCTGTTGCCCAAAATGTCGACATTATTTTGGCAACTATGTTTTACAACCTTCTTTGTAACCCACCAATTCCTACAGTGTCCCTAGAATAAACTCTGACTAGAAAGTTACAGACTGACCCTGGGGATACGGGTCTACCAAAATGGGACATCTGACAATGGAAATGTAAGCATTTAGTTAAATTTCACATATCTTCACATAAAATAACATTTTAATTTGCTCTTCAGTGTTCAAGCAGGAAAACCACAGTAAATTTAGATAAAGCCAGCATATGTTGTTCTAATCCGGGCCAGGATCGGCTGGAGCAGAAGCTGACTCTAGAGGAAGTAAGGAGAGTTAATTTCTGTTTCTCTGCTGCAAATAGAAAAGGAAGAAGCATGGTTTTTTGAAGCCTTCTGATTAAAAATAAGCTAATTGTAGGAACTAGAACAATGTCTGGTTCATACCAAGCACTGAATTAATTATTAATAAGAGGTGTTACTACTTTAGATGGAATCTCCACTAGGGCAGTTCAAGGTTTTCAGCCTAATACAGACAGTCTCTTCTCCTTTTCCATTAGTGAAATGGCTATAGTTTCCAAAATTCAAAACGTATGCTCTGCAGTGTAATTAGGCAGTATTAAGAGATATTTGAATTGCGACTGTCCTAGAAAAATGCTACTAATGTGGTTTCTCAATCAAAACGCAGGCAGCCCAAGAAAACGTGTATGCCTGGACATCTCACATTTAGAAAAATAATTATTACTATTAATATCAGCCAAGACTTACCGAGCCTTTACTGTGTGCTGGGCACTCTTGGGTACTTGATATACACGTCTTAGCTCATTTAATCCTCACAAAAATCCTATGAAGTAAGACTGCTCTTGTCCCCATTTTATAGATGAGAACACTGGGGTGCAAAAACGTGAAGTAACTTTCCCCGAATCATGCAGTGCACAGGAATATTTTCAGCGGGGCAGGTTGATGGCACGAGCCCAAATCCCCGGAAGCTCCATCAAATACCACATCAGACCATCCCATTCCTTCTTGTATTGTCAGGGAGACAGGAGGTTGGCAAATTCAACGAGCTCTCTTTTCTCAGTTCTGCTTGTTTTTATTCCTTTCTGGACAAGTTCCGCTCTCTGCCTCTCCCGTTCCCGCATCAGAGATTGCCCAGCTCCGAGTCCTCGGAGCCATCTCCCTCCCCGCCAAACTGTCAAGGCGTAGTCCGGACACTGAGGGCTACACCCCGCTGAAGCCAACTTCCTCTGTAAAATCAAACAGAGACTTGATGTTTGGATCTAGATCTTTTTGAGAATATGGGTGGCAGGGGGGAAAAATGCAAGCCAACATCTTCCTTAGAGTGCCATGATTGAAGGAACTTAATTCAGAATTTCTTTAGATTTTTGTGCTCAGTGGCTCAAAGCTCTAGAACCACAGATTTAGAGAAGACTCCCAGGGCACCCTCCCACCTGACACCTAGACACCACCTGAACCCCTCCCCCCGCCTCCAACTCCCCACAGGTGATATTTTTCTGCCTCTGCAAGAGTAAAGGGACACCCAATGGTCAGGTCAGAATGTTGTTGCTTTCGTCTTGCTTTTTTACTTTTCAACTGAATATGAGCTGTTTTGATATGTAGGAAATAATCTATGCATCAGGAAAGGACCAGATGCTGTCGAGACTCTAAAGCACATTTTCCCCAGTTACCTGATTCTAGCTTTTCATTACCAGGTAAGCTATTTTCCAGATCTGGACATTGCAGATATCTAAAAGCAACATGAAATAATTCTTATGGACAAACATGCAAGTGGATTCTGTCCAGTAGAGGGACCGTCTTCCTTCCACGTGGTAAAAACTCTTGTTTCCAGTAAGGATATAAATGAGAAAGAACTCTAGATTCTTTTCTGGATGTTGGAATAAATAATAAGGAAGAGGCCATTTGTCAGGGGTCGGGATGAGAGAAACAGGTAAAGGGGGTCAAAAGGTTAAAAGAAATTAAATAAGTAAAAAATGCGGAAAAATGAGGAAAACCACCCAAAGTGATTCTGCCTGTATTCTGCTATGGCAACAGGGTGCATCTGTCACCTTGGCCAAGCTGAATGGTAAGTGTGGGAAGCAGCCCTGCAAGCTCAGAGCTGCTGGGCAGGCCATGGCCAGGCCTCGGGCCACCCCTCCCAGACACCTGTCATTTTTCCATGAGATTGGCAGGCATTTCCCTTGGACCTTTCAACACCCACTACCGTGTGTGCCTCTTCCCTAAAGACCCGGTAACCCTGCTTATTTGTCAAATGCGCACCACGTGCCTCTTCACGTGACCATTTCCTCAAACCAGATCTAAATATTTCACCTACATCAAGGGCTAAGTATAGACAAAGGGCAAGTGCAAACAAGCAAGAATCATAACCTTTTTCTACTCAGAAATGGTTACTCTCTTGCCATTTCTGTCCCCTTACTCCTGTTATTTATGAATTCTATTTCTGTTGTTTCCACGAGTCGTTCTACGTACAAAACAAAGCATTTAACGTATTTCTCCATAAGGTGTTCTAACCAGTCAAGAAACCCCACACCTTACAGCAAATCTATGTTTTAATATTAAAAAACCTTTCTCTTTAATGATACCAAATGAAAAAAATTCCTTTTCAAAATACTCTTTTGTCAGGGCGCCTGGGTGGCTCAGCCGTTAAGCATCTGCCTTCGGCTCAGGTCATGATCCCAGGGTCCTGGGATCGAGCCCCACATCGGGTGCCCTGCTCCGCGGGAAGCCTGCTTCTCCCTCTCCCACTGACCCTGCTTGTGTTCCCTCTCTCGCTGTGACCCTCTCTGTAAAATAAATAAATAAAATCTTTAAACAAACAACCAAACCAAAATACTGTTGTCTTCTGCGTTTTTTCCTTTTAATTATAGACGTACATTTAGGTTATTCATGTATATTACAAAAAATGAAAAAAACTTCAGAATGGTTACATGTGAAAAATAAAAATCTCCAGCTCCTTATTCTTCGATGCTAACTTATATCCCAAGAGGCGAAACACTTTCTAAAAGTTAGCATTTCAATTTTGTTATGGGTAATTTATGTGGTGCAAACATCAAAAGCCATGGAAAGATGCCACTCCCTCCCACCCCCCACATTCCTCATTACTCCTTAGCAGGTAATTGTAATTAGTTTTGTTTGTCCTCCCAGAAAAGTTGTATGTGTATATAAGCTGATATAGGTACTTTTCACCTTACTTTTGCACAAATGATGAGCTCCCACATTCATTATTTTGGCATTTGACTTCTCTCCACTTAATAATTTATTTTAGAGCCTTTTATCACTATGTAAGAATCTTCCTCATTTTTTTTAACCAGTTAATATTATTACAAGTGAATATATTGGTGTACCATAATACATTCTCCCTGTTCCCATGTAGCGACATTTAAACAGTTTCCAATCCTTTGTTCTCAGAAACACTACTGTAATGAAAAACATCTGTGTGAGTCATTTTCCAGGCAGGTAGTACATCGGTAGGGTGTATTTCTATGAGAGAAATCTATAGGTGGGATTTGTAATTGTGTGAGTGCGGAGTTTTCCTTCACAGCAATGAAGCTAATTTATATTCCCATCCCCCATCTTTGAGACTGCCCGCTGCCCCTTTCCCAGAGAACCAAGTGTATTGTTACACTTTTGGATTATTTTCTAGTCTGCCAGGTGAAAAATGATATCTCATTGTACTTTAACAAACATTTCCCTCATGAGTTAATTTAAACATCTTCTACATGTCTGAGCCATTTGTATTTCGCTTTCTCTGAATTCCTTGTTCACATGATTTGCCCATTTTCCTCTCAGGTGACTGATCTTTCTCTTACCAGTTGGTGTTGGTTCTTTATAAATGAGGGAAAGCAGCTTTGAAGTGTTGCAATATTTACTCCAGATTATCGTTTGTCTTTTGGGTTTGTTTGCAGTGATTTTTCTTCTACACGTTTAGTTTTATGCTGTCAGTTCATTTTATTAAATGACTTCGAGGTTTTATACTACTTTAGAAAGATTTGAGGTTATACAATAATGTTACATGTTTTTTTTCTAGTATTTTTGTGGTTTCAGTTTTTTTTATAACTGTGCATTAATACTAGATATTCCATATGGATGGAGTTATTCTATCACTCTTGGGTCCAACTTTGTTTTCCTTTGAAAAAAATTCCAATTTATTAAATATTCCGTCTTTTTCTTCCTTTTGTATGAGATGCTATCTTAATCATAGTCTAACCCATTAGGAACTAGGGGTTGATTCAGAACTTTTTACTCTTTTCCAGTGGACTGTCTCTTCATGTTGCTGTTACTGCAGTTGAGAGTTTAAATAGGATTTTATTCTCTGAAAATAATTTAATTTCATTTTCCCACTTGGCAAAGCATTTTCTTGGTTCTTCTTTGTTAACTTTCCAAATAAAATTTAGAATCACCCTTACAAGTCTTAAAAAAAAAATGCTGTAGTTTTTCCTCTGAGACAGTATTTAACTTATAAATTCATCTAGAAAGCAGGATCATAGGGGAAGAGAGGAAAAAATGAAACAAGACGAAACCAGAGAGGGAGACAAACCATAAGAGACTCTTACTCATGGGAAACAACCTGAGGGTTGCTGGGGGGGGGGGGGGGGTGGGGTAACTGGGTGATGGACACATGTAATGAGCACTGGGTATTATATAAGACTAATGAATCACAGACCCGTACCTCTGAAACAAATAATACATTATATATTAATAATAAAAAAAAGAAAGCATGATATCTTTATATATTTTTTCTTCCTAACCAACAACAAGATAGGCTTTTCCATGTGTTTAGGTGTTATTCTGTAATCTATAGAAGTTTTTGCAGGCATATTCATATATGCCTTACACATTTATTAAATAGATTACATGTAATTGTTTTGTCTTATTTTTGTCCTACCATAAATTGGGTCTTTTACTCCTATGCATCTTCTAAATGGTTGTTGTATCATGAAGGCAGTTGGTTTCTATATACTTACTTTCTGCACTGCGATCTTAGTTTTTAGTTGAGTCTCCTGGGTGTATACTTGTGTCTGGAATAGTGATAGTTTTGCTTTCTCTTTTACAGTTCATCTCATTTTCTTTCTTTTGCTTGTGTAGTTGTGTTGGCTTATACCTCTAGTACAATAAATTAAATAAGGAGAATAATAGTGATCATCCTTTCCTTGGTTTTGATATAAGTAGGAATGTCATTAGTTTTCCCTACTAAGTAAGTGTTGGCTTTGGGGCCGAATCTTATTTTCAGTCCAGTAATCAAATTTTAGAATTTGGAGAAAAGGATATTTGAAACACAAATTTTGAATCAGCATTCTTTATTTCCATGGCAGACTGCTCCATGTTTCCTCTGTTGCAGTTTCAAAGGACACAAGCACAGACGATTCTCAGCACAATTCATCAAAAATTTAGAAAGGCTCTTTACTATTTTTGCACACATTATTTTATGTAGCACAATCTTTGCCATTTAAAAATTAGGTGTTCCCCCCGCCCCATCAGTGTTTTCTTACTTACAAATACTTTTAGAACTCCTGGAAATTTCTTAGACAGAGATCACATTGACATAGCATTAAAACACCTATCTGGGGTCATGGTAGGGAGAAAGCTCATTGCCTCCCCTAGGGCCACCAGGGATGGACTTGAATGTCATTCTATGGACACACAAGAATGTCTGGGGCTATTCCTGAGGTAGAGTTTCAACAACAAAGCTCAGCAGAACACAAAGTAAAAAGTAATCATGACAAAATTAAATGGTGATATAATCAAAAAATAGCTTGTGAATTATTGTTATGAATATAGCATGTGAATAATCCATGTTGTGGATCCATGTTGTGAATCCATGTTGTCAGGATTGAAGAGGTCCTTAGAAATGGGACCAGACCTTGAAATTCTCGCAGAGGACTGCAAGTTATATAGAAATACACTTAATGGAAGAAGGAGGAAAATGGTTATGTGACAAAAAATATCCCATCTCTTGCCTGTTTTGGTAAGATAAAACAAATATCTAAACCAAGCAAAGGGGTCAGTCCAGTTAGTATTTCTGCTTATGAATGGGGAACAGCAACTGCAGGATGACTGGAGTTTTCTCGTGGCTTGTGTCCATGCCATTTATATGTCCTAGGGAGTAATCAAAACCAGAATTTCCCAATCCTTGCTACTTGCTGGAGTCCCCAACATGGGCTATTTGATTGAGATGATGGGCCTTGTCAACTGCATCCAGTTGGACACAGTATCTGGTCTAAAACTGAGATTTTGTTGTGGTCTTGAAAAGGTTCATTGAAATCCAGACTTAAGAAGTGTGTCAATTTATGGCACTTGGTGACTTTGTGACCAAGAGGGTCCTTGCTCAGTGGATGCAGTGGCTGCCATAAAGTTAGAGTTTTGTTCCCATGATGACATTCCTTATTCCCTCTGGGTGGGGCTCATCTGGATTCTGACTTATAGCAGAGCTCTGTGCTTGCTTTTGGCATTTGGTTGAGTAGATGATGTACATGCTTCTCATTAGAAAAATGGCGGCAATAACTGCAAAATAACTCCCATAAACTAAAAACTAGAGAAAAACAAATAGAATTAACTAGACACACAAAAATATGACTGTCTATGTCATTGATAAACACAGTGATGGTGCTGATTTGCTTGGATTGTGGGATAACTAAGACCCAGGACCGTAAGATGGGTCATTTAGATTTACACAATACTTTCTTCTTCTATCTTAGAAGAATCAGCTATAAAAGTGTAAGAAATGCAGTAACTAAGAATGTGGGCTCTGGAGCCAAGGTTACTTGGGTTAAAACCCCAGCTAACACCACCAATCGTGAAAAAACACTAAATCCCACTGATCTATGTGTTTATGTCTGCAGGACAGTGCAATGCTATGAGTGAATTTTAGATAATGACGTTACTTCCTACATGCCTTATCCCCCCCTTTCCCAGATCCAAATGTAAAATGTGAAATTGGGCTAATTTCAAGTCCCTCAGTGGAGTAGGGAAAAGGAACCGAGCTCTGCAGCCATGTACCATTTCTAGTCGAATCTCTTAACCCTTGGGAGGGGATGACAGGAAGAAGGGCAGACATACAGGGGACACAGTTACCGGAGTAGCACCTGATGAGGCGTTAGGAGCCACAGGCAAAGGCTCACTGACTGTGTTTACTGCTGAGAACCTACTTGGTGTGTTACAATATGACAATTAAGGAATTGCTTATTTAAAAATTTGCCCAGGGGCGCCTGGGTGGCTCAGATGGTTAGGCGTCTGCCTTCGGCTCAGGTCATGATCCCAGGGTCCTGGGATCGAGTCCCGCATGGGGCTCCCTGCTCCTTGGGAGCCTGCTTCTCCCTCTGCCTCTCTCTCTCTCTGTCTCTAATGAATAAATAAATAAAATCTTTAAAAAAAAAAAAAATTTGCCCAACTAAGCAATTCAAGAAATTAAACATTGGCTGTGGTGAGGCTGAGAAAACCTTTCAGATTACCTAAGTATTCTACATTCCCCCAACTACCTGACTAGGAAAACGGCAATATTGCAGCTTACCTGAATGCTGATTGGCAGGTTGAGTCCTTTCTGATCTACTACGATCACTGTCATAATGGTCTGAATCACCAGGGCCATGAAGGTGTTCATTCCAAACACCAGGGCGTAGCGTTCTACACTCAGATTAACTGCGATCTGAAATCTATCATTAAACGTTGAATTACGTTTTTTTCTTTTAACAAAATACACATGGGACTCTTACCTTTAAAAGACAGAAACTGAAGATAAAAGTGATGTCTTGTTACCAGTACTCTTTGGCTAAATCTCCTCCAGTTTAGACAAACAGGTAGAGCAAAGAAAGGGAATTAATTTTAAAAATACAGTTGAAGGCTGAATTAAAATACCAGTTGAGGAAATATGACACAATTCCTCCTATCCAATTTAATGCTTCCCAGAAATGAAACCTAAATATTCTAAGTTCTCATAACCTGGGAATATGTGATGCTATCTGATTTTAGATACTGTTTCACAGTGAATTTTTATGAAAACGCAAGCAATATGCAATCCGTGGAACCATTTGGAGAGTTATTCTTTCTATTGTCAATTGTATCAACAGCTTTTAAATTTTGGTAGGTGAGTTACTTATTCTTTGGAAGATCCAGATCATGACTGGCTGTGCAACTGAATGAATCTGTAATTAATTTGTTTTTAATAATTAAATAGATTTTGACATCTTACAACTCATGAATGACTGGCAAGTGTATGTTATTTAGAGCTCTTCCGTGGCAAAGGTAAAAGAATTTTGGTTCTGAAGATTCTTAAAATGAAAAGAAGTAATGTAATCCTACCTTAACAATGTCCTTTCGCATTAAAAAGTGAGACTTAAGAGATATGAGTTTGATTCATTAAACTGACATATTTCCATAAAAAAAGTAAACTTGCCAACAAGCTTATTCTCTTTCTTTTGTTCCATGATCTTTTCAAAGTCTGCTTATATTTCTGTTTCGTCAATTCCTTATCAAACATTTTTCACACATTAAATCCCAAAACTTAATAAAGTTTCTGGCTCTACTTCTTTCATATGATTTGAAATTCAAATATTTCTTATCTCTTTTGGTTAATATCAAAGCACATTTCCAATAGTCAGCTTTCTCTGAACTTCTATATGGAACAAAACGTTCCTCATTTAAAAAATGATTTCTGGGATATATAGTTTCTTATAATCATTGCATCTACTTTTTTCAATATCCAACTTTTTATAATTTGCTGAGCATATTTTGCTTTACACAAGTATATGCCTGGAATTACACAAACAACTAAATGAAACTAACAGTAAACTTAATCATTCAAAATCAGATTGCTCCACACCTTGTTATGGCAAAAAGCTTGAAATAAAAATCACAACCTGACAGTGTATCATCGCTTTTGTTTTTTGAACCCACAGAACTTTTTTTTTCTTTGATGACTAATCTTAGCAACATTCACAGTGCAAATAGTTAAATGAAAACATGGCTTAATTGTGTCCAGTTTAATATGTAATCAATATTTAATATTGCAATTGATTAAAATCCTTCTGAAGTTCTGCAAGGAACTATAGAAATGCTACAGAAGAGAGAATATGGTGTGGGTTTAGGAGTGGAGAGAAATGGTTGGTAATACTTACACTGCTATGGTTATAAGAAGCATATAGCTGGACTTGAATATCAGATAACCAGCATAGCATGCCCAGATGTCAGTCATGTAGTGCATGAGAAACAGAGAGCCTGCACTAATGATGGAGAAAATGGCTAGAGCCAACTCTCCCAGAAGATCCCAGTTGACTTTCACATAGCCCACTGCAAAGGCAGCCGCTGCCCCTGAAAAAGAAACATTAAGGGAGATCCAACACATAGACTTTGCATGTGGGATAGGTCAATATGCTCTCTTTAAAAAGCCACGTCTTAGGCAAATCTACAAGATGAATATGTGGCTTTCACAAAAATAGTATGATCCACCTAAATGTGGATTTATCTTTTTCTCAACCAGGTTTTCTTTTGACTTCTCTCTTTACCTCCTCTTCTTTCAATCAGGTAGTTGCCACACTTTTAATTAGCATCTACCACATGCCATGCAGTGCACCCTGCGGAGGGGCCAGAAAGGTTCTTTATCACAGCAGATTGGGGAGAAACAATACATAAACCCAGTCACTTGCTACAACATAGAAGAAGAGTGAAAGGGCTGCTCTGGTGTATATCTAGCCTGTCCATACTTGCCTTTCTTGTTCATTGTTTCTCGTAAATTTTTTCAACGGGTAATGGATGTTTTGCACTGAGTAGAAAATTTTAATCTTTATTAGTAATCTTAATCTTCTGGTCTCCATCTCAGTATCTTTGAGATCTGGCCTCATTTACTTGAGGTTTTCAGCGAACTCTATACTGACTTACGGAGTTTAAGAGATTGAATAATTAGCAGTCATTAGGGTTACTATTTATAGTTCTTTTTAACAAAATGAAAGGTATTTATGTTTCAAATTACTGATGTTTGGTTAATTAACTCTTCCAGTGTGATCCAGGAAAGAACCAGTGTTACAAAAGAAATAAAATTCTTTCCTCCCCAGAATTTGGAACGTAAGAGAAAGAATTTCAGTGAACCAATTCTAGTGCAGTCCTGGTGTGCAGGAGTTAAGGTGAAGCCTCCCAAAAGAGAGACAATAGGAGAACAGACACCACATGAGTTTTCTGAAATTTTTGGTAAATGAGGGTGTGGAAATCTCCTACTTCCTAGAAAATATCTTTAAAGTCTCAGTTGAGTTTAAGTTTCCACTTACCAGGATATAAATATTTATTGTAGAGTAAACTTCAAAGGCAGATTTCCTTCTGATATTAGAATCCGGACTCTCACATTTATTCTACTTCTCACTTAAATCTCTTAAGAAAGCTACTTTTGGAAATTTTTGGCATGGAATCTAGAATTGCTAAAGGTGGGTACTAGCTAAATCAAATCCTTCAGTGACAAAACTCTTCCAGTGGTAATCTGGAAGCCTTGATAGTTCAATCTATTACTAAAATAATAAAAACTTCTTACTTATATACAAGGTGAGTATTTTCCTTTGGATATAAAAACAACCTGGAAGAATAAGTGGCATTATTAACCCCTTTCCTGATGATGAATTGGAATCTTAGGAATTTGGCCCGAATTTAATCGTTTGGTGCTTACTCCTGAGCTCTTGAGTTACCAGCTGTAATTCTACCACACTGAATAGAAGTGTCACGGTCCTCTTTTTCTTTTTTCCAGTGAATCCCATTTAAAAAAATATTGATATGCCCTCTGAACAGAACTAGTTTACCACCATGGAGTTTAGCAACTGAAGACATAAACTTAAAGGGGGTAACCCATCAAAGGAAAATAAATCAATGTTTGCTTACCTCCAAAGGTTGCAATAGCTTCTACTGCCCCATTATAGATTGTAGAACTCTGAGACGGTGCCTTGTAATCCCACAGGATTTGAACATAGTTCAAAACCTGGTTAAAACCTGCCGTGGAGAAGGCCCACCACAGGGACCAGTAGAAAAGTCGCTTTGAGGAGTAGCACTCCTTCAGATCTTGGAACCACTGCACAAAAACACTCACCGCTACATTTCGTGGCATTGGGCCGCTCGACGGACCACCATCCAGGTTCCCTGAAATGGTGGGTATTTCTGAAGTGTGCTTCTCTCCACCGCCTGCTGTGTTAACTTTGTAAGGTGCATCTAACACCACGTTTTTGTTTGGTGGCTTCCGTACTTCTTTGCTGGATTTTGCATGAAAAAACATGCTCTTCTTAGGCATTGGTAGGAAAAGTGACAAGAGAAAGGCCACAGAGACGGAGACCAAGGATATGACGTTGAGGTAAAAGTACGATAGGCTGGCCAGGGACACCAGGAGCTGGGCCAGCACCGAGGCCGCCGTGTAGGCCACCAGCGTGATGCTCCTGCAGTAGCCGCTCACTTTCTGGTAGTGTTCGGGGCTGACCACGCTGTAAATGTAGGCATAGTAGGCCACCTCGGTGGCGGTGACCATGCCATAGAAGAACTCCAGCACCTGCATGGCCTTCACTCCCTGGCCAAATACAAGCAGCAGCCAGGTGATGATGAAGCTGATCCCTTGCAGGATGATGACTGGCTTGTAGCGGACGTAATCAGTGAGGATGAACACGGGGAGAAGCAGCACCAGGTAAGAGTATGTCCAAACTGGAAGGATTTCATTGGTGATCTGTGAGGTTGAAAAGTGGATCACATAACCATGCAGCACCGGGAGGTAAAAGGGATACCTTTTTAGGTAGTACATTACTAAAGTACAGGTGGCTTGCCCAATAGCAAATTCTGCATCCAGTGGGATAGGATGTTCTTTATTATTATGGAAAAGCACAAGAGAAAACTGATTTTCAAGGAAAAGAGAGCTCCTTCCCCTTCTACAAAACAAAACCAATTTATAAATGTATGTGCCTCCCAACGTAAGAATATATTTGCTTAATGTGTAATCTGAACTCTCTTAAAGTTAAATAGTATGTACATTTGAGTTAAATTAGTTACAAATCGTTCAACAGACACTTCGGAGTTTTTCAGGCTCTTAAAAAATACCATTCCTTTCTTGTTCAAAGATTTTAACATTAGACAATGTTAGAAGAAGCGACCACCTTTTTGTTTATTTGATCCATCACCGTGTCATAAATGTCCATAGTCTAATGAACATACGTGAAGACAGCAAAGAATAAATACTAACCTTGCAGAATTACAAAGTGGGAGCAAGTAATGCACTGGATTTTCTTCCTGGCCAAATTTGCTGGGCTCCCAAAGCCTTTTCCCTCCCAACTCTACTGGTTAATCTCTGCTTACTCAATTCTGGCCTCAGTTTGATGTGGGTATCTCATGGCTGTCGTCAGAAATGCCGGGGACCTCAGTGATCAGTCCTAGAAAGGAGGGACCGAAGGGGCTGATCTTTGGGGCAGGATATGGGCGTGGGGGCAGCTCTGTCAGACCAGCCTTTGTTCTGTGCCTCAGCTGTTTACAGCAACCTCCGTGGGCCCCAAGGTCAATGATGAGGGAAAGCTCAGTGACTGGAAAGGCTAGTGGGACCGAGTGGCACCTCTGAGCATGGGTACATTAATTGGTCCATAGTGGTTGCAGAAGCAGACCCCACTGGGTTCACTGGTTGATTTGGGACGTGTATTTGTTTGTCCTTTGTTTTGTCTTAATCGTGATAGGCTTCCACCTGGAAAAAATTGGAAACAGGGTTGTCACGAAGTGATTTTACATCACCGCACAGCAAGCTTGCTTTTCTGTCCATAGCACCTCATTGCCAAATTAACTAGTATTGAGGAACCTTCCAGGTGAAGCCACACTCTGCAGTGTTTTCGTGGCTATGGCTGGAGATGATAAAAGCATCACAGGGTAATTCTCCAGTTGGGTGAGTGTGTTTTCCTGTTGCCCTTATTATAAAAAAGGAGGTGAATCTTTTCAGTAAGAGAATTTGGCCTTCAGGGGAAGATAAAACTGAGAAATAAAGCTGTTAATGTCTCACCGGCTGGTCGATAGTTTTTCACAATTGAGTAAGTGTCCTCAAAAAATGATACGATTCTTTATCAGATCCTGCTTATGCCTCAGCAGCCCAAAAGTTTGTGAGGACTAGATCCTGCGCCTGGCAGAGATTTTACTTTAGGGCTAGTATAACAGAATCAATTGAGCCTGAAAGTTACCATGCATTAAGACTAATGGTAGAACTCCATAAAAGTTAAAATATTTATTAGACATATAATGTGCTATGGTGTCCCATTTCTGTATGTGTGAGGAGGGAAGAGTAGTTTGAATCATTGTATTAAATGACAAATACAGTGAAAATGGGATCGGAGAGGTCAATGGGTTAATGTCTCAGGTTGAATGAAGCCCTAATGCCACGTCCTGTTCAAATCCTGTAAAGTTAAACTATGTTAAGATATGTCTGTATGTATGTCAATTTACCTCTGAGCTGGTCAGGTTTTTATCTGGTCCAGATAAATACGGGATAAGGAAAGGTTCTGAGGGTCTCATCATGGAGAAAAATCCAAATAAGCACAGGATCACCGTGGGATAAATCCAGGAATGACTTGGTGAAGTTTTGAAACAATCCATGGCTGATCAAACGGAAACAAAGTCAAAATTAGCTGATGTTTACTTACTTTTGGCATCCTGGATATAATGAGAAACCGATTTCTAAATGTCTTGTGAAAGGGTAAAGTTTCATCTGTCTGCAGTTGAAATGGAAAGGTGAGTGATGAGTAAGTGTTCTCAAATACTCCTTAGGTGCACCCGTCAAACCCTCCTTTGTCAATGGGCTTCTTACTCATTATGGCTGGGACCGGTTACACCTCCTTAGTGTTCTCCATCACGAACATGGTAAGGAGTAGTTACTAATAAATGGTAAACATGGGTTAATTAATGCTTGAAAGTAAGTAAAACATTGGCTGGTGAGTTACTGGTGTACATGTGGTAGGTCAAGTACCTCTAGGAGGTCAAATCCAACTTAACACAGATTTAGTAGATCAAGTTACTACTAATCTGCCCACTCTATTTTGTACTGTGACTCTGAGATCTTTCACACACTGAATGGCATGTGTTTATTTACACATTTATCTCCCCATTAGACTATCCCTTGCTTTGTATGGTGCTTGACACATGATACACATCCAAGATACTTTTGTCAGGTGTCTCCAATCTGAGAATTTATAATTCTTCAGTTAAAAAAAATGAAGCCAGATAAAGATCTGACTGGCCATTTTCCCCTATTTCCCCCCATTCCAGACTGATGCTAAGTCTACGTTGGGAATGCAAGGCATCACTCTGTAGACAGCTAATCTCCTTTTCATTACCACTGGGCCCATTTCTTCTCTTTGTCTGCAGTTTCACACCACCCAGTGGGGCAGGGAGCTAATTAATAGTTCACGCTTTTTTTTCCAAGTCACAAATAAAATTGCTTGAAATGCAAACTTCAGACAGAAAGTCCAATGGAGAATCTGAAACAGGAAAATTCCCTCTCATTCCTTCATATTTGGGATCCAGCTTTAACTTATGCAGCATGGGGAATGGGGAAACTAAATTGCTGTATGATGCTTTTCTGCATATTATCTAATTAAGTCCTAATAATAACGGTAAAATAGATACCATTTCCCCAAATTCCCAGCTGAGCATATGGGAGATCCAAGGTGTCCTAT
Source organism: Phoca vitulina (assembly GCF_004348235.1). Classification (NCBI taxonomy): domain Eukaryota; kingdom Metazoa; phylum Chordata; class Mammalia; order Carnivora; family Phocidae; genus Phoca; species Phoca vitulina. Next base: position 11,353,886 of record NW_022589704.1, on the reverse strand, counting down.
AACTGCCTTCAAACCACATGATCAAGATTTGAATCCACATCTCCTGGATTTCTATCTGGGTCCTTTCCCCTGCTCCACTCTGCCTCATTCTGGTGGCCCTTCTTCCTGGGCTGCTGGTAGCAACCTAATGACAACCTTTCCTCGCAGTAAGGGAAGAAAGTGTTTTCATGAACACACTCATCCTAAAGAATATGACTAACTACATAGAACTTCCAGGGTCAATTGTAGTTTGAAAGTGGACCCAAGAGAGGGACAGTGATGCTCACTCCAGAAGAGCATGTCACTGGGTGCAATTCCAGGTGTCTAGGAAAAGGAAACTTGTTAGGGGCTAGCGAGGTGGGGAGGGCCTACTGGGCCACCCTATCTTTTCACAAGGTGACCCTGGACAGTGGCATAGTTCTTTCAAGTTATATGAGGGGAACACTGTCTGTTTTTGTCAACAAGACCCTTGATGGAGACAGTGCAGAGACAATGGAAATCAGAATTTGGACGGGATTATAATTTCGAGCAATGCTGACAATGTGAAAATTTTGCTAATAGCGTACTGGGTTTGACTGCCCTCAGCCTTCAATGCCTGGGATTTATCTCTTCCTGAGTTGTTGCTAGAAACACCAGCAAACTGCTGGGGCCTTCTTTCTTTGTGAGTCATGTGCTTGTAGAGAAGTCTATCCTGGGAAGACAACTACTGAGGCTTGGCTATCTTTCAAAGGATGGTCTTAATGGGGTAACATCTGCTGACTCTACACCTAGAACATTCTCTCCACCTAGCTGACCGTGGATTGTCTGCTACCTTCAAGTCATCATCTTCTCCATGCATCTCAGAGAACTAAGTCTACTCCCATGGTTCCTTGGGCTGTTAAGAGTCCCTTGGGGTATCTATCCCTTCATCTCTTTTTTTAAAGATTTTATTTATTTAATTGACAGAGACAGCGAGAGAGGGAACACAAGCAGGGGGAGTGGGAGAGGGAGAAGCAGGCTTCCCGTCAAGCAAGGAGCCCGATGCAGGGCTCGATCCCAGGACCCTGGGACCATGACCTGAGCCAAAGGCAGTTGCTTAACCAACTGAGCCACCCAGGCGCCCCTATCCCTTCATCTCTTAACTGTCCTAATACTTCTACCCAACTGCATTTGGCTGGAAAGGTCACACAGAAAAAGACGGTCTATCTCCCATGAGAGTGTAAGCAGGAGGGCACGGCTTTTTGTTTGGTTGGTTCACGGCTCTATGCCTCATACCTAGAAGTGTCCAACACATAGTATGTCTTGCAGAAGGAAGAGGATAAAGGGCAAACCTCACTACTGAGAACTAGTAAAGTTTTGTCTGCATTTCCAGAGTGTACTGCTAGCTGCATCAGGGGAAGGCCAGGGAGGTCCTTAATTCTACACGTGCCTCGCAGTTCAGCTGTGCATCTGTAAAATGGGGTAGTGATGCTAACTACATATGTGGGCTTTCTGTGAGCACCAAGTGCCTTGACTGGTATCTGGAGGCGCCATGTTGGGCATAGAGTTACTGCTCAAGCACATGGCATTTCTCTTCCCTTTCCTCTCTTGACGTTGGAGGATCCATAGTGATTCTGGCTTAATGAGCAGAAAATGAGGCTAGGTTTCTGACCATAGTTGTGAACAACTGAGAAAGATCTGGGGGGCTCACACCTGCATCCTAGGATGCTGGGCTTCCTTTCCTCACTCCTTTCCCAGCCTCCTCCCCACAGAAACAAACACAGGCCCCAAAGCTAGGTTTTTTGCCAGAGGAAATAGGAGAAGGCATCTAACCAAACATTAGCAGGAATCCTTTAGCCCGGGAGGACTGGGCAGAATAGCACGAGTGACCAGACCCTTTCCAAGGCCAAGTCTTGCCTGGTGTCTGTTCCTCAGCCTGCAGGGCTCCAGCCCTTGTTCCTGCCTGCTGGGAGACTTCTCAGCAGCGAATGTCTGGCTGTTCTTTCCCCTTCCCCCAGCCCAGGGTCCCCTTGTCTAGCACTGGTCCCATTCCAGAATCCTTTCCTACTCTGGCCACTTAACAAAGACCATGTGAACTTGACTCGCCTATCAGATGGCCTGGGCACTTGGAAAAATAGGGACTCCTGGGCTCCATCCCTAAGGTGTGGTTCAGGAGGTATGGGGGCCACGGAATCTGCATTTATATAGAGTGATTCTGACACCGGAGGCCCAAGGACAATTTGTCCCTTTCCCATCCGCCGGGGGCAAACTGGCTCCATGCCACAGCCTTGGAGCTTAACAGGGCAGAGGGGGAAGCGGATGGAAATCGTCCAGGGAGCTTTTGCAAAACTGCACGTAGACACGCAACCCTGAAATTTTTTTCTGGCTCTCCAGGCCCTGAAGAGTCCAGGACAGGTGGAAACATCCTCAGGTGACTCTGACGTTTTGGATATGCCTCTCAACACTCTGTCTGCCCCAACCCACTAACCCCTTCTCTCGTGTGCACATCACTCCCTGTTTGTGACCCATTCTGTCCCAGTCGGCTGAAAGCCTTTTCCGGTAGGGGCCCTGGAGCGTCTGTGTCTAGCTCTGAATAAATACCATGGCTCTGTTCTTCAGTTGCACAGCACACAGGTTCTGAAATTCTCCAGTCCAGCATGACCTCTCACCCACCGTCTGAAGGCAGTGATTTTGTCCTTACTTAGGTAAGAGGCTGCATCTCACGCAGGTAAAATGGTAACAGTCTATCAGCCATTGTCTGCGCGGCTCCTGCTTTACACCAAGTATCGTATTAGTTGCTGTATATAATTATTGTCTCTAATCCTTAGAACAGTCCTAATTATATACATTATATACATATCTATAATTATATATTTTATATAATAATTATATACAGATATTTATTATATAAATAATTATAATTATTAAATATGGTTATATTAAATAAATATAAGTATAATTACAGGATATATAATACATATTTATTATATTTATTATTACATGTAGTTGATCCTTAAACAACAAGTTTGAACTGCATGGGTCTACTTATACGCAGATTTTTTTTTTTTTAAAGATTTTATTTATTTGACAGAGAGATAGAGAGACAGTACAAGCAGGCAGAGAGGCAGCAGAGGGAGAGGGAGAAGCAGGCTTCCCGCTGAGCAGGGAGCCCGATGCGGGGCTTGATCTCAGGACCCTGGGATCATGACCTGAGCCGAAGGCAGCCGCTTAACTGACTGAGCCACCCAGGTGCCCCAGGCAGATTTTTTTTTGATAAATACAGTATAGTACTATAAATCTATTTTCTCTTCCTTATGATTTTCTTCTCTAGCTTACTTTATTGTAAGAATACAGTATATAGGGGCGCCTGGGTGGCTCAGTCGGTTAAGCATCTGCCTTTGGCTCAGGTCATGATCCTGTGGTCCTGCGATCGAGTCCCGCATGGGGGGGTCCTTGCTCAGTGAGGAGCCTGCTTCTCCCTCTGCCCCTCCCCCGGTTTGTGCTCTCTCTGGCTCACTCTCTCTCTCAAATAAATAAAATCTTTAAAAAAAAATACAGTATATAATACATATAACATACAAAATATGTGTCAATCAACTTTTGTTATTAGTAAGGTTTCTGGTCAACAGTAGGCTATTAGTAGTTAAGTTCTGGGGGAGTCAAAAGTTATAAATGGATTTTCAACCATGTAGGCGGGTGGCATCCTTAATCCCTATGTTGTTCAAGGATCACCTATAATTACATATTTTTTATATGTATCTGAAGTGTCCCCAATTTCTCAGACGTGGGAACGGAGCCTCCTCAAAGCTCATGGCCACTCTGCTAAGAAAGGTTAAGATTGAGTTCAGGGTCGGATCTGTTGGCGCCAAGTTTACATCTTCCCTCTACTCGGGTGGGTAGATGCTTCCTACTTCTGTGGCACCGATTCCGACTCCCGGATATTTTCCTCTCGTTTCCTCACCGGCCATTCCCACAGACACCGTCAACATGGCCTCTAGGTTTCCAACCGAACAATCTCTGCCCAAATCATTCCCTCTTTACTGGAGAAACCTCTGGCTAATGGTCTCACAAAGCTTGGAAGTATTGATCACAGCCTTTTATTTTTATCTTATTGAGGAGATCCTGCTCTTTGCTGTCACCATGACCATGATGATGATAATCAAATTACACAATCTGTAATTTCTACATTTGGAAGATTATTTCACTTTTTTCCTTGACAATTTTGTGAGGTAGATAGAGAAGATGGTACTGTCCTCATTTTGTCGATAAGGAAATTGAGGGCCAGAGGCAGTAACACGTGTGCAGGTTTTCACCTTTAACCAACATTAGAGCCTGGACTTGTGCTTGGTTTTTCTAATTCCAAGTTCAGTAATCTTTCCTCTGTGTTGAGATGCCTGGTCATACCCTCGAGCTTCCAATTCCCGTTTATTCTAGAATAATGTTTTTCAGATTGTGGATGTCAAAAAAATTTAGTGGGTTGCAAACAGGATTTTTTTTTTTTAATGTCCTCTTTGCAGATAAAATATATTAAGTATCAAAGTGCACTGCAGAGTGAGGCTATTTTTTGAGCTTTGTTTGGGTTATCAATATAGAAATACACAAGAATGATCACACTATATATTACATCTTTCTGTGGGACACAGTCATGGGGTTAGAAGTTACAGAGGAAAGGGGTGCCTGGGTGGTTCAGTCGGTTAAGTGTCCGACTCCTGATTTCGGCTCAGGTCATGATCTCAGGGTTGTGAGATTGAGCCCCGTGTCCAGCTCTGCACTGGGTGTGGAGCCTGCTTAAGATTCTTTCTCTCCTTCTCCCTCTGCCCCTCCCCCTCACTCACCCACGCTTTTTATCTCTCTCAGAAAAAAAGAAAAGAAAAAAAAAAGAAGTTGCAGAGGAAAATATAGGACTAAATATTTACTCGTGTCTCTCATAAGCACACCTGTTAAGGTCATCATAGAACACCTGTTCCGTTTGGGAGGGCCTCAGCCTTCACGGCAAAGCACCATCCTGGAAAAGACTGTCCTTTTGCTACTTTTCCATTTATCATTATTTTTGACTTGTAATATTATCCTCCTCCTAGAGAGTACTCTAAACCTTTCCTCACTTCATTGACTCTAACTCAAGGACATGAATAGGATTGATTTTCTGACTTGACGCTTCCGAAAGCAAGATGTTGATCTTTCCCCTTTCAGTCAGCTTATTGGACTATCCTGACTTGAAATCTATAGTGAAAATGCCAGAAATACCTGAAAGACTGAGTGAATCAGCTGCTCCTTCTGGAGACTTGGAGCAGCAACTACATCTCCCACAGAGCTTACCTCCGTTGGCTGGGCCGTGTAGGAGAGCTCTTCAGAGGTCTAGCAACAGCAGATGGAGGAGGTGAACTCTGGGCATTAGCCTCTGCTTTACTCTTGCGCCCCAGTGGTCCTGGGCGGGGTGCAGTCTCCTTGCTCTCCCTGCCCAGTGTACTAGAGAGCACCTACTTCTGACCCAGTTGCACCATCTGCACACGTGCAGCGCATCACGTGGGCCCCGGTGGTAAATGGCCACGTGCACTGTTGGGGTTACCAGCCAGCACATGTGACCTTCTATGAGCTTGGGAAACCACGAACACCTTTGCACTGGGAAGTGACCCATCTAAATTACTTTGGAAATGATGTGTTCCTTTCTCTTTTTGCTGGTAAGAAAATAATGATGATTTTTCATTAAAATTCGCCAGGAACCCTTCAGCAAGACTCCGGTCTCTTCTCTCAATCTCTATGTGGGGTCTATTTCTGGAAGACCACCTATTTTTACTGCCACTTCCTTTTCTTCGGGGTCCATGGGGTGCTGTAGCCTTCTTTAGAATCACAATTCCATGGTTAGCGTAGCGAAACCAACTTTGTTTTAAGGTGCTCATAGACTTTTCTGCATCTCCTAGAAAACATGGTTTTTAGATTTCTAGATGCAGAAACACAAGTATTCAACCATGATCAGGTTGGGCTGGGGTGGCTTCTCATTATTTTTCTTTTCATCTTCCTTGGAACAGTTTCTTTTTATTCATCCTCTTATGTGTGTTTCCAGTCTCTTGCTATCAGAGTTCAAGTTTTCATCTCCTTTTTCATTCCAATTATTACCGTATTAATGACTTTTTCCCATTTTTATTGTTCTTTAACCACGTCTTTAAATCTTTCCAACTGGCTTCAGGCCAATGTCTTTTCCATATGAATGTGCATAGCTTTAATAATAATAATCATAAGTGTTGTTTGACTTACAATAGTGTCCTCGAAACTTCCAGTTTTCTTATATTGACCACAAAAGAAGTTCATTTGTCACTATAATTCTATGGTATGGGGAAAAGGAAACTTTTTGTTTATTGTTGCCAGGATTCCCATTTGGACTGAGTTGCAAAGTAAACCTAGAACTCACATTTCCTGGTTGCTGCAGTCTACAGCCATCCACTTGGCTGTATTTCCTTAATTAACTTATAGACTCATTGTGTGAACTAAACCTTTTCCATATTTGTGCATGTAAAAATTTTAATGTATTGTTCATCTATGCCCTGGAGAACCATATTGGGCCCATGCCAATGTGGACCTTATCTAAACCGCAAGCACGGACAGTGTCCTATTTCCTAAACAAGAGGCTATATGTGTGTATATATATGTATGTATATATATATATAAATGTATGTATATATATATGTATATATATATATATATATAAAACTCTGTATGTATATATATATATAAAACTCTGTGGCCACAAATATTTCTTAAGTGTATATTTCCACTTGCACAGAATAGGCAACTATTAAAAAGCAAGAACTATAGAAACTGGCACACACTGGTGGGCCTCCTGGCTCCTTGAGGCCTGGGTGTACTTCCCAAGCTAGGGGGACCTTAGGGGATCAGATTCCTTTCGCCCACGCTGACAAGATGGAATTCGCCTCCCACCGCCAAAGCCTTCTGAGCTGTGGGCTCCCTGATGCAGGGGACAAGGTGACCCAGTCAAAGCAAAGATCTTTCCCAAATCTGGTTTTCCAAAGGTTTCCCACAACAGAGAGCCTGGAGTATCAGGACTTGGTCAGTGGAAAGGAATCATTTTATCAAATCCTCTTTCATGTTTGTTTAGAAGATGCTGCTGGAATTAACTGAGGTGCTAATACATTTGGAGAAAACCATCCAGAATCCTCATTCTCCACCCAGTTCCTGTCCGATCCTCCCTACTAAACATTCCAGTCATCTCAGAGAAGGTGCCTGACAAGGCTACCGGCATCTGAGAATGGGCTGGCCTAATTTTCGCATTATTCTCCAGAACCTTTACTGCAGTCAAAACATCAATTTCCAATAACAGAGCCTCAGGCTGGTAATTTAAAATAACCACGAATCTCACCATCTCTAAATGCCAAAGGACTTGGATGTGGGTCATGAGAGATGACATTTGCAAACAGTTTCACTCCCCAAGCTCCAAAGCCCTTTTAAAAACAGTTTGGGCCAGTATTTGTCCCATTTTCCAAAAACTCACTTTTCAGGTTTTTCAACACTGCTGGAGCCAAGCCCCTCACCAGACAGAAGCAAACTCGAAATTTGACTACTGAAAACTGAAATATATGCTTGTCACTGACAGCAGAGTACAACAACTAATTATACCTTTCCGTCTACTTGCTACTAAAGGAGAAGAGAATAGGACTTTGAGTGAAACATCCACATAATGGGAGGAACTGCAGTCTGCTTAAGTCAAGGCCAGCTGATGCTGGAGGCAGGCAAGGTGAAGTGATCCCAGGGAGCTGCTTAATTATCATTCCTCTGTTGCAAAATCAGGGATCTCAGGGTGGTTTCACCGATTTCCAGTGAGCTGTTGTATTTTAGCCCTCATCTTTTTTAAAATGCATTTCACTGATCTCTACTTCACTCCACACACCAAAACTAATTTGACGTAATCTATTCTAGGAACCATAGAGTATCGTCTAGAAGAAAACAGATCATTATGACACAGGGATAGCAAAATGTGTCACTGAAATGATAAGAAGGACTCAACTTAAAAGAAAATAAAATGATAAATTGGATTTCATTGGAAAAACATATCTGCTAATCAAGAGATACCATTGGGAAAATGGAAAGGAAAACCACAGGGAGCACTTTATAACCACTAGAACACCTAAGCACAAAAAGACTAGCAAACCAAATGTTGGCAAAGATTTAGAATTCATACACATTGCTTGTGGGAAAGTAAAATGATACCAACAACTCTTTGGAAAATCATTTGGCACTCTATATAAGAAAACTCATAGGGGCACCTGGGTGGCTCAGTTGTTAAGCGTCTGCCTTCGGCTCGGCTCAGGTCATGATCTCAGGGACCTGGGATCAAGCCTCACATTGGACTCCATGCTCAACGGGGAGTCTGCTTGAGGATTCTCTCTCCCTCTGCCCCCCCCAAAATAAATAAGTCTTAAAAAAACACACACACACGGGGTGCCTGGGTGGCTCAGTTGGCTAAGCATCTGCCTTTGGCTCAGGTCATGATCCCAGGGTCCTGGGATCGAGCCCCTCATCAGGCTCCCTGCTCAGCGGGAAGCCTGCTTCTCCCTCTCCCACTCCCCCTGCTTGTGTTCCCTCTCTTGCTGTGTCTCTCTCTGTCAAATAAATAAATAAAATCTTTAAAAAAATAAAGAAAATTCACATACTCACAATAGTGAAAAAACAGGAAGCAACTGAAATGTCCATTAAAAGGTGAATGAATAAAAAATATTATATATATATAAGCAACTAATACTGATTTAATCAGCAATAAAAAGGAATGAACTATGGCACAACTTGGGTGAATATTTAAAAAGTTATGCTCTGCCAAAGAATCCAGACACAAAACTGTGATTCCATTAATGTATATAAAGTCCTAAAACCAGCAAAACTAATCTACAGTGTAGAAACTGGATCAGTGGTTGCCCAGGGTGGGAGACAGGGGAGGGACTGACTGCAGTAGACCACAAGGGAACTTTCTGGAGTGATGGAATATCCTATATCTTGATGAGCTATAGATAAAAGTGTGTACACAATCATAAACATTCAAATTTAAAATCCATACTTTATATTATATGTAAATTATACCTCAAGTAAAAAAAATACATTCTATTCCCCCTCCCCATCCCCTACTCCTTAAAAGCAGTTCACTGTGTGGGACTCTCTGCAGCCTTGGATTTTTCTTATTGTTGTAAGCACTAAGGTTTTTCCAAAATCTACATGAGACAACCTGAAAACAGAACAGCGTCTTTCTAACTGGGTCTTCCCTAGAAAATTTAGAACAGAAACTGCCCACAAATCAAAGCTAGGATAGACCAACAAACTTTGGAAGTCTGGCTACATAGAACATTCTTCAAAATAATACAGAGAGAATCAGAGTTACCTGTTCCTTTTGTGTCCTGAGTTTCTTTTTTTCTAAAACTGAGTCCAGTTTCCTGCCTTCAGATCCAACTCCTGCTCCTTCCTGACGCTCCCTGCTGGGAGTCCCTGTCACAATGCCTCTCCCTCTCCTGGGAATCTGGAGTCCTTCAGAACTGAGCTGTCAAGAGCAATGGCTTTATACACCAGAGCCCACCCCCTTCTGAGGGCTTGTGACACTGGAACCCACCTCTTCCGCAGTAACCCTCTTATGGAATCTCATTAGAAAAAAAAAAAACAGAGAAACAGATCTTTGTGAAACACAGACAGGGAGGTAAACATATCAAAAACACTTTTTTCCTGAATGTTAGAACTAAATTAATCTAGTTTTTCTCGAATTTTGTATTAAGTGACTTAGAATATCAGAAAACCGGGAAGTAGTCCTATCACCTACCATCCGCTCATAAGGCTTTTTATATTCCACCCTCCAAAAAAAAACATGGCAAAAACAAACACTAAGGAAGGTTTGCGGACATGCAGCTCTCCACACAACTTCAAAAAGTGTGAATTAGGTCCAACCACTGTAAGAGCAGATACAAGTGATCTTTAAAACACATGCTTCGGATTCCATTTTGTCATATATGGCATCTTTTTGGCTCTTTTTGGGTCCTGTGAAACATTTGCTAATGAAGCAATCATCCCTTTCCAGGCTGTTTCTTCTATGTCTACGGTTAGATTGATCTAGAGTCAGGTGCAACAAGAGGAATAAAACCAGTGGACAGCTTATATGGAAAGTCAGCTGACCAAGTCTAGCCACTGAAATGCCCTGTGGGTGACTAGTCCAGTACAAGGGGTGTGGACCCCGGGAGGGAAAAATTTGAACTTCAAGGAAAAAAACTATGCAGAGTTTAAGCTATTTTACAACTACGTAAATTCAGGTAACCAATAGCAATGTGAAAGAAATCTTGTCTATAGACAAGCAAAGGAATTCTATCCGGTGAAAGGACAGCCCTGTGCCCCCACCCCCATGGAAAACCAGTTTTACCTCGATTTCAGTATTCCTGATCTATAAATATACCCATTCTTTGGGTTCTCCTTTGATCTGGTTGTAATGACCTTACCAGTTTCCTCATTAATGAGTTAATAAAATCTCTAACACATGTTCATATTTATATCTGTGTGACAGTCATCACTTTATCCTTTTCCAAAAATTATCTTTTAATATTTGTAACCATTCGTCATGTCTCTAGCCTATCCAAATAACTTCCAATTTATTCCTCTGAATCTAAATGATTTGCTAATAGTTGTTAATTACTGAATATACTATTTAAATTTTTGACATCTTACTGCAGACCTTCCCAGCTGTAGGCTCCCCCCCTCCATATTCAGGTTTGTGGTGGCCAGTGTGGTTCAGTGGAAAGAACATGACTTTGGAACCTGAAGCTCCAGTTCCTCCTCGCCTCACCCCTGTTTGTGGCAAGTACTTAACCTCCTCAAGTCTGCTCTTAAAATGTCGATAACCAGTCAACAAAACCAAAAGACAACTGACAGAATGGGAGACGATATTTGCAAATGACATATCAGATAAAGGGCTAGTATCCAAAATCCATAAAGAACTGATCAAACTCAACACCCAAAGAACAAATAGTCCAGTCAAGAAATGGGCAGAAGACATGAACAAACATTTTTCCAAAGAAGACATCCAAATGGCCAACAGACACATGAAAAAGTGCTCAACATCACTCGGCATCAGGGAAATCTAAATCAAAACCTCAATGAGATACCACCTCACACCAGTCAAAATGGCTAAAATTAACAAGTCAGGAAACGACAGATGTTGGCGAGGATGCGGAGAAAGGGGAACACCCTCCTACACTGTTGGTGGGAATGCAAACTGGTGCAGCCACTCTGGAAAACAGTATGGAGGTTCCTCAAAAAGTTGAAAATAGAGCTACCGTATGACCCAGCAATTGCACTACTGGGTATTTACCCTAAAGATACAAATGTAGGGATCCGAAGGAGTACGTGCACCCCAATGCCTATAGCAGCAATGTCCACAATAGCCAAACTATGGAAAGAGCTAAGATGTCCATCAACAGGTGAATGGATAAAGAAGATGTGGTATACACACACACACACACACACACACACACACACACACAATGGAATATTATGCAGCCATCAAAAAAACACAAAATCTTGCCATTTGCCACGACGTGGATGGAACTAGAGGGTATTATGCTAAGCGAAATAAGTCAATCAGAGAAAGACTGAAAGATCATATGTATCATATGATCTCACTGATATGAGGAATTCTTAATCTCAGGAAACAAACTGATGGTTGCTGGAGTGGTGGGGGGTGGGAGGGATGGGGTGGCTGGGTGATAGACACTGGGGAGGGTATGTGCTATGGTGAGTGCTGTGAATTGTGTAAGACTGATGAACCACAGACCTGTACCTCTAAAACAAATAATACATCATATGTTAAAAAAAAAAAAAAAGAAGATATTAGGAAGGGAAAAATGAAGGGGGGGAAATCGGAGGGGGAGACGAACCATGAGAGACTATGGACTCTGAGAAACTGAGGGTTCTGGAGGGGAGGGGGGTGGGGGGATGGGTTAGCCTGGTGATGGGCATTAAAGAGGGCACGTACTGAATGCGGCACTGGGTGTTACACACAAACAATGAATCATGGAACACTACATCAAAAACTAATGATGTAATGTATGGTAATTAACATAACATAATAAAATGTTTAAAAAAATGCGGATAACCAGGGCGCCTGGGTGGCTCAGTCAGTTAAGTGTCTGCCTTTGGCCCCTCATGATCCCAGGGTCTTAGAATCAAGCCCCACATCACACTCCCTGCTCAGCGGGGAGCCCGCTTCTCCCTCTCCCTCTGCCTGCAGCTCTGCCTGCTTGTGCTCTCCCTCTCTCTCTCTATTATTTTAAAAAAATGTGGATAACCACACCCACCTCACAGTTCCTCTCAGGAACTGCTCACATAGTAGTTGCTCAAAAACCTCCCTTCCCATCTGCCTCCTGCAAACACACGTAGCAAATTCAACCAGAATGAACACAGCTGGGCACTCATAGTTCAGAGAGAGTAATTTCAGAAAAGAACACAGTAAATAACTTCACTTAAATTCATTTGAATATTTATCCTTGAATTACCCAACTTTGAGAAGCCATTGATGATCTCGGACCAATGACGACTGAGCAAACCTAGTATTTTTGTCCATTTCAGCTACTTCTAGGGCAGTGTGAAGAAAAACATATTTGGAAGTTAGTTATGTTTGGGTCTTTTTAAAATATGTACCTTAATGAAAACATACCTTTTGCCTTAGGAGATACAAACGTGTTCCAGTCTTGGTAGCAGCGGAACAGTTCTGTGTGAGTATCTGTAGAAAACATTTTCTTCACCCTTTACAATCTTTAAGCACTCCACATCCTCACACCTTTTGCACATTTATAGCAGCAACCCTGACTTGCCAAATAATTGTTATACATGCTATCTGATGAATTAGGTATCCTTTCCAGAAATATTATTGTAAGGTACAGTTGTGTTTTCCTTTAATCTCAGTTAAGGTAGTCTCAATAGAGTCCCAGGTCTCTTCACTTCAAAGTCCCCTTTTCCTCGCTAGGGCGTTTCTCCATTTTTGAATTGGGATTTAGAATTCTGCGCTCAGGGTTCCTTTCAGTTAGAATCTGTGCACGTGGGTGTAACCATCGGGGGATGCTGGCCCTTTACCGGAGTCGTGGCCTCATTTAATGGGCTTGGCAGATGGTTGAAAGTGAGATTCTCACCGGACCTACTTGGGCGAGCCTCAGCACCGGGTAAGGAGAGCGCAGGGGCCGCAGCGCGATGCCCCCCGGGGCGCGCGAAGGAATCCGGGCCGGTCTCAACCTGCCCGCGGCAGCGCAGGTACGCGTCCCACCCGCGCCGCCGCAACTGGGAAACAGGAGAGTGCTGCGGCCCAGGGGTGAGGGTGTTTCTGCCAGGAATTCGCCTCCCAGAGCTAGTCTTACCTAGAGGAGGGGGTGTCTGCTCGCCAGATCGCTCACATCCCCAGAGACCAAGCACCCGGGACAGGACCCTTCGGCCGACCCATCGGGCGAAGCCTGGAGCTGACTGTAGGGGCGGGGGCGGGAGCCTGCCCCACACGGAGCCCTGAAGCCCCGCCCCAACGTTTTGCATATGCCAATTACAGGCCTCCCGAACCTTTAAACTCAGAGGAGGAAATCGGAGGTTGGCCGACAAACACTTAACCTGTTACCCAGTGTATACGGACCCGAAAGAAGCAACTTAAAGTAATATCCTGATATATCAATGTATAAAGCAGGATGAACTGAATGCAATGTGGATCTATTTATAAATATGTCCTTGCCTGTGAATCCATTTACTTTCCCCCAAAATTTGTGAGAGAGGTACAGTTAGGATGCCCATTCTGCACTGAAGAAAGTGAGACGGAAGGCAGTGGGTCTAGTAAACGGAGAAGTCTGGATTTTTGTCGGGGCATCCTGGCTCCAGAGTTAATGTTTATAGTCACTGTGTTATTTTATGTTATTTTATGTTATTGTTTTGTTTTGTTTTGTTTTATTTTATTATTTTATTTTTAAGGTTGTAAGGTGGTGTGGTTTTCTTGTGCTTTAAGAATTTTCTTCTTTTTTAAAAATTTTTAAAAAATTAACATATAATGTATTATTTGTTTCAGGGGTACAGGTCTGTGATTCATCAGTCTTACACAATTCACAGCGCTCACCATGGTACATACCCTCCCCAGTGCCCATCACCCAGCCACCCCATCCCTCCCACCCCCTCCCCTCCAGCAACCATCAGTTTGTTTCCTGAGATTAAGAGTCTCTTAGGGTTTGTCTCCCTCTCTGGTTTCATCTTGTTTCATTTTTCCCCTCCCTTTGCCTATGAGCTCACTGATATGAGGAATTTGGGAAACAAGACAGAGAATTTTCTAACACAAATAGTTCAACTATTAAATAGTTTTTGTTAAGCGCAAGTTGTTAAAAAAATAAAAAGCATTTTGAAGTTCTCATTGATTAAAATGGAAAAAACCAAAACAAAACCCCAAACCTTTCTCGTTATCTGTTGGTAAATGGAAAACTCTCCCCAAAGATAAATACTGTTTGGTTTCTAAGGACCCTGACTGGAAGTTAAATTGATTGAAAGTCCCCTACATGTTTGGAGTCACTGTCCTGTTGGCTTAGATTTTCTATTTTCACCTTCCTATGATTTGCAGAAAATCGATTTATAAATTACCAAGCTACCCTTTGGGAGTGGGAGTACCCTGCTCATTGTGCAACAGAGTGCCCTTGTACATTGACTGCCAAGCCCTCCCAGAAAACACCAGAATTTTCTTAAAGGTCCAGGGTGTCATGATTTCCTCCATAACTTTTTGCCAAGAGAGGACCTCATTTTGGACCTTGAGTTTACTTCTGTGTTTCTCTGATAGCCCTTGGCCACAGTCTAAGTCAGAGAGAGATGATGAGGAATTCATTCACTTGAAGGAACGTAAACATATTTGCTGATTAGGTGATATGAGGTCTGGATTTCGTTGTGTATTATCCAGTGGTGGGAGAGGTATGGATGAGGTCATAGATGATAAGAGACTGGCCATGTTGAAAATTGTTGACTTGGGTGATGGTTCTTAGGAATGTGTTGTATTATATTCTCCACTTCTGTTTATGTTTGGCATGTTCCATAATAAAAAAAGTTTACAAAATCATTTATTCATTAAGAAGCTATTTAGGAGTGCCTGGGTGGCTCAGTCAGTTAAGCATCTGCCTTTGGCTGAGGTCAAGATCTCGGGATCCTGGGATCAAGCCCCAAGTCGGACTCCCTGCTCAGTGGAGAGTCTGTTTGTCCTTTTCCCTCTGCCCCTCCCCCCAACCCCTGCTCATGCTCTCTCTCTTCTCTTAAATAAATAAATAAAATCTTAAAAAAAAACCCAAGCTATTTATTGAGTATATATTATGTGCCAGATGCTGTTCTAGGTGCTTGAGATACTGTCAGTGAACAAAAGAGTGAGGAATCTTTGCTTTGTAGAATGTACATTTCTGTGTGGGGTGAGACAGAGGGGACACCATGGGATCAACATGATAAATTCCTGAATTTTATGGTATGTTAGAAAGTGTTAGGTGCTATGGAAAGGAAAAAAAAAAAGATGACAGAGAAGAGACAGATGAGGATGTAGAATGATGGAGGAGAGGGCTAGGGTTGAGCACTGGGGTGTCCATGCTGGGCAAGCACATAGAGGATGAGAGGGAGTCACTAGGAGGAGGACGAAAAGCTGGGAGACAAAAGTTTATTAGGGAGGACAGGTGCTTATTTGTGTCAAATGCCATGGGAGCCAGGGAAAAGTCCCATGGAAATTGTCAACCGCTCACTTGGTCATCTTACCCAGCAAATGAACTGAGTGCCTCTTATGTTTGTACTTAGCAATGTGGCTGCAATGATATACACAAAAATCTATTTGAGTCGTTGACACAGGAGTGGAGAAAGGGTGACCAAAGAAACCTGACATAGGATGCTGTTTTGTAATTGACTCTCTCTCTCTCTCAGACATCAACTCTTTGAAGGCAAAGGCTTGTTTTTCTTCAGATCCCTGGTGCTTGGCTAAGTACCTAACATGGCACTTAACATGCCTGCTGAATGAATGAATGAGTGAAATGTATAGAGCGATGGAGTGAAACATGACCTGCCGTGTGGGGCTGTCCAATACTTACAACCAGAATTCAGCTGCAGACACAGACATCAGGAAGGCACGTGTAGGAGAGCCCAGGAATTTCCTTCAATGACCCTGATGACCAAAAGTTGGGGTTCTACCTCCCCCACCCCCAATTTCTATCTTTCTTGTTAAAGAAAGGACAGTATAGGGCCAATCACCCATGAACTGTAAACTATCCCAAGTCTTTCGATATCACCCTTTTTTCCTGCTCCATTGGCCTCAGTCATGGGAGGGGACACGTCTTATACAACAGAGAGACACATTAGAATATTGTGAATAATTTTTTTTATTAAGAAAGATTGCCCCCCCTTTTTTTTCCAGAGACATAGAAATGGAAAGAAGGGAACGTAGAATAGAAACATTCATCATAAGTAATTTTTTGAAGAAAATGAAATATTAACTATCCACGATTTTACTTTATCAAGCTTATAATATAAATCGGTGTTTGACCTGGGTGCCTGTGTTCCCACTCTGTAAGGCTGACAATATATGATTTATCTTTCTTCCAAACAGGGACAAGATTTCAAAGATGACAGAGAACCGTTTCCTGCTTGATGTTACCTTCTGGAAAATACAGGGAGAAGAAATTGGTGTCGTCATGACACCACACTGAAGGGGAAGAACCAGCGCTGAAACTTCAGAGCACCAGGACAGAACGAGCAGCTCTAAGACATCAAAGTGCATAGAGCAGGAGCAAGCAGGCGGGAGGGATGGAGGAAAGTCCTACCAAGCGCTGTGAGCAAAGCCCCAAACATCTCTCACGCTAGCGGCCGAGCCGCCGGCCGCCTAGCAGCAACATTGCTTCTTGCAACAGCTCTTGTGCTGGCAACAGCTCTTGTGCTGGCAACAGCTCTTGTGCTGGCAACAGCCCTTCCCATGCGAGCCGCAGCCACACGAGCCACACGAGCCACAGGAGCCACAGGAGTGGCGGCAGCAGCAGACCACGGGGGTACTGCAGCAGCCCCCACAGCAGCCGCAGCAGCAGGGGCAGCAGGCCGAGCAACAGCCCACCCGGTAGCACCTGCACGTGGTGCAGCTGCCGCCATAGCCACCGCCGTAGCCACCGCAGCCGCAGCCGTAGCCACCGCAGCCACCACAACTTCCGCAGCCACAGCAGCCCATGGTGTCAGGAGAGAGGACTCAGGAGGCAGTAGCGAGGAGGGAGACTCGGGAGGCGAGGGAGGTCTGAGGCCCTTTGCTTCACTGACCCTTATATACCCACCTCGGGGCCCAACCCGGGGCATGTGGCCACTTCCTTGTTGTGGTTTCCACCAGCTTCCTTGGCCGAATTCCACAAGACCCTGAATGTATTTCCTCATTGAACACCTCTGACTTCATACAATTGGCTTGTTTTAGCATTTGCTTCTTCCTCAAGTTGTGCACCTAATAAAACAACATGCTTCTGAAACGTTTAATCTTGTTTGCATCTAGCAGTCTTCAAGTGCAAGGATGACCTTCAAGTGCAAGGACTCTCACTTGATGAAAGCTCATGCATCCTGTGAGCATCGGGATCCCTCTGCCGAGTGCGTGTCTTTCCCTTGGTTACAGACGGACCCTTCTCTGCTTGCAGATGGTCTTTGCTGAATGCTAGAGAAGGTGGGATCCCCCTTGGGGAAGCAAAGTACCCCCATTTGCCTCTTTTCACATGTCATAAAGCTCTGAGGCTAGAAAGTCCAACAGTTTTCTCATTGATTTTCAGATTCACTTTGTCCTTGGATCATGGGTCAAAATATGGGAAAGTCACTTGGAAAGGGATTGCTCTGGGGCTGGAGGGCTTGTGATGATGTATTTCAAAATGAGCTTCCCACGCCAGCTCATGTCTCCCTGTGTTCTGCACTCATGGGGTAGTGGACGGAGCCAAGTTGGCTCCAAGGCCCAGAGAAAGCCATGGTCCCTCTGTGCCTCAGTTTCTTTCGTTGAGGTCAAGTCATGTCTATTTTTTTTTAAAGTAGACTATGTATTTTTGGAATCTTTTATTTTTTTAATTTAAATTCAATTAATTAACATATAATGTATTATTGGTTTCAGAGTAAAGTAGACTATATTTTTTAGACCAGTTTTAGGCTCACAGCTAAACTGATCTGAAAGTTCTGAGATTCCCCATGTACTCCCTGTCCCCACATGCAGCCTCCCCCACCATCAGCGTCCTGCCCCTGAGTGGGACAGTTGTCACAATGGAGGAACCTAACACCACGTGTCATTGTCTCCCGAAATCCACTCTTTACTCTCCGGGTCGCTTTTGGGGTTATAAATTCCTCGAGTTTTGGTAAATGTATAATGACAGGTAACCACCATTATAGTATCATACAGAGCAGTGTTCTGCCTATTTGTCCCTGTTTCCCCCCAAATGTCTGTCTCCAGTTTTACCTTTTCCAGAATGTCTTGTCACTGAAATAATCCATGTTTAATTTGAAAAATACGCAGTTGACTCTTGAACAACTCAGTTGGAACTCCATGGTTTCACTTATAAGTGGATTTTTATTTGATAAATATAGTACAATAGTGTAAATGTGTTTTCTCTGCCTTGTGATTTTCTTTCTTTTTTTTTTTTTTTAAGATTTTATTTATTTATTTGACAGAGAGAGAGGAACACAAGCGGGGGCAGTGGGAGAGGGAGAAACAGGCTCCCTGCGGAGCAGGGAGCCCGATGCGGGGCTCGATCCCAGGACCCTGGGATCATGACCCGAGCTGAACGCAGATGCTTAACGACTGAGCCACCCAGGCGCCCCTGCCTTGTGATTTTCTTAACAGCATTTTCTTTTCTCTAGCTTATTTTAAAGAACATAGTATATAATATATATAACATATAAAACGTGTGAATCAATGTTTGGTGTTATCAGTAAGGCTTCTGGTCAACAGTAGACTATTAGTAGTTAAGTTTTCGAGGAGTCAAAGGTTATATTTCAAACCGTGCGGGGGTTTGGTGCCCCAATCCTGCATTGTTCAAGGGTCAACTGTATATAAGTTACGCCCTGCCTAGATTGTATGGCCAAGCCTAAAATAATCACAGCAAGATCTTGACTAGTACTTACTGAGGTTCACAGTAAATGTAGGAAACCGGCTTTGTCACTGTAGCTTCTATTTCTAGCTTTTGTAGAAGAAAGGAACTAATCACATGTGTGTAGTATGTAACTCCATTCCAGGTACTTTATCGTGGTTAATGTCAGCGCAGTCCTAGGAGGTAAATGCTATTAACATTGGTTCAAAGGGGTCAAGGTACGTGCTGAGCGTCACATCTGGGGTCTGAGCCAGGATTCGGACTCAGCTCTGCCTCACCCTGGCTGAGCATAACAAAAGGACAGCCATGTTTTCTCAGAACCTACTGCTGAAACGTCCAGGCTCTATTTTTCCTTTCCATTGTAACTGAGATTCAACATCACTCGCAGGGATTACAATTAATTCCTGTCATATTTAACGTATGTTGTGAAGAACAGTGGTTATTTGAGGCTACGCCCCTCTGCAGAAATGCCTGCAATGGATCACCCATCACTTCTGAAGGAGCTCCAGTGTCTCGTTATCACTTGGGTCCCCTCTGCAAATGTCACCATAGGTTGCAAAGCCTGGGGGAATGGCACATGACCTTGGCCTTCACGACCAAGTTTAATTTCTTGGATTTTTTTATAGTCAGAAAAATACCATGACTGGTCATTAAAAAAAAATTATATTTCAAGAAAGATAACTCACCACCCTTATTTCTTCACCTGTGGCCCCTTGAGAGATTTCTGGTCTTATTCAAAGCTCAACTGAAACATCTTGTGTCTATATCATCATTGCCCACAAAGCATTGTGCACTCCTTCCTTGCCACTTTTTCTACTCCTTTTTTCTGTCTTCATGTTGCCAGATTATACACCTTGTGTCCCTGACCAGACTAAGTTCCTTGAAGTCTGGGATCATATTTTATTTATGTTTTCATCCCTGTATCAGGAACACAGAAGTGAACTGAGAAAGGGGCAGATTGGTGGGAGGTGAGTCCCAAATGCATAGGCTGAAATCCTAACCCCCATTGTGATGGTATTAGGAGGTGGGGCCTTGGGGAGGGGATCAGGTCATGAGGGTGAGCCCTCATGAATGGGATTAGTGCCCTTATTCAGGGACCCCAGAGAGCTCTCACCTCCTCTTTCCACTATGTGGAGATACATCGAGAAGTCTGCAACCATGAAGAGGGCTCTCACCGAAACCCACCATGGTGGCATTCTGATCTTGGATTTCCAGCCTCTGGAACTGTGAGTGTTTTATAGGCCACCCAGTCTGTGGTATTCTGTTCGAGCAGCCCAAACTAAGACAGATGTGATCAGGCAAAGTAACTTGGGCCAAAGATATATCACACTGAAGGTATCCAAAAAGACACTGAGGAGGACGAAGTGGCAGATCTTGGAAAAGAAGGGGTCTTCCTACCCAGCCTGTAAGCAACAGGATAGAGGGGGAAGGAGGCATGGGATAAGCCTTGGGCCAAAGTTACAAGATGGCAGATTTGTCCACGGCATTCTCCCAGCTCTGTTTTTATGGCTTCTTTCCTATTTCTTGAATTACTGCCTTTCTATTCCCTGTAACCTAGGTCTCTTGGAAGCCATTTTGAGCTCCCTGGGGTACAACGTAGTATAAAAAGTTTTTGTCCCCAGGCCCCTTTGCCTGGCTTCCTGTCTTCACAGCTGTGCTTGTGCGGCCAGGAGTCAGAAGGCAAGCCTGCTGGCCCAACCAAGGCACCCGCCCCTTTCCCTCACCAAGCATCGCCTGAGTTTCTCTGTCTTCCTTTCTCCCCCTCCTGTGGGGATGAAACATAGAACGTTGGGTTGTGCTGACTAGCAAAACAACATAGACTCACGTGGCTTTTTGTTTTGTTTTGTTTTTGTGCTTTGCTCTACTTCATTTTTCAAAAGGGGCTAGGATTTCGTTCTGTTGGCATCACTAGCATTTCCTGTCGTTTTCTTACTACTCCCTGCCTGCCTCCCAGTGGTATTTGACACAAAAGAAACTGATGAGAACACAACTCAATTGACTCCATCCAACACACATTTTTGTCAGTATGGTGGCAGGGGGCAGGGGTCAGTCAGCGTGGGCAAGGCCCTCCCTGGCCTCATTCACCAGCCACCCCATGTACTTTACCCCTCCTGAATCATATGTCCCGGGGATTCTCTCCAAAAATTTAAAAAGAAAAAAGAATTTCATACAATATCCTTTTGTGGACTTCAAGGGCTAGTTTTAAACTCGCATCCTTTGCCCGAGTGCTAGGATGTAGGTTATTTCCCTTATATTTCAGTAGGGCTCTGATCTCAGTGGGGAGTGATTTTGCCTCCTGGGGACATTTGGCAATGTATGGAGACATTTGGGTTGTCATTACCGGGAGAGAGGTTGTCATAACTAGTCAGAGGCTGGGGATGCTGCTCAACATCCTAGAATGCATAGGACACCCCCCACAGCAAGGAGATGTCTGGCTCAAAATGTCAGTAGTGCCAAGGTGAGGAACCCCTACCACTGTTTTATCTTTCCAAAGTATTTCTGAAGTATTCCTCATCTATTATTCCAAAGCAATATAGTCGCCTGAGACTCACCTAAAAAAAATATTTCTCAATAATAAAGAAGCATTCAGCCTTTGACATAGACGACGTTCTGTGCTGGGAGGTCCCGTAATGGACCATTTTGTGCCATTATTTGGTGTGTGTTTTAGAAAAGGATCTAAGGCTGGGTGTATGGTCACCTATATGAGACTAGTGGAAACTGGCAATATGGATTATGTCAGTAGCTTTCAAATATGCTTTGAATATTAATTTTAAAATAGATGTACATAGTTAAAATATTTCTCTTCATCTATCTGCCATTGTGGGCCATACCATTTTTCACGTAGAGTTTCCTCTTAGATATCAGTTGATAAAAACTTCCCAAGCACTCAGATTCATTTTTTGTTCTAATTAGGAAATGCCTTCGTATTTTAAATGCAATCAGAATCGTACCAGAAAAAGATGAGCCCTTGCAAATATTTACTTGTGCTTTCTAAGCAGCCTCGCTAGGTGAAATGTACAGCTCAGCGAACACGGTGACCTGCTTTACAAGTCTGTGGCGGGGAGTAAGGCTTTCATTCTTTGCTAAACAATCTCTGATGAGGGTAGCAAGGCTGATTCTGCAGTTGGCAATGCCATTTCAGCATGACACTCCTTTTATTTTTCTAGTCTTTGGTAAGAGGACTTCTGGGCTGAGCGCGGAAATAGCCCCGTCGTGATGTTAGTTGTTGCTCGGCGGTCAGCCACAGGATGTTGTGTTGCCTGGGCTTCCTTAGCGTGTCCGTGGCTGTTGACAGCATCCCCTTTTTCCATGGCTCCCAGGAGCCCTTACTGGAATTTTTAGGGCATTTATTTGACTTAGAAAAATAAACAAATAACCTAATAAATCTAGCTGACATCACGAAAAGGGAAGTCATTAATACATTATGAGGTTTTTCCCATGATGACTGAACTAAATAGCAACAGGGAAGTGGTCACGTGTCTCACTGTCCCTACCTGCAGGGTTGGTACATAAGGGGCTCCCCCCGCGGACAGCGGCACCAGACCTCCCTCGCCTCCCACGTCTCCCTCCTCACTACTCCCTCCTGAGTCCTCTCTCCTGACGCTATGGGCTGCTGTGGCTGTGGAAGTTGTGGTGGCTGCGGCGGCGGCTGCGGCAGCTGCACCACCTGCAGGTGCTACCGGGTGGGCTGTTGCTCGGCCTGCTGCCCCTGCTGCTGCGGCTGCTGTGGGGGCTGCTGCAGTACCCCCGTGGTCTGCTGCTGCCACCGCTCTTGTCACTCCTGTGGCTCGTGTGGCTGCGGCTCGCATGGGAAGGGCTGTTGCCAGCACAAGAGCTGTTGCCAGCAGAAGAGCTGTTGCAAGAAGCAATGTTGCTGCTAGGCGGCCGGTCGGCCTCTGGGAAGATGCTGCAGGTAACTGTCCCATTGGTAAGATTTTCTTTCTTCCTGCCAGTCCTCCCTGATTTGAATGTCACAGGGGTGACATGACACTGGTTCTCAGCCTGAGGAGTTTAATACAGATCGCCTGGTCCCTGAGATCCTGCCTCTAAATGGAAAACACCAGCACAATCCTCCATCCATTACCAAAGTATGAGCCCAACACAATAGAGTGATGATTTTTAATGCTATGCTTTCTTGAAATGTTCCTGCTGAAATGTATGTTTCTACTCCTTTCCTCCTCTTTTTGTGGCTTCTATATCCCGAATCTCTGCTAGTTTCTGTTTCTGTAAACCTAAGGCAATGATTTTCCTAATAAACGGCATAAAACTGGCAAAGTCTCACCGACATCTCCTCTCTTGTCCTTACTCGACTGTGTCTCACCCAAGGATGTGATTACACCCATCAAAGTAAGACCCCTGATGTTTGTTTGAGATGGGTTTGGAGTAATTAGTGGATAATCCGTCATTAATAGGTTTTCATAGGATGGTCATAATTTGGTGGCCTCAACTATCCCCCTGTGCAAGTCAGGAAAAAGATTCTGGGAACACTGTATCAATGGACTCTGTCTGTCCACCTCTGGATTCAACTTTTCTAACAGATTTTGATCTCAGTGTCTACAGTCAGGGGAAATTCAACACCTAAAGCAATGTGTACCTATTTAAGTTTTAGTTATTTCTGTCTGGTCCTATTAACAACCTAAAATCCGACTGCATATTAATGAGAATTTTTACTCCATCACCAGTACTAGTTAACTGTGTCTTTGTCAGGTTGTGGTCACAAAATACTAGTGTGGTCATAAGTGAATAAATCTATTAGTAAGCATTGTGAGTTACCCAAACACTTTCTTCACTTTGACTATATTCTGTCATATCTAAACATATATATTTTTTAAAGATTTTATTTATTTGACAGAGAGAGAGCATAAGCAGGTAGAACAGCAGAGGGAGAGGGAGAAACAAGCTCCCTGCTGGCAGGGACCCCGACACGGGGCTAGATCCTAAACATATTATAAGAACTGAAAAATTAAAATATCACAATGGGAGGGGGTGCCTGGGTGACTCAGTTGGTTAAGCATCTGACTCTTGATTTCTGCTCAGGTCATGATCTCAGTCAGGGTCATGAGATCGAGCCCCACGTTGGGCTCAACAGGGAGTCTGCTTGAGAATTCTCTCTCTCTCTCCCTCTGCCCCTCCCCCCATTCATGCTCTCTCTTTCTCTACATAAATAAAATATTGAAAATGTCACAATGGGTTGTTTTCAGACCACATGTCTCAGTGTCCCTTGAAGGTGAAACCACACACAGTGTATGTTATTGATGAACCCACATTCGGAATGCAGTACCCTTTCGTATGAACGATGCTTTAGACTTTTCTACTTAAATCTGTTTCTTGTGGAAATCAAAGGACGGAGACAGGGCCAGAAGAGCACACCTCAACGTTTCAGGCAGCTGCTCAGGGGCTGCAGAGGTGATCTCCTCCCACTGGTTGATGACCCAGCCCACGAGGTCTCGGGTCCTCTCTCTCTCTTCCATCCGGGAAGTACTCACAGAGAACAGGTGCTTCAGCGAGTTGCCCTGAACAGAACTGCAGGAGCGGGGTGCAGGGAGCAAAGGAAAAGCACACACCAAATCACAGTGTCGGGGATGCTTCTGCGGAGGCCGGGCCCTGGTTCGCAAGTCTCCAGCAGAAATGGGCACCACTTGCCTGGCCCAGGTCTGTTTTCAAAGACACCCAGGAGATGGTGGGTGATGCTACCTGCTGGGAGAGGCATTACTTATTACTGCTTGCCAGCCATCACACTAATGTGTGCATCAAAGGAACGGGAAAATAAAATGAAATAGATGCATTTGCTTCGGCGTACACCTGGGGATCACCAACTCTGACAGACATACCTGGGCATGGTGGGACACAGGAAAATAATCCCGGGCTGGGAACATTCCTGCACTAATGGAGGGAGATTAGGTGTGAGTGATACAATGTTTACTTCTGAGGATAACAGGGAAATAAAACATGTGCCCACAGCATGATATTTTTATACATTGTATTTCCTGATTTTACAAATGCATAGGGAGTAACTACAATGTGCTAGACACTGTTCTAGGCACCAAGAGTACATCAGTGAACAAGACAGATAAAAATACCCATTCTCATAGACCCAACATCCCTGTCGTGGGAGTGAGATAATACACTTAGTAAATGAGTGTATTATAAGGTATGTTAGAGACTAAACACTGAACATACAAATGGCCAATGGCCGAACCATATATAGAAACAGAACTCTCACCCATAATCTGCAGCAACCAGCCAGGAAACCAGCCTTTATCTAAGTAAGCTGTCCAGGCAGCCAATCTACTACCTGCAGGTCAGACTTCCAGAACCCTGATCATTATCTCCAGCAAACAATCCAGGGAGTCAAGTAATAACTCCTGCAATAAAGGCCCCAGATAGTCAGGACCTGATCAGTAACTGGCTTTTTCCCAGATTTCTGTCCCTGCTTGCAACTTCGGACCAACTAGAGAGAGCCAGATATGTGCCCCTTCAACCAGTCACATAGGATGCCCTGCATCTAGTTATCCCGCCTCCACCTTCCTCGGGCCACAGGCTCCCATCGGGGCACAACTGAAGCCTCTCCTTTTCCACCCTAAAGCTCTCCCTCTCTGTCTGCCTTTGAGTCTCTGCCAAAGTGCAAGAGATGGTGGCCAACCCCTCTGCTGTAGTGAGCTCTGAATAAATAACCTTTTCTGTTCTTGTTGGTCTTCATTTATTTCCACGAGACTCAACAATTCCATTCTCAGGTGTGTAGGAATTCTTCCACACGTGCTCCAGCAGATAGACACAAAAATGTTCATAGCAGCACTGTCAAAACCAGCAAAACCCTGGAAGCAATGGAAATTCCCATCATCCAGAGAGTAGATGAACCAATGAATTTTAGTGTAGTTACAGGAAGGAATGCATATAGATGTAATAAATTCATGTCCAAAGAAAAGCAAAGAAATGATGAGCACAGGCTTTAGGGTAAGGACTAACCTGGGTGTAGGGGTACAGAAGAAAGGGTTGGGGTGGTGAGGAACCTTTTAGACTATGCTGTCAAGGCTTAGTCCTGTTACATTATCAAAATAATTAGCAAACTAAATAAAGAAGACTATGCTTAGAGTGTATTATGAACCACAGATTACAGTCCATTGTTTTCTGTGCCATGGAGGTCCTTAAAAAATAAAGTATATTAAAATATGATGTCATGGGGAGAAAGAGCAGTGCAGGAGAGATGTGGATTGCAGGGAGGGTGAGTAGGATTTCAATTTTAAATTGAGTGATTCAGATAGGACTCATGGAGAAGGTGGGTGACATTTGAGACACACCAGGAAGTGCGGAGGGAGTGAGGTGTCCACTTGTCAGGGTCAAGAGCACTGTGGACTATGGGACTGTAAGCAGATGAGGGTGCTGGGAGCAGGTGTTCAGCAAGGTGGTGGTGGTGGGCAGGGGGGTGGGGTTGGTGGGGATTGCCTCTCATCTGTCAGTTCAGGTCATTACAAACTTCAACCTGGCCGGTGAGTGTCATAGGCCACCTGAGGAGGGCGTGAGTTAGAGATGAGATCACCTGACTTTCTCTGCAGAAAGATTACTGTCACTGTGCCTTGAGAATTGACTATGGCGGGGGGTGGGAGATGCTCCATCCTGAGGAAGCTCTTGCCGGGGGGCCTGGACCTGTGGGGTAGGGGTGCAGGTGAGAGTGGGTTGGGTTCCAGTGATGGCACCCAATTTTGCTGATCCATCTAGTGCAGGACCAGAGAGAAAGATAGGCATCCCTGGGTGCCAGTGTCTCTCTGGCTTGGGAAACAGGAAGGATGAAGTCACTGTTGAGGAGGATTCATGGGGAGGGGTGTGTCTGTGAGAAAAGCATTTTTTTGGGGGCGTACTGGTAGGGAGATCAAGAGTCCAATTTTGAACATGTAGAACTTAAGTTGTCAACAGTTTTCCCTCCTCTAATTGTGCCCTGGAAAACCTTGGTGAGAACAGGAGAAGTTGAAGGCAGTGTCTGTCTTGGGTGCAGACTTCAGTTGCTCCTGTGATTTGGGCACGCAGACAGACAAGCATTCACCTCCTCCCCGCAGAGGCAGACACAGAAGGTCCATCAGGGCACGGGACCTGGTAGATGATATTTCATTCGCTGTGCTGCTTTGGGGCTGTTTGGGTAGACCTGTTTCTCTTCTTTGCCTGGCTTCAGGTGCCTGCTTGCCTGGGGTGGAGGGTGGGGGGACAGTGTGCGTCCTCTCGTTCAAGCCAATGGTCACAGATGGTCTGGAGCGCTGGCCTTGAGTCTCTAGGAAAGACCTCCCAGCTCAATTTTAACCCTCAGTGAAGGAGGGAGTGTGAAAATGAATAGGACAGAGTTTAGCACTTTTCAGCAGACGTGGAATATTCCTAGGCCACATCCCACGTGATGCTTGAAATTAAATATTCCAAGCATCAGGAGGTAAGGCTGTTGGTTAATTGAGTTCTTAGGTAATTGTCCTACTGTGAAGTTGGGGGCAGGGGGCAGACCCCATCTGTGTGGGTGGGACTAAAGTGAAATTTACCCTGAAGGGAGCAGATACTCCCACCTTCCACAACCTGAGCCAACCGAGGCAGATTTAAGAGGACATGGGGTGAATCTCTTCTTTCAATGGAGTTTAATTGTGGTTTGTGACTCCAAAGGGAGCAAAGATGCTGGAGGGCGTCCTGCAGGAAGAGTAGGGGTAGGCAGCAAAGTGGAAAGAGGTGGGGAGAGGCACACGGGGTGAAGAGCACGGCTTGTATTTGGTTGTGGTTTTAAATCACTCCCTGTTGTCCTTGAACCTGTAGAGACTTGTCAATAGTTACAATCTGAGGCCTTGAAAGGTCATGGGGAATTAAAGGAAGACTCTGCTCCACCCTTGGGATGAAGAGGGAAGAAGGGAGTGGGCCCAGTGGTTTTAAGAACCCTGGACACCAACAGGGCACTCTGCCCTCAGCCCAGCAGAGCAGGGACCCCTGAGAGCCAGTTGGTGGCAGTGGAGGGGCTCCCTGGTGATGTGGGTGGGGGTGGGGTGAGCTGTGCCTGGGTGTGTGATCTGGAACCCTAGGGATCTCTCAGGACAAGCTGAGCGAGAGAGTGCACAGGACAGCACAGCTGTCTGTGGGACTGAATTCCAGCAAAAGGCTGGGGCAGATCCCCTGTTATCACTGCTTGTCTCCCTCTCCTCCCCTCCCTCCTCTGCTTGCAGGTGCTCTTTCTCTCCCTCTCTCTCAAATAAATAAAATAAATCTTTAAAAAAATAATATACTGAATCCAAACGGTTATTATGCAGATTAAATGAGTCAGTGCCTGGCACAAAATAAGAGTTCAATAAATGTTAGCTATGCATTACAACTTTTCTCGCTCCTGATCATTTCCTTGGAGCAAACCCTTAAAGGTGGAATGACTAGATCAAAGGGTATCCATGTTTTGCTGATAAAAGTTACAAAATTGCTCTCTATAAAATGTTGATCAGTTACTCCCAGCCACTGTGTATGACGGTTTCTTTATGCTCTGTAACCAACACTAGATATGATTAATACAATGTTTTGTTAATACAGCAGATGAGAAAATTGATGTTTTTCTAATTAGTGAAGTTCACTGTAAAAAAAAACCAAAACCAAAACAGAACCCAACTTTCTTTTTTTTAAAGATTTTATTTATTTTTTTGACAGAGAAAGACAGCGAGAGAGGGAACACAAGCAGGGGGAGTGGGAGAGAGAGAAGCAGGCTTCCCACTGAGCAGTGAGCTCGATGCGGGGCTCGATCCCAGGACCCTGGGATCATGACCTGAGCCAAAGGCAGACGCTTAACGACAGCCACCCAGCCGCCCCAGAACCCAATTTTAAACATGTATCATGAACTCCCATGGACCTAGCTTCAACAATGATTAATTCATAGCCAATTATTTTGAAGCAAATTTATAAGAATTAAAGTATAACCACAATACCATCGTCATGCCTAACAGTTAAGAATGCTTCTTTTTTAGAGAGAGAGAGAGAGAGAATGAGCGGAGGTGGGGGAGGGGCAGAGGGAGAGGGAAAGAGAATCCCAAGCAGACTCCGCGCCCAGTGCCGAGCCTGATGTGGGGCTCGATATCACAACTCTGAGATCATGACCTGAGCTGAAATCAAGAGTGGGACACTTAACTGACAGAGCCACCCAGGGGCCCCTAAGAATAATTTTTAATTAATATCTCTTAGTAATTAGTTATGCTCAAATTTCCCCAAATATCTTATTTTAAAAAACAATTATCTAGTTAGGGTTCTAAGAAGACTCATGTATCCCTAGACCTGGTTGGAGCCTCTATGGTCTATTCTAACCTGCATTTCCCCTGCAGCCCTCTCTGTGTCCTCGCAATTTGTCTTTACTGTAGAGTTGGTTAGTTTTCCACGGCTGAGTTCTGGAGTTGGAAGACTGCATCCCCATGGAATCAATTTAACCCTCTAGATTTCCAGTAATCCCATCTAGTGGCCTGCTAGGATTCTGTATCCAGTTTTGGACAAACTTGCTTCATAGGTGGTGTTGAAGTCTTCCATCAAGAGGCACACACTCTATTTGTCTCACCCTGTGTGATATCGGCATCCATGCTTAGTCACTACCGACATCCACGAATTCATTAGGGCTGCATTTTCCTTCCTCTTTGTTACCAGGACTCCG
The DNA here is from genome assembly GCF_004348235.1 of Phoca vitulina. Classification (NCBI taxonomy): domain Eukaryota; kingdom Metazoa; phylum Chordata; class Mammalia; order Carnivora; family Phocidae; genus Phoca; species Phoca vitulina. The sequence goes on along the minus strand of NW_022589704.1, from coordinate 11,324,222 downwards.
TCTGCAGAGACAAATGTCCTCTTCTCAACTCTTTGGTTACTCTGAGGTACATTTTATGGAGGAAAGGCAGGATAAATGCCTGATTCTCTGGCCCACCATTTTTATAAAACCGGTTTCAAAATAATGTGTTAATTTTCTGGCATCTTCCAAAGATGACTGATGAGGTTTACTTTTTATTTGTTGGTATTATTTTGAACTCATGTATTTAAAAATATCTAATGTGTTTCAGTACATTGCAGTTATTATTCTTTTTGATGCTTAAATTGTCCCCTCAATGTGATCCCATTACACTTTGTAGCTTCCTGTTTTCCAGAGTGACAAGACTTTCGGGGCTCAACTTGTGCATTTTATGACCCAAACCAGGAATCACCCATTTTTCAAGGAGCCCTGGTTTGTGTTTTTATTTTTTTTAAATGCCTGATTCTGTCCTTTGTACATTTTTTTCCATGTGGATTTGTAAGAACTCCTTACATATGAATATATTTATCTTTTGTCTGTCAGATAAGCATATATAGTTTTCCTACTTTAAAAAAAATGAGACTTTGTTCATGTTGAGTTGTTGGCAGATGTTTAAATGTTTTATAAATTCTACGTATTCATTTTTTTTCTTATGAGTTTTGGTCTTAGTGCCATAGTAAGCAAGATCTTCCACATTCTAGGAATACAAAACTATTCTCCTATAGTTTTTGTACTACAGCATGGTTTTAATTTTTATATTTCAATATAAAGTATAAGTATTGAAATATAAAAAGATCCATCTGGAATTTATGGCAATTTGGTGTGACGTGAAATTTTTACTTAAAAAAAAATCACTGTTATACTATAGTTATGCATGATGTTACCATTGACAGAAACTAGAATAAGAATACATGGGACCTCTCCATAATATTTTTAAAAACTATAAATCTACACAATTTTCAAAATAAGGAAAAAAATCATTTTTTTCTTTTGTTGTTGGTACCAAGTTTATATTTCCAAATGGTTAGCTAAATGTCCAATTGCTTAGGTATCTTAGTGGTGAATATGAGGAAATTATTTCCCAAAATTGGCTATTATGTGGTCATTAAAAACAGTTTCTAAAAAGCCAATATTTAATATAAGGGCAATTATATACAATTAAATGGCAAGTCAAAAATCAGAATAAAACTTATGTATTTGTAATACTCTTCATTTTGTTATATAAATCCACAGAAAATAACACCGTGGTTATTAAAAGGGAAAGAGTAGATTAACAATGACAAAATGTGGTGGACATCATATTAATTAGCTGATCAAATTTAACATCACCAGTAAGGGATAAACTGACATCACATACTTCTTCTTTTTTTTTTTTTTTTAAAGATTTTATTTATTTATTTCACAGAGAGAGACCCAGCGAGAGAGGGAACACAAGCAGGGGGAGTGGGTGAGGGAAAAGCAGGCTTCCCTTGGAGCAGTGAGCCCGATGCGGGGCTCGATCCTAGGACCCTGGGATCATGACCTGAGCCGAAGGCAGACGCTTAACGACTGAGCCACCCAGGCACCCCAACATCACATACTTCTCAATGCCATGTTCTGAGGGGGAAAAAAAATCACCTGTGTAGTATTCCTGCAAATATGTTTAACCTGAATGTGATCATGAGGGAACAAACAAATTCATTCTGAGGGTGATTTTGCAACAACAACTTGCCAGGACAAAAATAAAATGTTGGAGGACCATTCTAGATGAAAGACAACTTAAAATACATCTTTGGTTGGAGCCAGGTTGAAAAATTACTAAAAATGTCAATATAAATTACAAGGCATTCTTGGGATAGAGAAATTGAAGATGATCTGTATATTACATAGTAGCATGTATCACTGTTAAGTTTCTTAAGTGTGAAAATTGTGTGGTAGTTTTGCAGAAGATCCCTTTTGGGAAATACATGCTAATATTTTTAAGGGTGAAGTTTCATATTTGAAACTTATTCTCAAATGAAAGGGAGAGAGAAAACTAAAATTCTGGCAAAATGTTCACCATTGGTGAACTTAAATGAGTGGCATATAGGATCTTATTACAGTATTCTCACAACTTTCCTGTAGGTTTGCGATTCTCCAAAATAAAAATATTGGGGGAAAAAAAAAAGCATAGGAAAACAATGGAAAGAAATATAACTGAATGGTAGAAGTGGTTACTATAAGCGATGTTAACTTTCGCCCTTAGAATTTTCTGTATTTTGAAGTTGTTTATAATGAGTTTACATTATTTTAAATTCAGAAAAAAATATTTTGAAAGAAGGAGGGAGTTACCACTCCGTTTCCTCCATTTTTCTCTCCGAATGTTTCCAAGATCTGAAGTCAGAGCAGGTGGACACAGGGAAGAAGTGAGGGCAGCATTTCATGTCTCTGGGTGGCATCTCCTCACATGTTTGGTAAAGTGCTCTTACCAGTGGAGAGTGGAACGATCCTCACCTCTGTTGGGAATGTGTTTGGGGACAAGTTCCTTCACCTGGGTGTGTTTTCTTAGATACCTGAGGGACAGTGTAGGTCTAATTCCCCGACTAAAGAACATCTTTAGGACCTACAGGAATTTGAAAACCTGCAGAGAACAAGCTTGGGGTGGATTATTTAATGAAACCTATAGATTGACCTAACTTAATTATAAGAATTTCCTGATTGTTTCCCAAATTGCTTTACTTTCAGCCCAAAGCCTGACACATTGAATACTTTGGCCAATTGGAAGTCAGACTCCTGTGTCCCACAATGAAGGCAGCTGCTGACACTATCAGGGCCACGATTTTGCCCGGATTCCCTCAGCCTCAGGTCCAGGCCTGTTGTGGGTAATTGAAGAGACACAGTGAGTCCCCTGAAGCAGAAGAGTTCAGAGCACCTCTCTCCTTGGGTATGAACACTCCCCGGAGCATTAATACTTCTCTGAGGAGCTGATGTCACAGGAACACTATAATGCTTGGTGGTGCTTGCACCGTCTAAAAGCCTGTGGGATTTCCATCAGTTAAGTCTTTCTTTCTAAAATCTCCCTAATCCATTTTGTCCCCCCATGGCCACCCCACTCATGCACACCTTGCTGATAACACCTTTCCCTTGACTGCATGTTATAATATTTTGGGTAAGTTTCTATTCACATAAATGATCTTGTTGAGCTCTCAAATCATCCCTTCTAAAGCCCTTCTAAATTCACCAGGATCTCCCTTTTTTTTTAAGATTTTATTTATTCATTTGTGAGAGAGAGAGAGAGAGAGCAGGGAGCCTGATGATGTGGGTCTGGATCCCAGGACCTAGAGATCATGACCCGAGATGAAGGCAGATGCTTAACCACCCACGTGCCATGGGAATCTCACTCTTTTTTTTTTTTTTAAAGATTTTATTTATTTATTTGAGAGAGAGACTGACAGAGATAGTGAGAGAGAAAGCACGAGCAGGGAGGAGAGGGAGAAGCAGGCTCCCAGCTGAGCAGGGAGCCTGACGTGGGGCTCCATCCCAGGACCCTGGGATTATGACCTGAGCCAAAGGCAGATGTTTAGCTGACTGAGCCACCCAGGTGCCCCAGAATCTCGCTCTTTTTGACAGCTGTGCGGTATTCTGATGTATAGATATAACATTTAATGTGACCTCAATGGCAGACATCTAGGTTTTCTTCCTGGTCTTTAACTACACTGCAATGAATAGCCTTGCCAATAGTATGTCTTTGTCCAAGATGTGAAATTTCTGAGTTGAAAGGCATGTGCTTAAAAAAAAACAAAAAACAAAAAACGTGCAGATTGCTAAATTGCTGTCTCTAGAAATAGTACCACTTAGCATTCTCACCAATATTGTAGAAAAGGGACAGCTTTTCCATGCCCATGCCAACAGGTTGCTATTCATTTTTCAAAAGTAGCTAGTGGGGACTGGAAAAAAAACTGTTCAAGAGATCTTGAAGGCCAAACTTCCTCGTTATCTCTATCCAAGCTTATTTCACACAAACTGATGGTGGCGGTGTGTATGATATCCTCTATGGAAAATCCCTTTTGCAAATGGGATGGCAGAGTTCACGTCAAAGCTTCGTAGCTCCAAAAGCTGATTTGTGTACATTTAATGTGAAAATAAACTTCTAACTGAGGAGCGGTATTATGTTTTCCCGTAAGGGAATATTTAGGTTGTAGGCAGACCTGAGTTGGCTAAAAATCTGTGGGAATTAATCTTTTGTGGCTAAACCCGAATTTTAAATTCAAATGAGGAAATCTGCTTGTCAAAAAGATGCCACTCCCAAGTCAAATTTAAATTGTATACAAAATCTGTATTTTCAGGAAATTATTTTGCCTTGGAAGGAATACACGTGGATGGCCGTGATAGGCATCCTGATGCCTGAAGGAGATTTTTTTCAAGCTCCCTGTGTGTGCTTAGCCATTATTGTCAGTTTACTTAAGACCTTCTTGAAAAAACTGAATTTTTTTCAAAAGTTACAATATAGATTCGAAAGAGATAAAATACTGAAAAATTTACCGTAGGCCATCCATTCCAGAAGTAGTTGGTGTTCATAGTAAATGTAGGCAACCCCAGCGGGGCTCTTTCTTCCCTGCTCAACACCTCCCGCTCATCCTCCCTGAGAGGTAACCACCAAATGAGAAGTTTTTGGGAGTCAGTATTTCAAGGATGACCTAGTATAGTTTATTAGACATTATTAGTGTTGTATCTAGAAATACAAAGCCGCAGCTGAGAAATCAGGAATCCATTGTGCTTAGAAACGGGAAAGGCAGACACTTCTGCCCAGAGACAGGCAAAAGCAATGAACACAGAGTAAAATGATCCTACTGGTCTGAGCTTGGGGCTGCTGTGGGCTGCTCTTCAGGCATTGGGAAGGGCTCACACCTTTTGGTTCAGACACTTTTGAGGTGTGAAGTCGTGAGCCACCCAAAGCAAACAGAGAAGACATGCAAGCAAGGTCCCAACACAGAGCCCAAGCCATAAAGCTCTCACAGCAGGGCCAGTAACCAGGGAGCAGCCGAGGGGGACACGCTGGGGAGTCTGCCCCCCACAACTACTCCCTGGGCAGGTGCCAGGCTGGCGTCTGCCAGGGTCAGCCGAACTGCCAGCATCTGCCAAGCGTGAAGCCCCCAGAGCCACAGAGGAATAATCAAGATGGTCTCCATCCCCCCCCCCCCCCCCCATGTCCTTGTACAAGATGTTCTTGCTCGGGCTCTCAGACCGTGAAGGCTCACGGACAGGTCCGAGTATGAGATACTTAACCAAAGAGAAAATGCCACGAAGTTCAGGTGACAGGGAGATAGCGGGAGCAGACAGATGGGACGGAGGGGAGCCTTAGCGATGGGAGCAAGCAGATGCCCCGGCAGCACCTGCACCCCGGCCGCCTAGCAGCAACATTGCTTCTTGCAACAGCTCTTCTGCTGGCAACAGCCCTTCCCACCGCCGCAGCCACGCGAGCCGCAGCCACACGAGCCGCAGCCACAGCAGCCCATGGTGTCAGGAGAGAGGACTCAGGAGGGAGTAGCAAGGAGGGAGACTCGGGAGGCGAGGGAGGCCTGGTGCCGCCGTCCGCGGGGGGAGCCCCTTCTGTACCATCTCCACAAGCTGAGCCAGAGCCTTGTTGTTGTTTGTCTGTCTTCCCAGGAAGGATCTCACGGGGCCTCGTACACCCTTCCTTGTTGAAGGCTTGGTCCGCGAACCTTGCTAATTTTAACCTTTACTTGCCTCTTAAATCTATATTTGGATGAGAACATGCTTCTACGAGGTGTGTGCCCGTGAGAACGTGAGTGTCTGTGTGCTTTTTGCCCCAGGGCCTCCAATCGCGCCCGGGGCCCTTGTAAATATTCAATGGAACAGCTGTTGAGTTAAATAAATGCCTGAAATATTTAAGAACAATCTTTATTTTTTTATAACCATGGGAGTCTGAGTCTAGAGCCAGGCAAAATTCCGTGTTTCTGTATATACTTCTTAGTCACCATAGGTTTAAAAAATAAAACAAACACTGTTTTTCTCTGTACTGGGATCCACGACACACCTATTACAAAAAACTTTCTGAAAGAATAAGTGAAAACCAGATTGAAAAGAGAAAAAGTAGGCACCCCTAAATGTATTCTGTCTGCCCTTAAAACTGGGATATGCTTTTCCTGGCTCCCTGACATTCTTTGTTCACAAGAATTGCTTGCTCATTACAATTTTTTAAAAAAAGTTGTGTAATGTCAGATGCTAAAGATATAATTGTAGGCAGCCTGCTCCTAAGTCAATCTGCCAAGAGTGAAGTTTCTGCTCTTATTTGTCTGTTGTTAAATAATTGAGGGAACAAAAAATAAGAAAGGTTTTGTTGGGTGACTGGCTTTCTCTCCTGCCTCTCTCAGGTTTAAGGCCCATGGCCAGGTCCCCCGTTTCAGACCAACCAAGGCCAGGGGAATATTTATTTGAAATGATCGCTCTCCATCCGGCTGCGTCCCCCGCCCCGGAGAGCCCGCGGCTGTGATCAGGAGTCCAGAGAGGCATGAGGCATGTTCTGGCTGGATTGTCTCGAGAACCCGCCTGGTCCAGCTACTCCAGACAGCGCGCCGGAAAGGAAGCCACTGCGCCCCAGCCTGTCTCCGGGCTTATGCTGCAGCTCTGGAGGGGGCACAACCCGGCTCCGGCAGGTCTGCACTCCCCCAGAATGCTCCTCTTTTATAAGCTTACCCTTTGAAAGCCAGAGAAGGAAGACTTAGAATGCCTCCCATGATCTCCTTCTGGTCGACCAGAAGGCTGTCAGGATGCTTCCGGCTCTCCATTTTGGTTGCCGTGCGCAGGGGAACCCCGTGAAAGGTCTCTGATGGCTCCTGTCTGAGGTGCACGCATCCTTGTCAGGCCCCTGGAACTGCTTTTTTTCTTCCGCTTTGGCCACCAGTTTTCTACATCTGGACTGACGATGCAACACACAACAATTTCATTCATAACAGAAAACTCAAGAGTTTACTAAGCATGCTGCTGTGCTAAAAATAGCAGCGTTACCATGGCAAGGGTGCTCAGAAGGAAGTACAGGACAGGTCTTGTGAGATTCTTCCGTGGAAATTGGGCTAAAAAATAAGGGGGGTGTCAGTATATAAGGAGCTCCCCCAGCAGAAGGTGGCATCAGACCTCCCTCGCCTCCCGAGTCTCCCTCCTCGCTACTCCCTCCTGAGTCCTCTCTCCTGACACCATGGGCTGCTGTGGCTGCGGAAGTTGTGGTGGCTGTGGCGGTGGCTACGGCGACGGGTGCACCACCTGCAGGTGCTACCGGGTCAACTGCTGTCCTTGCTGCACCGGCTGCTGTGGGTGCTGCTGCACTGTCCCCGTGGTCTGCTGCTGCCGCCACTCCTGTCACTCCTGTGGCTCATGTGGCTGTGGCTGGTGTGGCTGCGGTGGTGGGAAGGGCTGTTGCCAGCACAAGAGCTGTTGCCAGCACAAGAGCTGTTGCAAGAATCAATGTTGCTACTAGGCGGCCCGGGTGCGGGTGCTGCCATTGCTTGGGCTCCCCTCCGCCCATCTGTCTGCTCCCGCTGTCTCCTTGGGCTTTATGGCAACTTCCCCCTCGGTTCTCATGCTCTGAGTTTAAGTAACTTTGGTCATTTAAAAAATCGTCACGGGGACATTGTATACAATGTCATCCAAGAAAAAAGAGAGAGAACCTCTTGATGATTGAGCTCAGCAACCGTGACTTCTACTGTGTTCGCTTCATGTTTTTTTCCTATCTAGACATGAAATCTTTCTGTATTTACCATAAATGTTCTGTCCTTTCTGTGGCCACAGAAGCTTTCTAGATACTCCCCTAAAAATCTCTTAATAAAGTACAAAAATAAACTCTGAACAGTTGTTACTGTTTTATTCTTAGAGTTATTTTCATTAAGCTAACATTAAATATGTTCCTCCATGGGTTGGGACTGTCAATACACAATTAATTATGCCTTGTGTGATTACAGTCTAGTCATACACAAATAACCACGAACACAAGGCAGAATAATGAACATGTCAAAAGGCAGTGATGTGGTGTGTCATGGCAGGAGGGAGTCCACACTGGTTGGATGGAGAATGAGTGTAATGGACTGGAATAACTTCAAGAAAGACATGACATTTGGGGGTGTGTTTTAAAGAATTAGTGAAGTCTTGACAGGTAGAGATGATTGAGGGCAGATATTTCAAGGAGAAGGGCAAAAAAGTGAGGGATGAGAAAGTTCAAGACATATATGGGAGCTTGCAAGCTGTGAGTGTGACCGAAATACAGAGTCTGAGTATAGTTGGAGATAAGCAATGACAAGACAGGGCATACAATTTATAGTGACAGCAACGACTAGCATTCACATTGCCCTTAAAAGCCAAGCATTCTTCTAAGAACGTACATGTTTTGATGGAAGCCATATTATTATGCCCATTACACAGAGAGAGAGGTTAAGTAACTCGCTTAAAGCACACGGGTGTTGCTGGTGGGGCTCTGATGTGACAGTGCTACGGGCTGGTGGTTTTTGAGAGGGGGTGTTTAATGCAACATACAGAGTTAACTGGTTCATGGAGAGAGCTGAAGCCATGTCAGCAATCCTGGGAAAGACAATGAGGACCTGATACAATGGCAAATGGAAACCGGACGTGTAGGTATGAGTGATAAAACCGTAATACAAAACCCACGTGAGGGCCATGTCTGCAATCACAAAATAGGCAAGATACCAATGGTGATTGCTGTGGACTGAATAATGCACCCCCCATTCATGGGTGGAAGCCCTAACTCCCAACATGATGGTATTTGGAGATGGTGTCTTTGAGAGGTAATTAGGTTTGGTTAAGGTCCTGAGGGTGTGACCTCATGATGGGATTAGTGCCCTCATAAAAAGAGGAAGAGATGCTAGAATTCTCTCTGCCCTGCGAGGGTACAGCAAGAAGGTGGCCATTTGCAAGTGAAAATAGAGCTCTCACCAGAGCCCAACCACACTGGCATCTTGATCTCAGACTTCCCAGCCTCCAGAACTGGGAAATAAATCCTTGGTGTTTTAAGTCAGTGAGTCTATGGTCTTTGGTTAGGGCAGCCTCGGATAATACAGTGATGTAACGATACATAGTGACTTCTATTCTTGTTTCTGAGAGCTTTGGGATACTGTAAAAGGCAGCCTGTTTTTAAATTCATATTAAATATGATCAACACGGTGAGGACCTGACCATTTCCTTTAAGGTCGTTTGTCTCACTCTGTAAGGTGAAGGAGTGAAGGGACTTGATAACAATGTAAAAAAGCCATCCAATAAATCACACAATAAATTCTCTCATAAATCACTCCGATCCTGTTCGTCCTGTATGTACGTACACATTCATTTATTTATTTGACGGGAGGATGGGCAGATGGAGAGAGAGAGAGGATCCCAAGCGGGCCCCATGCCCAGCATGGAGCCCATCGCAGGGCTCGATCCCACGACCCTGAGATCATGACCTTGAGCTGAAACCAAGAGTCACACTCAACTGACTGAGCCACCCAGGTGTCCTACAGTATATTTATTTTACTCCCTCAACATGGGTGTTTGGAGGAGTGGCACGTTTCCTTGATTTGCTAACCTGAAAAGATCTAGACTTGAAAAAATTGTCTTTTTGGTCTACTTACCTGATCTTGATCTTTTGCATTCATTTCTAAGAAGACTAATGGATTCAGATTGCAGACTAAAAATATGCTTTGTATGGATCCATAAGGCTTGGCACACATTACACTTTGCTAATAATATTATTAGAATAAGTAGACACTAATTATAACATATGTATATAACCTATATGTTTTATATGTTTACATGTTACTCATATTTAACATTGTTTATTTATGTCATAGATGTTATCTTACATATGTTATACATATATTTTGATATATACATATCAGCTTATGTATGTGGTATATGTTATACATAATATTTATATACTTACATATATGCACACATATACACACATATGCACTCAGATTATGAATTTTATGACTCAACACATGAGTTTTTTCTTCACTCATTTGTAAGATCTAGTGATTTGCGAAGATATGTTCTCAAATACAGTTGTTTCTGGGAAGGCTTGCCTCCATCTCCTTCTGTCTGTTCCTTCTTGATCGTTGGGTCAACCGTGACTCCTGGGACTTTGCCCTTGTGTTTACTTTACCCTCTGTGGATTCTATGATCCAGGTTATCACAGGTTAGAGTGTTACCATCCAAAAGACCTTTGGTCACTTCAAAGCAGCCAAAGCAAAGACATAAGAATCTTCAGTAGAGGGCGCCTGGGTGGCTCAGTTGGTTAAGCGACTGCCTTCGGCTCAGGTCATGATCCTGGAGTCCCTGGATCGAGTCCCGCATCGGGCTCCCTGCTCGGCAGGGAGCCTGCTTCTCCCTCTGACCCTCCCCCCTCTCATGTGCTCTGTCTCTCTCATTCTCTCTGTCTCAAATAAATAAATAAAATATTAAAAAAAAAAAAAAGAATCTTCAGTAGATACTTATGCACGGAATGTCCTGGGATTGTGTTTACTGGCTGTCTGGGGAGAAGAAGGTGAACATCAATGAGAAGGATGGGAGTGTGCTGGGAAGGATGAACAGGTGGACAATGATGGTTGACTTGGCTTGCCTTTTAATGTTGGAAAGGTAAGATTTGGTCTATCTCAATTTTTTTCTTTGGACCTGACTTCTGGTTCTCTTTGCTGTTAGAGGTTATATGACCTGTTTGATAAAGATGCCTCAAGTTAAAACAGAGCCTTACTGACTTCTGTTTAATCTATGATTCAAGTTCTCTCAACAAGCAAGTGTCTTTATGCCTTGGCAAGACCCTGAAGTAATAACATGGGCCTTAAATGTCTCCTACATTTTCAGCTGATTCGAGTAAATTATTTCTCTTTTATATTTGTTAGACTAATTAAACTAAAATCAGATGATATTGAACTGAACCTCCTGTGATAAAGAAAATTAGTCTTATAATATTTAGTTTTTATATTAGGTAAATTTCAAGGGTCAATTACTAAGAAATGTAATATAACATACTCAACGACTTTGTAACTTACTTCTTGTAAGGATATCATCTGCCAGGAGTGGCATACTATATTAGTTTCCTAGGGCTGTGGTAGCAAACCACCACAGGCCGGATGGCTTAAGTCATAGTAAGTTGTTTTCTCACAGTTCTGAAGGCTGGAAGTCCAAGATCTAAGCTTGGGGAGGTTTGGTTTTTCCTGAGGCCTTTCTCCTGGGCTTGAAGATATTTGGCTGGGTCCTCACGTGGCCTTTTCTCTGTGTGTGTGCATCCCTGGTGTCTCTTTCTCTTCTTATAAGGATAACACCACTCATATTAGATTAGAGCCCCACCCTTAAGCCTTTATTTATCCTTAGTTACCTCCTGAAAGGTCTTATCTCCAAATACCATAAGACTGGCGTCCTTAGAGAAACTCGGCCATGTGAGGACAGACACACAGGGGGAATGTCATGTGGTAACAGCCTCGGAGATTGGAGTTGTGCAGGTGTAAGCTGAGGAATGCCAGATGGCCAGAAAACCAGCAGAAGCTAGAAAAAGGCAAGGAAGGGTCCTTCCGTGGTTTTCAGAGGGAGCAGGCATCTGGATTTCTGACTTCTGGCCTCCAGACTATGAGATAATAAATTTCTGCTGTTTTAAGCCACCCAATTTGTGATTCCTTGTTACAGCAGCCCTAGGAAGCTAATACAGGGGTTAAGTACCCTGCATTTAAGAGTAGTATATAAAGAATTGTTATTGATTTCTTTCATTTGGTCCTATATGTGGTCACTGTGCTGAGCTCTCTCACTAGCTCTAATGATTTCTCAGTTGATTCCATTACTATTTCTAGGAATCTTTGTCTTATTCCTGATAGTAATGGCAATATACCTAAAGCCTCTCCATTAAATATAAGGTTCACTGTAGATTACTTGGACATTTCTAGGTAGCTAAGAGGTACTTTAAAAAAAAAAACACATAAAGAGTTGTCCAGTTTTATGAGATGCTTTTTATGTATAAGTTGAAGTAGTCTTAACTTTTCTCCTTCAGTCCATCGAAGTAGAGAATTTTGTAAGTGAAATGGCCCTACACATTTTTTTTTTTTCCTGGTATGGTCCCTACCTAGTATGGAATCAATATTAAAACTTGCCTTATAAAATGAGCCAGGCAGCTTTCTTTTTAAAAAAATATTTCCTAGAACAATTTTATAAATAAGGAATTAAGTATTTTAAAGAATTTGGTAGGATTAACTAAGAAAGGGGTACTTGAAAATGTATGTGTATTTGTTGATAATTTTCAAAAATGCAAGGTTAATAAAAAAGTTAAACAAATTGATTCCCAGTAGAGGGAAAGAGGAAACAAAACATGAACTAGTTACAACTGAGTCAACATGGATATAGATCTCACAAACAGTGAGTAGATACAGCAAGATAAAGCATTATGCAATTTATGTACAGTTTAATACCATATAAGACCTTCCTCAATAGGACTATATAATTGATATGGATACATATACATACTGTGAAATTATTAAAAATTATTTTTAAAATGAGAAAGACACAACTTTAAAAAAAATTATTCCAGTGTAGTTAACATACAGGGTTATATTAATTTCAGGTGTACAATATAGTGATTGATAAAACAGTTCCATACATCACCCAGTGCTCATCAAGATAAGTGTACTGTCAATCTCCTTCACCTATTTCACCTACCTCCCACCTCCCTTTTGGTCACCATCTGTTTGTTCTCTACAGTTAAAAGTCTGTTTTTTAGTTTGTCTCTCATTTTTTCCCTTGTTCATTTGTTTTGTTTCTTAAATTCCACATATGAGTGAAATCATATGGTATTTGTCTCTCTCTGACTGACTTACTTTGTGCAGCATTATACTTTCTAGATCCATCCCTGTTGTTGCAAATGGCAAGATTTCATTCTCTTTTACAGCTTAATAATATTCCATTGTATATATATACCATATCTTCTTTATCCATTCATCTACTGATGGACACTTGAGCTGCTTCCATAAGGCTATTGTAAATAATGCTGCCATAAACATAGGTGTGCATGTATCCCTTTGAATTAGTGTTTTTGTATTCTTTGGATAAATACCCAGTAGTGCAATTGCTGGGTTGTAGGGTAGTTCTACTCTGAACTTTTTGAGGAACCTCCATACTGTTTTCCACTGTGGCTGCACCAGTTCACATTCCCACCAACAGTGCACGAGTTTCCTTTTTCTCCACATCCTCGCCAACAGTTGTTCTTGTGTTGTTGATTTTAGCCATTCTGACAGGTGTGAGGTGGTCTCATTGTGGTTTTGATTTGCATTTCCCTGATATAAGGAGTGATGTTGAACATCTTTTCATGTGTCTGTTGGCCATCTGTATGTCTTCTTTGGAGAAATGTCTGTTCATGAAAGGCACAGCAACATTATGATTATCTTTTTTTTGTTTTGTTTTAAGATTTATTTATTTATTTGAGAGTGAGCGAGAGAGTACATATATGTTTGCATGGCACGTAGGGGAAGGGGCAGAGGGAGAGGGACAGAAGTGGACTCCCCACTGAGTGTGGGACCTCACGCAGGGCTTGATCCCAGAACCCTGAGATCATGACCTGAGCCAAAACCAAGAGTCAAACGCTTAACCAACTGAGCCACCCAGGAGCCCCTATGATTGTCTTTTTGGGCCCAATAAGGAATCAGTTAGTCCAACTTATTGAATGGAAGTCATAATCCGGTATCCCTCCCTGCAAAAGTTATCTTCTGGGGGTGCCTGGGTGGCTCAGTCATTAAGCATTTGCCTTCGGCTCAAGTTATGGTCCCAGGGTCCTGGGATCGAGTCCCACATTGGGCTCCTTTCTCAGCAGGGAGCCTGCTTCTCCCTCTGCCGCTCCCCCCTGCTTGTGTTACCTCTCTCGCTATGTCTCTGTCAAATAAATAAATAAAATATTAAAAAAAAAAGTTTCTTCTGAACACATTTCTTGTGCATGCACTTAACACACTATGGATAAAATGTTAAATGGGTCTCATAGCTTTCTCTGCCTGACTTTGGTTGGGAAGAAGCTTAGAGTCAATTTTTCTGTCCACTCCAGTGAAGAGCAGGACTGCATCATGTCTGTTTTTCTATATTAGTTTTTCCTCTTAGTGTGATTTCCTCTTAGTGCTCCCTTGCCATCATGTTTTCAACTCTTTATCTTTCTGTGTGTTTTTTGTAAGCCATCTCAAGTCGTTTGTGAAATCAAGGGGAGTATAAATAAGCAAGCAAGAAAATAATCAAACAAAAGCCATTGGCACTTCAGCCAAGTAAAATGTTGATAGTTACTTGTCCTTCCTGGAGCTTCCCAGAGTTCAGCTTCTCAAATTGGTTCCTACTGGTCCACCCTGAGCAGTTTTCTTCCTAGAGGAAAAATACATCCGTTATGAAAAATCTTTCTTTATGTGCATTTCCCCTCCTCTTCCATCTACCTTATTTTGATGCATAGTGAAAGATGGACCCAATAATTCCTCCAAACACTAAATTGTGCATAATGCCAAAGAGAGGCAGGTAAGATTGGAAGAGAAGAACTTCACCTGTACCACGATAAATGACCTTTTGTCTTGTCCAGAAGAGATAGATTTTCACAGTCCTATCTTGTGGAAATTCAGATGTCATGTTTTCAATGATCCATGTAAATTATTCTTCTTCAAAGTAGACATCTTTTTCACATATTTTAAATTGTTCTTCTCTCATCCTACTTAGCCATCTCTCAAGGCCATATTTGCTAACAAAGACTTTTGAGTAGGGTCCATTCAAGTGGAAGAGAAAAATGGTTTGACCAAAGGCCCCCGAGACACACACACGACCTCTTGTTCTGAGATCTGATTGGAAGTGTAGCCATCTGCCTCTGTGTCTTCTCATGCTGTGACTGGTCTCAAAAACCCAAATTACACCTCCATAATGTTTTTTCATCCTTGTTTTGCAGAGATTGCTTTTGGAGATATCAAGTCTAAATTTGAGATTTCTTATTAAGACCTCACGGTGTCCTTTTTCTGAATGAAACTCACTCTTGACTTCGCTCCTTCTTTTCTTTCCTTGTTATTCCTTCATTCATATTTCTGCACTTGAAAAAATCGTATATATATGTATATACATATATATCAAATATATATGTATATATGAAATATATGGATATATATGTATGTACATATATATATGAAATAAAGTGGCACATAACTAATAAAAGAGAGCAGTGTTTAGAAAAATACTTTTTCTTCTTTTCCCAGACAGAAATAACTTTTCTGGTGGCTTTTTTTTTTTTTGATAATGAAAAATAAAGCTTCATTAGTTTTTAAAAATAGCTTATTAAGTGTATATCTTCACAATCACATTGTCACAGCATATTCTGCATTCAAGGACAACTCTCTTCGTTGGACATTTTTTGGTTAAGACTCTGATCACAGTAACATTTCTTGACATGTTTGGGATTCACTGAGCACCAATTCTATTTTTCAGTCTAAAGTTTACAAAGGAGGACTCTCAGCACATCCCCTAGCCAGAAGCTTTCTGCAGTGTCTGATGTTGATGACTGTCTGCATAGGTGTGAGCAGGAGTGCTCTGTGTCCTAATGGTGCTAACTTACGAGGGCAATTGGCTGAAGCCCAGGAGAGGCTCTGGAAGGATTAGCTTGAAGCAATAGGTGAGGAAGATCAAGGTTGATGTTGGTGTCCTCACGCCTGTTCCTCTTCTGTGCCTTAGGTTGGTGGTGGTGCTGGGGAGGGCTCATGTTTTCACCTGTCTTCAGTGACTCATGTGTTCCCTTTCTTTCTCAAAACCTGCTCTCAGGAAATATTTGATAACAGAAGTCACTTCTTAAAAGTTGAGGGTGACTAGTCCCATGCAAGGTTTCATTTAATATTTTAACTGGGAACCGTGTGCCTTTGCAGGAATGTCAACTGTGATTACTAGTTGGGGCTGAAGCACTTTTGTGATGTTCTGCACAAGTTCTGGTCTTGAGAGGAAAGCTGCCTGCAGAGAGAGCACACAGAATGTTAATCCGCTTAAATAATAATTATGCAAAATAAGAGTTAATGGCACACTAGATAATCATCCAACATTTCTGCGCTGACCCTTTGGCACATAGCACAAGAGAGTAGAGTGCGCCATATTCAGTAAAGGGCAAAGTTTAATAATTGGCTGTAATGCACTTTTATGGCCATTTCCCCAGGCTCTGTTTTTCTAGCAGGGAAAATGGTATCTTAATCATTTAACACTGTTCGATAGTTACTGTTCTTTGTTTTCAAAAGAGCATGAGCTATTTTGTTAAACGTGGGCACTTTAAATCAAACAGTGATAACCACCTTAGAAGATCTCTTCTTTTCTTTTTTTTTTTTGGCTTTAGCCTCTTTTTTTTTTAAATTAAGGATTTTATTTATTTATTTTACACACACATACAGAGAGAGAGAGAGCACAAGCAGGGGGAGCAATAGCAGAAGGAGAGGGAGAAGCAAGCTTCCCACTGAGCAGGGAGCCCAATGTGGGCTCGATCGCAGGATCCTGGGATCATGACTTGAGCCAAAGGCAGAAGCTTAACGACTGAGCCACCCAGGCATGTTGTGCTCTTAGCTTCTTGTGTCTTACTTATTTATAGGGAAAATTACTGAAGTGGAATTACTATGGTATGTAGGTGTAGGCATCGTACCTTATAAAAGAGGTAGCATGTGGGGGCGCCTGGGTGGCTCAGTCGGTTAAGCATCTGCCTTCGGCTCAGGTCATGACACCATGGTCCTGGGATCGAGCCCTGCATCGGGCTCCCTGCTCAGTGGGGAGTCTGCTTCTCCCTCTTCCGCTCCCCCTGCTGTGTTCACTCTCTCTTTCTTTCTCTCTGTCAAATAAATAAATAAAATCTTTTTTTAAAAAAGAGAGAGAGAGAGAGCATGTGTTCCACAGATACATGCTAGTCATGGGTCAATATGCATGGCCTCCCCTCCATCCCTCAGGTTTTGAGTTTGTCTGCCAGTTCTGAGAGTGGAAAACTGAAAGAAGTTTAGAAAGACAAAATTGATTTGTGTTTGGAGGACAGAGACGGATTAGATGAGGAAAGAAAATAGGTAGGATCCTGCAAGAAGAGAGCCAAGGCTGAGTTCTTTGGGAATTCATGGGTCATTTTCAGAAGGTGAGCAGATGAAGAGGTTGGCCATGCTCCATGCAGCAGGTACTCGAGAGACGGGAGAGTAAACATGCTCAGGATGTTTTCCCCTGACTTTTATAGTTTGCTTCCCACTTTTGAACTTTGCTAAGAGATTGCAGTGAACATTCATGTCTTATTTTTTCCTGGGTAATGTGACTCTGCTAAGACAGACTATAGGGCAATGCAGCCTTACAGAGAATGTGCACATCTGTCTACCACTCTATCTAAAGCAGTGTTGATTTTATATCATGAAAGTAAATCATGATGATGGAGAAATGTAAATGGTCCAGCAGTGGACAAAGTAAAAAGCAAAAGTCCATTGTGAATCTCATCACTTAAATATAATCACATTTACATTTGGTAGCTACTCTGTTTTTTTTTCTACACCTTTACTAACATGTAGTTAATATTTGCAAAACAAGACTAAGTTCTATCTATATACTTCTGTGCAACTTTTGTTTTTCACTTGTCAGTACTGCATGCCATCTCTCTGGTCTCTCCATATCTTTTAGAAATTCTTGCAAAGTTTTCCATCTTATAGATTTACTACAGTTGTTTTTATAACTTTCTCACCATTAATGGGCATTTAGGTTGTGTCCAGTTTGTTGATATTGTCAACAGTGCTTCAGTGAGCATTCTTGAACATATGCACATACAGATCCTACCATAAACTACCCTTTAAAAAAAGTAAAAGTCTCTTATTATCGTTTGTATTTCTATGTTATCAGTTGTAACATTTCCTCTTTCATTTCTGATTTTATTTATTTGAGTCCTCTTTTTTTCTTGATGAGTCTGGCTAAAGGTTTGCCAATTTTGTTTATCTTTCCAAAGAACCAGCTCTTAGTTTTATTGATCTTTTCTGTTGTCTTTTTAGTCTCTATTTCATTTATTTCTGCTCTGATCTTTGTTATCTCCTTCCTTCTACTAACTTTAGGCTACAGTTCTTCTTTTTCTAGTTCCTTGAGGTATAAATTTACATTGTTTATTTGGGATTTTTCTTGTTTCTTGATGTGAGCATTTATTGCTATGAACTTTCCCTTTAGAACTGCATCTCGCAAGTTTTGGTGTATTACATTTCCATTTGTCTCAAAGTATTTTTTGATTTCTCTTTTGATTTCTTCTTTGACCCATTGGTTGTTCGGTAACATGTTGTTTAATCTCCACATATTTGTGAATTTTCCAGTTTTCTTCATTTCTAGTTTCATACCTCTGTGGTCAGAAAAATGCTTGATACGATTTCAGTACTCTTAAATTTATTAAAACTTGTTTTCTGGCCTAACATATGATCTATGCTGGAGAAGGTTCCATGTACACTTGAAAAGAATGTGTGTGTATTCTCTTATTTTTGGATGGACTGTTCCTTATATGTTTATTAAATCCATCTGGTCCAATGTGTCGTTTAAGGCCAATGTTTCCTTATTGATTCTGTCTGTATGATCTATCCATTGACGTAAATGAGGTATTCAAATCCCCTACTATTGTATTGCTAACTATTTCTTCCTTTAGGTCTGTTAATAATTGCTTTATGTATTTAGGTGCTCCTATGTTGGGTGCGTAAATACTTACAAATGTTATACCCTCTCATTGGATTGACCTCTTTATGATTATGTAGTGTCCATCTTTGTCTCATTATTGTTTTTTGTTTCAGAGTTTATTTTATCTGATATCAGTATAGCTACTCCAGCTTTCTTTTGGTTTCCATTTGTATGAAATATCTTTTTCTATTCCTTCACTTTCAGTCTCTGTGTGTCCTTACACCTAAATTGAGTCTCTTGTAAGCAGCATATAGATAGGTCTTTTTTTTTTTTTAAATTGATTCAACCATTTTATGTCTTTTGATTGATTTAAAGTAATTATTGATAGGTATGTACTTAAATTCTGTTACTTGTTTTCTGGCTATTTTTATAGTTTTCCATTCCTTTCTTCTTCTCTTGCTCTCTTCCTCTGTGATTTGATGCTTTTCTTTTCTTTTCTCTTCTCTTCTTTTCTCTTTTCTTCTTTCCTTTTCTCTTCTTTTCTTTTCTTTTTAGAGAGAGAGCACACATGCATGTGAGGTGGGGAGGGAGGGGCAGAGGGAGAGAGAGAATGCTAAGCAGGTTCCATGCCCAGTGTGGAGCCCATTGTGGGGCCCTATCTCATGGCCCTGAGATCATGACCTGAGCTGAAATCAAGAGTCAGATGCCCAACCGACTGAGCCACCCCGGTGCTCCTGATGTTTTTCTTTAGTGGTATGCTTATATTCCTTTCTCTTTAATTTTTGTGTATTTACTATAGGCTTTTGCTTTGTGGTTACCACAAGGCTTACATATAGTAATTTATATCTAAAACAATCTATTTTAAGTTAATAACAATTTAATTTTGAAATGAAAGAGACATTATAACTGATACCACAGAAACACAAAAGATAATTAGAGATTACTATGAACAATTATATGCCAGCAAATTGGACAACCTAGAAGCAAGGGATAAATTCCGAGAAATATACAACCTAAAACACTGAATCATGGTGAGAAAGGAAATCTGAACAGACTGATTACTAGTAAAGAGATTGGATCAGTAATCGACAACCTTCCTACAAACCAAAGTCCAGGACCACATGGCTTCACTGGCAAATTCTACCTAACATTTAAAGAAGAATTAATGCCAATCCTTCTCAAACTCTTACAAGAAATGGAAGAGAAGGGAACTCTTCCAAATTCATTTTATGATGCCAGCATTAGTTTGATACCGAAACCAGACAAGGATGCCACTAGAAAATTATAGGCCAATATCCCTGATGAACATAGATACAAAAATCCTCAACAAAATACTAGCAAACCAAATTCAACAATACATTAAAAAGATTATACTACACCTAGAACTAATATAAGATTTTATGTCAACTACACTTCAATTTAAAAAAATGGGTTATAAAAAATGGATTATACACCATGATCAAGTGGGATCTATTTCAGGGATGCAAGAATGGCTTGACATCTGCAAAATCAGTCAATGTGATACACCACATTAACAAAATGAAGAATAATCATATAATCATCTCAATAGATGCAGGAAAAGCATTCGATAAAATTTAGCTTCTATTTATGATAAAAACTCTCAACAAAGTGGGTATAGAGGGAAAGCACCTCAACATAATAAAGGCCATTATGACAATCCCACAGCTAACATCATACTCAACAGTGAAAAATTTAAAACCTTTTCTCTAAGACCAGGATCAAGACGAGGATGCCTAATCTCACTAATTTTTTTCAACATAGCATAGAAAGAAAAAAGAAATAAAAGGCACCTAACTTGGAAAGAAAGAAGCAAAACTATCACAATTTGCAGATGACATAATATTATATATAGAAAACCCTAAAGACTCCCCCAAAAAACTGTTAGAACTAATAAATAAATACAGTAAAGTGCAGTATACAAAATCAATATACAAAAATCTGTTGTGTTTCTATACACTAAAAGTGAACTATCAGAAAGAGAAATAAAGAAAATAATCCCATTTACAATTGCATTAAAAAGAACAAAATAGGGGCGCCTGGGTGGCTCAGTCAGTTAAGCATCTGCCTTCCACTCAGGTCATGATCTCGGGGTCCTGGGATAGAGTCCCACATCAGGCTCCTTGCTCAGCTGGGAGCCTGCTTCTCCCCTGCCTGCCATTCCCCCTGCTTGTGCTTGCTCTCTGTCTCTCCCTCTCGCTCTCTCTGTGTCAAATAAATAAATAAAATCTTAAAAAAAAATAAAGAACAAAATACCTAGGAATAAATTTAACGAAAGAGGTGAAAGACCTGTATTTTGAAAACCATATTATTAATAGAAGAAATTGAAGACACAAATAAATGGAAAGATATTCTGTGCTCATCGACTGGAAGAACCAATATTGTTAAAATGTCAGTACTATACAAAGCATTCTACAGATTCCGTAAAATCAAAATATCAATGGCATTTTTCACAGAAAGAACAAATAATCCTAAAATTTGTATGAAACCACAAAAAACCCCCAAATAGTCAAAGCTATCTTGAGAAAGAAGGACAAAGCTGGAGGTATCATGCTGTCTGATTTCAAACTATGTTATAAATTTCAAAGCTATAGTAATTTGAATAGTATGATATTGGCAAAAAGATCAGACACATAGGTCTACGGAACAGAATAAGAAGTCCAGAAATAAATCTGTGCATATATGGTCAATGAATTTAAGACAAAGGAACCAAGATATGTAATGGGGAGAGGATAGTCTATTCAATAAATGGTGTTGGGAAAACTAAATAGCTCCATGCGAAAGAAGAAAACTAGACCACTATCTTAGGCCATATGCAAAACTCAAAATGGATTAAAAACTTGAACATAAGACCTGAAACTATAAGATTTTTAGAACAAAACATAGGGCATAAGGTCCTTGATATAGGTCTTGGTGGTGAGTTTTTGAATCAGACACCAAAAGCAAAAGAAACAAAAGCAAAAATAAACAAGTGGGACTATACCAAACTAAAAATCTTCTGCATAGCGAAGGAAACTATCAGCAACATGAAAAGGCAACCTACTGAATGGGAGCAAATATTTGCAAGTTATATATCTGATAAGGGACTGATATCTAAAATATATAAAGAACTCACACAACTCAAAAAACCCCAAATAATCCAACTGAAAAATGGGCAGTAGACCTGAACAGATATTTTTCCAAAGAAGACGTACAGATAGACAATAGGTACATGAAAAGATGCTCATACATCATTATATCCTTAATCATTGAGGAAGTGAAAATCAAAACCACAATGAGATATCATACCTATCAGAATGGCTATTATCAAGAAGACGAGAAACAACAGGTGTTGGTAGGGATGTAGAGAAAAGGGAACCTTCTTGCACTATTGGTAGGAATGCAAGCTGATGCAGCCACTCTGGAAAACAGTATGGAGGTTCCTCAAAAAATTAAAAATAGAAATACCATATGATCTAGTCATCGCAGTACTGGGTATTTACCCAAAGAGTACAAAAACACTATTACCCATTTTTAAAATTGGATTAATTTGGTTTTTTTGGGTGTTGAGTTGTATCAGTTCTTTATATATTTGGATACTAACCCTTTATCAGAGATGTTATTTGCAAATATCTTCTCCCATTCCATAGGTTGCCTTTTAATTTTGTTGACTGTTTCCTTCACTGTGCAGAAGCTTTTTATTTTGATGTAGTCCTAATAGTTTATTTTCACTTTTGTTTCCCTTGCCTCCAGAGATACATCTAGAAAAAGGTTGCTACAGCCAATGTCAAAGAACTTACTGCTTGTGTTCTCCTCTAGGATTTTCATGGTTTCAGGTCTCACATTTAGGTCTTTAATCCATTTTGAGTTATTTTTGTGTATGGTGTGAGAAAGTGGTCCAGTTTCATTTGTCTGCATGTAGCTGTCCTCTTCTTCTTGACAGGAGAGTGAAAAGGAACTCATACCCACCTTGAATCCATGACACTGGCCTATGCTTAGATCCTTCCTTTGTAGCTCAGCATAATTTCCTGAGCTTTTAAGGTCAAATCCTTTTATTCCTAGCTCCCAATTTCATCACTTTAATAGGAAAAAAAATGCATTTACACAAAACCAAAAGCTGTCTTTATTGGAAAATGAACGAACTTGGACTAACCTTGTGAAAACCCATTAATAAAAGTCAGATACCGATACCAGTAATTATGAGACTATATGATATCTGTGACTGGAGTAATATATACAACCTACAGTGGAATGGAGAAGAGGAAATTTTGGAGTGCTCAGGGAGATATAATGAGGGGGATCAGCTCCATGAAGAGAGAGTGTGTTCTGGCAGAAACCGCCTTGTAAACAGTGATGAGTGTGAGAAAGGCATGTGGGGTGGGGAAGTGCGTGACCACAGGTGGTGGAGATGACCTACAGTTAATCTTGAGCCCCCCACCCCCCCCCCGCCGAGGATCGTTGCTAAGCCTAGGAAAGCCAGACTTTATCTTCCAGGCAGTCGTGAACCAGACAGGACTTTGAAGCAGGGGAGTGGCGTGATCAGATCTGAACTCTCCAAAGTCCTCTCTGATGAGGAAATAACCAAAGCAAAGGGTTTGAACAAGTGAGTCACTGGGCAGGGGTGTGTGTGACAGGAAACATTGCAAAAAATTGGGAAAATGTGAAACCCCTAGCAGAGAATTAAGAGGCTCTTGTGAAGTGGACTTTCTGCTGTTCATGTTTAAGCATGAAACAGTAAACTGCGTGCTCGGAGAGGTGGACATCTCAACAGAAAATTATAACAACAGTTAGCTCTTACTGCGTGGCTACCAAGGGACTTCCTGAGCACTCTTCATATATTAGTTCATAGAATCCATGCAACGGTTCCATGATATAAATTCTGGTTTACCTCCATCTTACAGGTAAAGACAAAGAGGCACACAGCAGCATTAGGTGATCTACCCAGGGTCATTTAACTAGTAGTAGGCAGAACTGGCTCTTGAATTTAGGAAGCTTGGCCCCCGAGCTGCAGCTCTTAAACACAGCCCTGCGCTGCCACCTGGTGGCTGAACACGGGGAGTGCAACAGTAGGGTTGTGTCTGGGCCAGTGCGGGGGTGGGTCAGCGAAGGCTCCAGAAGGATGGGAACTTGGAGCAGAAGGTGGGAAGACATTTGAGACAAAGTGCTGGAGGACACTTGAGACAGAAGGAGAAACACGTGCCAAGGCAGGAAGGCTACAGTTTTGGCGCCCTGCGCGGAGAACATCATCATCCTGGTGAGCCAGGAGGAAAGTGGGACATGTCAGGAGATGAGGTGGAAAGGTCATAGAGAGCACGTTATAGGGGACCTCCTAGGGACTGGGACTTTGAACATGAGCTGGTGGGAAACCACTGAAGAGCAAACCACAGGAGCAATGGGGCGAGATTCCCATTTGACACAAATTGCCCAGTTGCTACAAGAAGCAGGAAAATGGATGGGAGAGCTGAGACCAGGGCAGGAGGTCAACAGAGCCCCCCGAGGGAGAGGATGAGCTGCTGGTGGAGGGCAGGGAAGGCAGGGTGGTCAAGGAGGGTTTCAGGGGCAGAGTGGTCAGAGCTTGGGAGCGGATGTGAGGTGGGGGGACGAGACAGAGGGTGAGGAGTGAGGGTGGGGTCTGCAGTCATGATAATCTGCAGTGGAGAAGAAGCAGGAGGAGCAGGTTCGGGGACACCAGGGGAAAGACATGGGTACAGTTGTTCATTGTTTCTGAAGCTCCATAGCGGGGACCCTCAATCAGGGAAGATTTTGACTCCAGGAGATATTTGGCAATGTCCAAGACATCCTTGGTTCTCATAACTGGTGGTGGGCTCTGTTGGTTGCTGCAGAACATCTTACAGTGCCCAGGACACCCCCACAACAAAGAATTATGTGACCCCAGATGTCAATGGGGCCAGCCTCAGCATGCAGCTCAGTGTCACCTCTGTGGCTGCTGGGTCAGAGCCCCAGGGCAGGCCACCGGCTGGCTCGGTCATGCAGTCTGTCCCTGCCATGCTGCTCCGGGAGCCAGAGCAGAATAATTCTATCTTACAGAAACAAGGCCTTGAGCTCCTGGCAGGTTCCCAGTGCATCCCACAAAGGGCGATGTTCATTCAGGGTTCCCTGCCCCACAGGAGGGGTTAGTCAGCCTCTGTGAGCTAAGAAATGCATTCCGAGGCCCAGACAGCTAGATTACAGCCTTATCTTTGAGGAAGCCACTGGATAAAGTTGGCGACTAATGGGAGTAAGATTCTCTTTGAGGGGGTATTAGTTCATTCTGAGGGTAGGTTCAAGGCTTTTCTTTCCTTTCTCCAGGGCTGCCTTCTTAGGAGCAGAGAAGTGGACCAGTAGGCTCATGGGAGTTGCAGCTTCACCGGCTGGCCATCCAACACTTGACTTTGGGAATTGATTCTTAACAAAACATGAATTCTTCTTCACTGTTGGTGCTATGAGCTGCAGTTCCAAGAATAGGGCTGCAAACCCATGATGGTGGGTGGGTGAGTGGAGGGGAGTGGCTGCTTCTCCAGGATGCCTGTGGACCCCTCCGTCTGCCCAGCAGCTCTTGGCCACAGCGGAAGCCCAGGCAGAAGCACATCGCACCATGCTGTTTGAGTGAAAGTAACCTATTTCCCCTAACTGACGTCACTGGGCTGACTGTTGAGAACAGTTTTCTTAAGAACCATTCCTTGTTTGCATACGCAGGAGAATCTGGAGGGAAGAGAGAAACCTGCCTTATTCATAGACTCTTCATACATTGAAAGTTTGTGTGGACTTTAATACATTACTTTCTTTTCTTGAGGCAAAGCCAAGGTTTAAGAAAAGAGTTTACGGGGCACCTGCGTGGTGCAGTGGCTTAAGCGTCTGACTCTTGGTTTTGGCTCATGTCATGATCTCAGGGTCCTGGGAAGGAGCCCTGTGTTCGCTCCACGCTCAGCCCAGGGTCTGTTTGGGTTTTTCTCTCCCTCTGCCCTCCCCCCCCCCCCCCCCCCCCCCCCGCCGGACTCCCCAGCTCAGTTTAACTCTCTCTCTCTCTCTCTCAAATAAATAAATAAATCTTTTTTTTTTTAAAGATTTTATTTATTTATTTGACAGAGAAAGACAGCGAGAGAGGGAACACAAGCAGGGGGAGTGGGAGAGGGAGAAGCAGGCTTCCCGCCGAGCAGGGAGCCCGATGTGGGGCTTGATCCCAGAATCCCGGGATCATGCCCCAAGTCGAAGGCAGACGCTTAACGACTGAGCCACCCAGGTGCCCCTAAATAAATAAATCTTAAAAAAAAAAAAGAAAAAAAAAGAAAAGAGTATGCAAGTTTTGGGTACCAATTTTAGCTAGGAAAACCACAAGTTAGAGTCTAGACAGATGATGCACTAAGACATGGAGATCCTCTACCAACAGGACACCCTTCTTGAATGCCAAAGATATTAATGAAATGAACGACAAAGCAGGCCAGTGTGGGTAAAGCACAGCTAAACTCGCGTGTACTAGAAATAAGCTTTGTGGTTTGAGAATGCTAGTTGACTCAGTTTCTCCACTGGTTTTGAAAAAATAGCATTATTTGCTTATATGGGGGTGGCGTAGGAATCAATGTTTAAATGTTTTGTAATAATAAGATAAGACGTGAGTGAGAGGAACAGAATGCAGATTGCGGGGCCAATGATGCTATTCATCGTTCTTCTGTGTCGAGAACTGTTGAACGGTTTCCCTCCTCACATGCCTTCCCCTGGTGGCCAGATATTAATTTCTGTTGACTTTGGATGTGGTGGGGTGGGATGGGGGGGCTCGCAAGTGCTTTCCTGTGAAATGGGGAAAACAGGAAGCAGCTCAACTCTTTGCCATTCTCTGACAGATGCCTTCAGCCTTTGTTAACTGTCTTCACTGCTTTGCTTCTCAGCTCTTTCTATTTACAAAGTAACAGAGGTGAAAGAAATAAGTAAGGGATGAAATGAGCTATCCCGCCATTGACCAACGCTCAGGCGGCCTCGCCTCCCGGAGCTTCAGGAAGGAAGTGCTCTTTCTCCTGGGAGGTGTTGAGGCCTGGGCCCCCACACAGAGACCAGACATCAGGCCTGGAGGTGAGCGCCTGGATAGACACCAACTCTCCCGTCCAAGTGGCATTTGACCAACTGGACAGGACTGGCTCACTCCTAGTGGTAGTCTCTCTGCTACCAGTTTTTCAAAAGAAAAATCTGGAATTATAGGATGCAGAATAGTTTAACTTTGTGACACTCCTTTTCTGCTAAAGTTCCTGGGAAGAGTCCCTCTTATAACAGTATCTAAAAGCAATTGCTTGGAAATAGTTCCTTTGTGGTTTACTGTTTGTCAATAACATTGTAGGCTTGGCTCATTGACGAATTTGGAAATTCTCCAGGGCCCGAAGCCTTCCTGATTAGGGCACCTAGGAAAGTGGTGTGAGGAATATGTCCTGGGCGAGTGTGCAAACAGATGCTGAATGAGGCTTCGAGGCCAAACCAGAGGTGCAGGGCTCCCCCGGGCCCCGTATCAACTCTGTGGGATTCTACCCAGTGTGTCTCTGCTTCTTTGTCTTTAAATGGAAATGCGCCTTGATCACGGCATGGAAGTCAGTCCTGTTCAGCACCTGTATTAGTTTGTTCTTGCCACTGTATCAAAGAACCACAAACGTGGTGGCTCCCGTTGATACACATCGGTTGTCCTTCGGTTCTGGAGGCCTGGAGTCTGAAATCAGTCTCGTGGGATAAAGTCAAGGTGTGGGTAGAGCTGGTTCCCTCTGGAGGCTCTGAGGGGAGAAAGACGTCCTTGCCTTTTCTAGACTCTGGAGGCCTTGTGCATGTCTTGACTCAGGTCTTTCCCCACGTCCCTCCAACCCCCTGCTTCCATGTCGCTCCACTTTCTGCCTGTTCTGTAATCAAATCTTCTCACTCCCTCTTCTGAAGACACTTGTGATTATATTTAGGGCCCACCCTAATAATCCAGGATAATTTTCTTATCTCAAAAGCCTTCATTGGGGCCGCCTGGGTGGCTCAGTTGGTTGAGTGTCCGACTCTTGATTTCAGCTCAGGTCACCATCTCAGGGTTGTGAGCCCTGAGTCGGGCTCTGTGCTTTGCGGGGTCTGCTTGAGAATTCTCTCTCTCCCTCTCCCTCTGCCTCTCCACCCCCTCAAATGAATAAATAAATCTTAAAAAAAAAAAAAAAAAACATCTAATCAAGTCTGTGGAGTCCCTTCTGCTCTGTAAGGTGACATTCACAGGGTGTAGGGATGAGGACCTGGTTATCTTTGGGGCCAGTATTCAGCCGACTGGAGCACTTTTCCTTCAACATTAGTCAAACTGGGTGACTCAGAGGATCATGTTTAGTCTTGGGAAAATCCTCATAAAGTCTGAAAATATTTGCAAAATTGGAGGCTGACACAACTATGCTGAAAGCAAATGTTTTAGCTTTAGGAAGTGCTACTTGGACAAAGAAAAAGCTTCCTGCTAACAAGCAAGACATTTATTTGCTGAAACGACATTTTATTTGAACGACAGCTTTTTATTGCAGTTGATATTTTTATTTTACATATTGTTACATTTGGCGCTGTCATGATGACATGCACCAGTTTCCCCCGGCTTTGTCTGAGAGGTGTTTTCCTTAGAGTCTCCTAACTTCTGGAACTCCTTTCCCCTCTGATCGTGAGTCATGGAGCTCTGAGCTGGGTCAGAGTGCTGCTGTGCTCACACGAGCTAGTGCAGGGAGTGTGCTTCCACCGAGGAAAGAGATGGCTGGATGCTGGAGGAGTGTTTCATTTTCTCATGTCAGAAACAGTGAACGTCCTAGAGAACATGGTTGTGGAGGTAGAGGCATGTTTTAAAAGGAGTAAATGCAGTTGTCTTCAGCACTGATTTGAATGTCAGGAGATCTGGCTCTAACCAGATGACAAATTTGGGGCCAGTCATTTGCCTTTTGCGGTCATTGGTTCCTCACTTGAAAGAAAAAACACTTTCCTACATTATCTGTGGGTCCCCTTCCTCCTCTCCCACGCTAGGATTCTTATAAGTTAAGTCGATTCTGACAAGTTTCTTCACTAATTTGCCAAAGGCCTTATGAGGCCTTCTGGGTCATTATTGAGATCCTCCTCTAGGTACTTTTCTCCTTGAGATTCCCCAGAGTAACATGAATAAGCTCTCAACGCGCAAAGCAAACAAATCTCGAAAACAAACAAGGGAAGGTTTGAAAGCCGTAGGGAGTCCTATTTTTTTTTTTTTTTAAGTAGGCTTTATGTCCAGTCTGGAGCCCAATGTGGGGCTCCAACTCACGACCCTGAGATCAACACCTGAGCTGAGATCAAGACTTGGATGCTTAACCGACTGAGCCCCCAGGGGCGCCAGGAAGTCCTGCTTATTTGCTCCAGGGCCTATATGATGAAAAGGGCAGGTGCTATTGTATGAGTGAAGTTCATTCTTCTCAGTAGCCTCATCAAGCCCTGCAAACCACATAACCCACCCCACTGGCTGAACACTAAACCAGACCCTCTTTCGTTAACCACACGCCATGATATATGTCTATAGAGGGAGAGCCAGCGATTGCTTAGTTCCTTAGGCTCTAACTTGATCTGCTCAGCGGGGTCCTACTTCCTAGGTCTGCTGCCTTCTTCTGCGTTTCTGACAGTATAAGGGATTTGTCCAGCTCCAGGTGACTTGACTGTCCTTACTTATTCTCTCATCATACCCACATTTCTGTTAATTTCTTAAATTAAGATTTTTTTTTTAAAGCACAATTTTAGTTTCGGAGCAAAATTGAGAGGAAGGTGCAGAAATTTTGCATACCACCCCTGCCCCTACGCAGGAACAGCCTCCCCACCAAAACCCCCCAGAGTGCTGCATTTGGTACAATTGACAAACCTCCATTGACATGTCATTATCACCCATAGTCCATAGTTTACACTAGTCTTCACTGTTGGTATTGTACATTTTATGGGTTTGGACAAATGTATAATGAAATTTAACCATTATTATAGTATCATACAGAGTATTTTCATTGCCCTGCAAATTCTCTGTCTTCCCCCTTTTCATTCCTCCCCCCTCGCCCCAACCCCTGGCAACCACTGATTTTTTTACTGTCTCCATAGTTTTGCCTTTTCCAGAATGTCATAGAGTTGGAATCATACAGTATGGAAACTTTCTTTCTTTTTCCTTAAAATTTTTAACAGATTTTATTTATTTATTTGGAGGGGAGGGGAAGAGGGAGAGGGAGAAATAGACTCCTTGCTGAGCAGGGGGCCTGGCACGGGGCTCAATCCCAGGACGCTGAGATCATGACCTGAACCGAAGGCAGATGCTTAACCAACTGAGCCACCCAGGCGCCCCAGTATGGAGCCTTTTCAAATTGGCTTCTTTCACTAAGTAACATACATTTATGGTTACTCCATGTTTTCCAGTGGCTGGATAGCTCATTTCATTGTAGCGCCAAATAATACTCCATTGTCAGATGTACCGCAGTTTTTTTACCCATTCACCTACTGAAGGACATCTTGATTGCTTCCAAGTTTTGGCAATTATGAATAAAGCTGTTATAAATATCTATGTGCAGGTTTTTGTGTGGACATTAATTTTCAACTCCTTTGGATAAATACCAAGGAGCACAGTTGCTGGATCATATGTTAAGAGTACGTTTAGTTTTTATAAGAAACCACCCAACTGTCTTCCAAAGTGGCTGTACCCTTTTGCATTCCCACCATCAGTGAATGAGAGTTCCTGTTGCTCTACACCCTCACCAGCATTTGGTGCCGTCAGTGTTCTAGATTTTGGCCATTCTAATAGGTGTGGAGTGATATCTCAATGTTACTTTAATTTACATTTCCCTGATGACATATGCTGTGGGGCACTTTTCATATCTTTTTTGACATCTGTATATCTTCTTTAGTGAGGTGTCTTTGGTCCATTTTTTTAATCCTGTTGTTTGTGTTTTCATTATTAAGGTTTCAGAGTTCTTGGCATATTTTGGAGACTAATTCTTTATCACATGTCTCTTTTGCAAATATTTTCTTCCAGTCTGTGGCCTACCTTCTCATTCTCTTGACATTATCTTTTGCAGAGCATATGTTTTTAATTTTAATGAAGCTCAACTTATTTCTTTTATGATTTGAGACTTCGGTGTTATATCTCAAAAATCATTGCCTTACCAAAGGTCATGTAGATTTTTCTCTTATGTTATTTTCTAGGAGTTTTATGGTTTGGGGTGTTATTTTCTGTTGATTTTTAATGCAAACACTTTAGGTTTCTCTTTCGTATCCTTGTCTTTGCATATGATGAGTCTACCCACTTACCATGACATTTTTTTGTTTGTGAAAACAGGTCCCTCACGGAGAGTATTTCTGGCAGCAGGTATTAAGATAGTGGCATGGCATCCTTATTCTCTATGTACTTAGCCTATAATATTCATAGAGGGGATGATGAAGACTGTCTAGGGTAAGAAGATCTTGGGCTCAAACATCTTGCTTTGAAAGCATCACTTTTTTTCTAAACCAAATAGTACAAAACAGTTGCTTTTTAGTAGCAGATAATTATTGTCTCCTACTTCATTTTTGGTCTTCTTAGGGTTATAAATGCCTTTTCTTTGAACACAATAATGAATTACTTTACCCTTTCTCCATATCTGAACATTTTATCTTTTTCACCCAAAGTGAAATAAGCAGAAAAGAGGCCAAGGGGTCGATGATAGATCATCAAATATGGCACTGGAAGATCTGCACTGGAGTCCTGGTTCTCCTCTCACTAGAAAACTCACCCTGGAAAAGCCACTCAACTGATTCGGGCCTCCATTTCAGATCTGAAACATGAGTGGTTGTCCCAGACGACCTCTAAAGTTTCTGTGAAAATATCACTGAGCCTTAAGTAGGTCACTTTTCGTAGATTTTTCCACATCTAAATTGACCCTAGAAAGACTTTTCAAATCTATGCAAGTCAGTTTAAAAAAGAAAGACAAAGAATATAAGAGAGGAAATGATGAGTCTGTAGCTTTCCATTTCTCAGTTTTTAAAATCAAAGTTCTGGTATTGTCTATCAGAATTTCCATTGATCATGGAAAGGGCATTGGACCTCTCCTCTGTCTTTGTTGTTGATTAATAATCTTTCATTTCTATTCCACCCGAAGTTATAAGAGGGTTCTACGTTTTTATCTTTTTTGGTGCTTCGGTAGAGTGTGCGAACACTGTCAATGCTGATTTCTAAGAAGTATTGGTGTTGAAATTTATCCTTGGTGTTTTGATGTTTTGTCCCCCCGATATAAACTGGAAAAAAAATCTCTCCCACAACTTGGAAACTGACATGAAAAGCAATGCTAACAGTAAAGATTATTCTTGTAACGAAAAGAAAAATGTTGACATTTACACGTTTTGGTTCACTTTTTTCTTCCTTCCTACGTGCTGACATGGGCAGTCCCAATCCACATGATTGATTCTCACGTGTTGTTCTTTACTTGGCATCATTTCACACAAGCCATTTGTTTAAAACAAACAAACAAACAAAACCCTGACAAGAATTTACCAGTATAAATTCATGGTTTCTGCTCCAAATTTTAGGTTGCTAGGGGTGGTGTGACCTTCAGAGAGACTCTGGTAAGAAGCAGATGGGATTATATGATGTCTGCAGCATTATCTGATTGTTGTTGAGATGGAGAATGTGGTGAGGAGTATGTAACAGAGGTAGAACTAAGTCGAAGCTGCCCAGGGAAACATATCTCACTGTCATGTCCCAGACTGACTTGATTTTCTCTGGATTCTTCTTCCCTTGAAGACTTCAAGAAAAAGATGAAAGGAAATCTTCCGTCATGAGAGAGAAAACAGCAGAGAGGCTTAGGTGGGGCCTTTGGAACCCATGCATGGAAGAACTGGTTCTTGCATCTGGTTGTAGAGAAGTAAGGTCTTGTAAAAGTTAATTCCCCCCCCCGCCCCGAAAAACAGGAGAAATGCAAGATTAAGCTAAGACAATAATAATAGTCTGCTTTGACTGCCATCAAGTTTGTGCATCAATATTTTGTTTATTTTAAAAATTTCTGTTATATTTTGGAGTAATTTTAGACTTGCAGAAAAGTTGCAGAGATGGTACAGAGGGTTCTTGTGTCCCCTTCAGCCAACTGTCCCCATGCGGCCAGCTTCCACAACCCTGGCACATGTAGTAAGTCTGAGACCTTTTCACGGGCAGTTTCTTATGAATTAAACTGCAGACTTCACTGGATTTCACAGGTTTCCCACTAATGGCCCTGTTCTATTCTGGGATCCCCTCGAGGTGAACATTTAGTTCCTCTCTCTCAGTCTTCTTTGGTCTGTGACAGATTCTCAGTCTCTCCTTGTTTTTCATGACCTTGACGGTTTTGAGGAGTCAAAGCTTTTTAATTGTTTATTGTCTGTAGTTTTATTATTTTATTTTATAGAAATACTTTCTTAAAAGTGTTTTTTTTTTTTTTCTTTCCTTTTCTTAATAAGAGATGACCCACCAAGTACCTGGTAAATGGCAGTGTCTTTCACCATTATCTGTTCTAATGCTACCCAATGGGTCAATGTTGTCCCAAGGTCAACATAGCAGGATATGCTTAGGAGAAGACAGTTGGCTTCTAGGAAGAATGTCTAGCAAATCATTCTATTTTAGCAAGGGTAGGGGTTCTAGGGGTAGAGCTGGAAAGGGACTATTTTTTCCTAATTCAGAGTTTTAATGACTTAACCAAAAAAAGAGTGCCTATTTCTTCAAACCCTGGGCAGGTAGGAAGGCAAGAATTTTCTTTGTTCCCAGGGTGAGTAGGGTATGTGGGAGGTTCCCAATAAATCTTTTTTTTTTTTTTTTTTGACAACTGTATTAAGATTCAAGCACATGTCACATCCTAGTCCCAGTAACCTAGGCTCCTTTGTCTCACAGCAATTTATTGATCCCAAGGCACAATGTTTGAGATATGACAGTGCCCTTCTGGGGTGTATTGCACAAAGTAGATACACAAGATTTGAAATTACAGCAAGGTAGTATCAATGCTCATCCTAAGGGTTTAGTTCTGTTCTATGTTGTGGCTGAAGGCATATGAGCTTTAGAACCAGGCAGACTCAGGTTTTGATCTTGGTCCCGCCATTTCATTCTTGTGTGACCTTGGACTGCATGAAACTTTCCCTGAGTCTCATTTTTCTTGTCTGTAAAATGTGCACTAATGAGCCTGTATCACATGGTTATAATAAGCATTGGTTGAGACATCATCATTGTTAGCAAGAATCCCCTGATTCTGGCATGAGTAGTTCCCAAATACCATTTTGAGAGACACTGGAATAAATAAAAATAAATATGAAATCCCCTAGCACAGAACTTTTGTATGTTATGAGTTAGTATTTGAAAATCACTTAGAACAAGGCCTGGTACATATGGCGCATAAGTGCTATGTAAGTATTAAAAAACAAAGACATTTCCCTATCTTCTTCCTTCTGAATAGTAAGGATCTATGAGCCATTGGCTTAGAGAAGAAATTGGAAAAATCACTTACATGGGGCTGCTAGTCACAGCAGGACTTTGGTTGGGTTCCACCTTGCTGCCACTGGGCCACAGAAGATAACCAGAGCTCTGAATAGTATGGAAGAGCTGATCACTGTGCTAGCGAAAAGGTGAAATTTAATTGTACTTTTAAAGAAGTCATCTCACCCACAGGAAGGAAAAGCTAAGTAGATAACAAGTGTACGTCTGATTCTCAAACCATGTAGCAATCCCTGATGTACCCACCTTCATCTCTAGTGCTATCTTAAAGACCTCCACCCTTCTTGCTAGAATATCCCCCGTCTTGCCCTGCTTTATCCACTCAACTTCAACTCCAGTGTCCGAGCCTTTCTCCCTGAACCTGCTTCCTGTCTCTTATTTTGCTTGCCCAGATCCATATGATACCAGGGAGATATAATCCTCAACACCTTAGGACAAGAGGGCACCATGTCAGCATTTTCTCAAAAGTGGACTCTATGGTGGCCCCCAATGAGTAAAATGAGAAACTATCTAGTGGTTTTGCCTTTTCATCTCTCCTGGGGGAGCTGCATTTGGGAGAGAGAGGTGTTTGGCAGAATTGAAAGAACTTCTGGGGTAGATCAATTCCTAGTGGAAGAAAGTTGAGGGTAAAGAGCTACTGAATGAAGAGCCTCTGTCTTGCTTTTGGAGGGCTCCTCAACCCCATAACCAGCAGAAACTGCTGCCTGCCTCCTGCCAGAGAGCTGTCTTTGCAGATTTAATACTTTAATGAGGGGTTGGGGTCCTACTGCTGAGCTCACAAATAGTTGCTAGATCTTGAACCATGAAACCACTTTGCAAATCTTTAGTTGCGCACTGTTTAGATGTGTCCATAACTTTGGTCTTTATTTTATTTCCTTCCTCCCTCCTTCTCTTCCTCTCCTTTCTCCCTCCCTCCTTCCCTCTTTCTTTCTTCTTTCTTTCTTTCTTTCTTTCTTTCTTTCTTTCTTTCTTTCTTTCTTTCTTTCTTTTCTTTCTTTCTTTCTTTCTTTCTTTCTTTCTTTCTTTCTTTCTTTCTTTCTTCTTTCTTTTTTCTTTCTTTCTTTCTCCTTTCTTTCTTTCTTTCTTTTATTATTTATTTTCTTTTATTATGTTATGTTAGTCATCATACAATACATCATTAGTTTTTGATGTGGTGATCCACAATTCATTGTTTTCGTATAACACCCAGTGCTCCATGCAGTACGTGCCCTCCTTAATACCCATCACCGGGCTAACCCATCCCCCCACACCCTTCCCCTCTAAAACCCTCAGTTTGTTTCTCAGAGTCCATAGTCTCTCATGGTTCACCTCTCCCTCCAATTCCCCCCCTTCATTTTTCCCTTCCTTCTCCTAACATCCTCCAGGCTATTCCTTATGTTCCACAAATAAGTGAAACCATGTGATAATTGACTTTCTCTGCTTGATTTATTTCACTTAGCATAATCTCCTCCAGTCCCATCCATGTTGATGTAAAAGTTGGGTATTCATTCTTTCTGTATTGTATATATGGACCACATCTTCTTTATCCATTCATCTGTTGAAGGGCATTTCAGCTCTTTCCACAGTTTGGCTACTGTGGACATTGCTGCTATGAACATTGGGGTACATATGGCCCTTCTTTTCACTACATCTGTGTCTTTGGGGTAAATACCCAGGAGTGCAATTGCTGGGTCATAGGGTAGCTCTATTTTTAATTTTTTGAGGAACCTCCACACTGTTTTCCAAAGTGGCTGTACCAACTTGCATTCCCACCAACAGTGTAAGAGGGTTCCCCTTTCTCCACAACCTCTCCAACATTTGTTGTTTCTTTCCCTGTCCATTTTTGCCATTCTAACTGGTGTAAGGTGGTATCTCAATGTAGTTTTGATTTGAATTTCCCTGATGGCTAATGATGATGAACATTTTTCCATGTGTCTATTAGCCATTTGTATGTCTTCTTCAGAAAAGTGTCTGTTCATGTCTTCTGCCCATTTTTTGACTCGATCATTTGTTTTTTGGGTGTTGAGTTTGAGAAGTTCTTTATAGATCTTGGATACCAGCCCTTTATCTGTAGTGTCATAGCTAATAGGATCCAACAATACATTAAAAGGGTCATCCACCACAACCAAGTGGGATTTATCCCTGGGATGCAAGGGTGGTTCAGCATTCGCAAATCAATCAATGTGATAGAACACATTAATAAGAGGAGGGAGAAGAAACATATGGTCCTCTCAGTTGATGCAGAAAAAGAAATTTGACAAAATACAGCATCCTTTCCTGATTAAAACTCTTCAAAGCATAGGGATAGAGGAAACATTCCTCAAGTTCATAAAATCCATCTATGAAAAACCCACAGTGAATACCATCCTCAATGGGGAAAAGCTGAGAGCCTTTCCCTTAAGATCAGGAACATGTCAATGATGCCCACTCTCGCCACTATTGTTCAACATAGTACTAGAAGTCCTAGCAACAGCAATCAGACAACAAAAAGAAATAAAAGGTATTCAAATTGGCAAAGAAGAAGTCAAACTCTCTCTTTTCACAGATGACATGATACTTTATGTGGAAAACCCAAAAGACTCCACCCCCACATTACTAGAACTCATACAGCAATTCAATAATGTGGCAGGACACAAAATCAATGCACAGAAATCAGTTGCTTTCTTATACACTAACAATGCAACTGTAGAAAGAGAAATTAGAGAAATGATTCCATTTACAATAGCACCAAAAACCATAAGATACCTCGGAATAAACCTAACCAAAGAGGTAAACGATCTATACTCTAGGAACTACAGAACACTCATGAAAGAAATTGAAGAAGACACAAAAAGATGGAGAAACATTCCATGTTCATGGATTGGAAGAATAAACATTGTTAAAATGTCTATGCTACCCAGAGCAATCTATACCTTCAATGCCATCCCAATCAAAATTCCAATGACATTTTTCAAAGTGCTGGAACAAACAATCCTAAAATTTGTATGGAATCAGAAAAGACCCCGAATCACCAAGGAAATGTTGAAAAAGAAAAACAAAGCTGGGGGCATCACGTTGCCCGATTTCAAGCTATATTACAAAGCCGTGATCACCAAGACAGCATGGTACTGGCACAAAAACAGACATATAGACCAATGGAACAGAATAGAGAACCCAGATATGGACCCTCAACACTATGGTCAAATAATCTTCGACAAAGCAGGAAAAAATATGCAATGGAAAAAAGATAGTCTCTTCAATAAATGGTGCTGGGAAAATTGGACAGCCACATGCAGAAGAATGAAACTCAACCATTCTCTAACACCATTCACAAAGATAAACTCAAAGTGGATGAAAGACCTCAATGTGAGACAGGAATCCATCAAAATCCTAGAGGAGAACAGGCAGTAACCTCTTTGACATCGCCCACAGCAACTTCTTTCAAGATACATCTCCAAAGGCTAGTGAAACAAAAGCAAAAATGAACTTTTGGGACTTCATCAAGATAAAAAGCTTCTGCACAGCAAAGGAAACAGTCAACAAAACAAAGAGGCAACCCACAGAATGGGAGAAGATATTTGCAAATACACTACAGATAAAGGGCTGGTATCTTTCTATAAAGGGCTGGTATCTTTCTCTCTCTTTCTTTCTTTCTTTCTTTCTTTCTTTCTTTCTTTCTTTCTTTCTTTCTTTCTTCTTTCTTTCTTTCTTCTTCTTTCTCCCTCTTTCCCTCTTTCTCTTTCTTTCTTTCTTCCTTTCTGAAGCATAAATCTTTTCAGAGTGGGTGCTACCACAGTTTGCTTATCTAATCTGTATTCTTCAGCTTAGGCATGTAGCCAGGAAAATCGCTCCAATGCAATGTGTCCACATGTTCGTGGTTTTATGGCTAAGAAGCTTTGGTAGAATTAGAAAAAAATGCTACTTTAAGCAAGAAAAGAGCATGTGTATATCTTGTAGTAGGTGGTGCAGCATGGTTTGGGAAAAAACCTCTTGACTCTGCAACTGCCTAGTTTTAAGAATTGGACAAAACTCTTGGGTGTGTAGTTGACTTATTTGTTGAGGTGAATGAATGAATTCTAAAGTCACTCACAACACTGAAATCTTACTGTGGATTTGAACATTCCCCTCTCTTCCCTCCAAATCAAGTGTATATTTTAACTTGAAGCTCTGAATTGATGAAAATAGATGACAGAAATAAAATCAGTTCACATTATCACATTTTCCAATAGGTCTGAGTTTTCCTTTTGGGGATTAAGAAAAAAAAAAGAAAGTAAAAGAGAAAAACCACCAGAACTGATTGGCTCTGGTCCAAGCACCAGGAAACTACCTGACCAGCCAGGCACGGTAGGGAAGGCTTGAGATAAAGAGCCTGGGAACAGGGTGTCAGTTAGATTTTCTAAGAAAGGGGAATCAAATAGCACGCAAGTAACACCGTGTGATTATCTGAAGAGGATAAAGGAAAGAAAGAGAACAATGCCAAGGCTGGGAAAGTACCATCTCGAATAAGAAGAATCCTGGAATTCTGCCCATAGGAAATAAGAGCAGGCGATTTGGAGCCCATTTTGTGTCCAAGAAAAGACTCCGGTGGGTTGAAAGTCCTTTGCATGGTGGGCTCAGGGAAATGAATCAAAAGGAATGAACATGCAAGTTTCTTCAGCGCAAATCCAAGGGTTTGCAGAAATGCTCCAAGGCAGTGATTCTTTAACTTTTTGAAATTATAGATTCCTTGAAGACTCTGGTGGAAACCGTGATCTGCCTCCTCAGAAATACGTACCTACACACATAGACCCAACCTTTTTTTTTTTAAGACAATTTTTTTTAAGAGCAGTTTTAGACTCATAACAAAATTGAGAGGAAGGTACAGAAATTTCCCATATACTCCCTGTCCTCACACATACACAGCCTCCCCCACCGTCAATATTGGCACCAGAGTAATGTCTGTTACAATCAGTGAACCTGCATTGACACCTCATTACCATACAAAGGCCATAGTTGACATTAGAACTCACTCTTGGCATTGTTTTTTCTATGGGTTTGGATAAATGTCTAATGACATGTATCCACCATTATTAGTATCACACAGAGTAGTTTCACTGCTCTGTAAATCCTCCGTGCTTCCCCTATTTATCCCTTCCCACCACCTACCAACCCTTGGTAACCACAGACCTTTCTACTGTTTCCATAGTTTTATCTTTTCCAGGTCATATAGTTGGAATCATATAGTACATAGTCTTTTCACATTGGTTTCTTTCTCTTAGAACTATTTATTTAAGGTTCATATATCTAAGGTTCTTCCGTGTGTGTGTGTGTGTGTGTGTGTGTGGCTTGTTAGCTCATTTATTTTTGGCACTGAATAATAGTCCATTGTCTGAGTGTACCCCACAGTTTATTGAAGGACATCTTGGTTGCTTCCAAGTTTAAGCAATTATGAATAAAGCTGCTATATGTATCTGTGTGCAAGTTTTTGGTATAAGTTTTCAACTCCTTTGGATAGATACTAAAGGAGCATGACTGCTGGATTGTGTAGTAAGAGCATGTTTAGTTTTATAATAAACCACCCATTTAAAATAAATGGCTTTATCATTTTGCATTCCCACCAGCAGTGAATGAGAGTCTTCGTTGTTTCACATCTTCTCCAACATATGGTGTTGTCAGTGTTCTGGGTTTTGGTCATTCTAATGGATGTGGAGTGGTATTTCAATATTGATTTACTTTGCATTTTCCTGATGACATATCTGTTCATATGTTTTTTTGCCATATGTATATCTTTTTTGGTGAGGTATCTGTTAGTCTTCAACACATTTTTTAATTGGGTTGTTTGTGTTTTCATTGTTGAGTTTTAAGAGTTCTGCGTATGTTTTGGATAACAGCTTTTATCAGATATAATTTTTGCAAATATTTTCTCGCAGTCTGTGGCTTGTCTTCTCCCTCTCTTGACCTTGTCTTTCACAGAGCAGACGTTTTTAATTTTAATGAAGTCCAGCTCATCAATTATTTCTTTCATGTTCTGTGTCTTTGATATTGTCTCTAAAAGTCATCACCACACCCAAAGTCATCCAGATTTTCTCCTGTTATCTTCTAGAAGTTTTGTAGTTTTGCATTTAGGTCTATGATCCATTTTGAGTTAATTTTTATGAAGAGTATAAGGTGTCTGCCTGGATTCTTTTTTCCCCATACAGATATCTAGTTGTTTAGCATCATTTGTTGAAAAGACTATCTTTGTTCCATTATATTACCTTTGCCTCTTTGTCAAAGATCAGTTCACTATATTTATGTGAGTCTATTTCTGGACTCTATTTTATTCTATTGATTTGTCTATTCTTCCACCAATGACATGCTGTCTTGATTACTGTGGTTTTAGAGTAAGTCTTAGCATCTGGTACTGTCAGTCCTCCAACTTTGTTCTTCTCCTTCAACATTGTGTTGGCTAGACCTAATATTTTACATACCATTTCTGGGGTTTGATAAATATCTTGAAGACCATCCATGGGTCCTAGGAATCCACAAAATTAAGATTAAGAATCCTTTACTTTAGAAGTATTGTAACAAACTTCAGTAAGTAATAAATAATTATGAAGGGAGGATAGTAAGGAAAGGTTTCATGAAAAAAGAGTTACCTCTAGCAATGCCAAAAAAGATGGGAAAGGGTATAGGGGAACAGAGAAGAGCAAGGTCACTAAGATGGAAATCCAAGCAGAACAGCTGAAGAAGTTTGGGTTTTGGAATAAAGTTGATCAGAGTTGAAATTTCAATTCTACTATGGTCTAGGTATGTGAAATTGGACAAGTGTGGCTTAGCATGAGGCTGGACAGTAAAGTATGCAGTGATAATTCCCATCTTTCTCTTTCTATGGACAATGTGGAAGAAGCAAGTGATGGAGAAGCAGCATGAGCTGGAGATCTGGACTGATCTGGGTTCAAATCCTAGCTTGAGAGGAAGTGGTAAATCTATGAAGGACATACTTCCAAATTACAAATATTAAGGAGCTATTTTAATTTTTTCCTTTCTCTAAAATTTCACACTCAGAGTTTTTGCCAAAAAAAATCTCTTCACCTCATTTTCTTTATATTTTCTCTCCATGATCATTCTTATTTCTCATTTATGTCTTCTCTCAAGATCTAGCTCATACAAAATGATCCTTTTTGTTTTTGTTTGTTTGTTTTTAAAAACAGCCCTATAGGAAAGGTAGACGGGTCCACCATCCCCTTTTTCTCTCCTGGAGGACCAACAACTGGAACAAAATGGAGAGCAAGTGTCTTCATGTCATTATCACAGTAGTCTCTGATTCTGTGTTGGGTGAAGAGGCTGCTTTAAGAAACTATGGTATTAATTCAGAAATGTTTTTCTGAGATGTGAGGCCAGGGCAGCTGTGGTGGGAGAGAAGAAAATGAGTTGGAAGCCAAGTGTGTAAAAGAATTAGTGACTAATAGACATGGGAAAGGAGGGTGGGGATAATCAAAGGTGACTTCAATTTGTTCATTTATCTGACACACATTCTTGAACCTCTACCAGTGTGGAAAGCAAAGTCCCATGGGAGTGCAAAGTAAAGAATTGTTTCATCCAATTATGGAAACTGCCTGAGAAAAGTAGCCTTTGAATTAGGTCTTGAATGATAAATAGGATATAACCATCTACCACCAGTGATGGGCCAGGTATGGGAAAGGAGTAAAAGGGATTATTTCAGGAATGGGAAGATATTGGATAAAGGTCCTTGAATCAATATGTCCATATTGTTGGGTGAGAGATAAGACCAGAAGGAACCTTAGGTTTCTTGAAGACGTCTTGGGACCTTGTTGTACATTGAGGGGTATGGGTAGAGCTCCAGAAAGTGAGGACCCTCCCACCTTCTGAGAGTCTTTCCCAGCCTGTAGATATGATGGTGAATGTTGTCCAGTCTAGTGGCCACAACCTTCCTAGGTGGGAGCCCTGAAGGCCTGGCTCCAAGGAGGGTGGGACAATCCCAGAAGCACCATCAGTTCCATTTCCCCAACTCTTGGCTCTGTCTGTGTCTGAGGCTGATAGGAGGTTTTGCATTTACTTTCTGAAGCAATGTCTTCCCTCCCTTTTCATATCCAAATCCTCATTTGGGATCACACCAACTTTTCCTCTTGCATCTTGATCCCAAGAAGCTCATCTTGAATCCCTGCTTGAGTTTGTGAGTATCATTCTCACGGTCCTGGAGAAGGGGATCAGGTAGTTCATGTGTGATCATGCTAAGCTGCTCTTAGTCACTCCTGGGAACTGGATTTGTTTCAAGTTCTAAAGCATTTACTATGACTTGCTGCTGACAGATTACTTTGTAGTCCAAATTCAAGTCTCTTCCTGGCATACAGGAAATAGTAAATAGGTCACAAGAAAGGCAAGAGTGAAAAGATCAGCAATCTTTAAACTGCAAGAGTTGAAGCCGAGGAGGAAGTTGGTGGAGTCCTTGCCAAACCTCCTGGCAGAATGGCACACGTGCTGGGGAAAATTCTGTCAGAGGGTGTCACGCACACTGTGGGTGGATTGTAAATGCTCTTGGAATGTTGGGATAGGAGAGGAGCGAGGCTTGCCTTTTTTTTTTTTTTTCTGAGAAGCTGCACGTGAGAAATCTTTACAGGTGACAGGAGGTAATTTCTTCATATTGAGGATCTTTTAAAAGTCTTTCACACCAACACTGAGTGAGAATCTTTTATTTATTTATTTTTAGCATTCCCCCCATTTCTAGTATCTATTTTCTCTCTTAGCTGAGGAAACGTTAGCATCTGCTAATGTTTTAGACAACTTTTGAGATGATAGTGATGGAGAAAGTGAACAACTTCATTTCTCCCTTTCTGTAGAGTGTCACACGTTAGATTTCCATATCCCACCACCTTCTTATTAATATCTTCACAGTTTGCCATGTTCTTGAAGGACAGGAGTTCTTGGATATCTTTGTTTCCCTGAGAGTGCTCCTTAGAGTTATAAGACATTGGTTGCCTAAATAATCAATCTCTTTTAATAGCATAGAATCTGAAACACCGAGTTGAGAACCTCATTTACTTCTTTCTGTTTATCTTTCTTCTCCTTCTCCCCTCCCCCACATTGTGTCCCCTCTACTCCTGGATTCCAAACTCATTTCCATCACTAACTACCTGTGACTCTAGATAAGTTGCTTTGGATTTCTTGGTTGTAGTTTCCTTACATGTTAAATGGAAATAATACTGGTCATTATTGTATATAATACATATATGTAATAGTAGTATCTCCCTTAGGAAGTTATTGCAATGATTAAGCACATAAATACACATAAAGTACTTACAAAAGTACCTGCCAATAAGTTGCTATGTAAATGTACTTTTTCACTGATTCACATTTTGTCTAACCAAAGTAGAAACTTCTCAAGCACCAGGACTCTCTCTTTTGCATCTTTGTCTTGACCACACTGCTTAGTGTGGTGAAAGCGATACTGCTACCAACAGCTTGCCTTTGATTCCTACTTCGCACGGCACAAAGTGCTTTCCCTTGCATTGCCTCACCAGCCCCCTCAGTGATCCTTGGACACGCATTTATCCCCCCTTTGTGGAGGCAAAACTGAGGTTAAAACTCAGTGGCTTGGTCAGGGCCACGTGGCCAGTGTGTGCCCCAGGTAATGTGAGAACTTAGTCCTTCTGACTCTGGCCCAGTCCTGCTTCCTCCAGCCAACCTGACCACACATGTTCAACCAATACTCATGTGTGTGTGTGTTTTAAAGCTTTATTTATTCACGAGAGAGAGAGAGAGAGAGAGAGAGAGAGTGTAGGGGGAGGGGCAGAGGGAGAGGGAAGGGACAGATTCCCAAGCAGACTCCGTGCTGAGGGGGAGAGCCCCACATGCGCCTTGATCCCATGACCCCGAGATCATGTCCCCAGCCAAAACCAAGAGTCAGATGCTTAACCGACTGAGCCACTCCGGCGCCCCTACTCCTGTGTGTTTATGTGTGTCTCTAAAATGTTTCTTCTTTCACATTCTATAAAGTCATTTGGCCATTTTTGTCATTTGGTGCTGATTTCTTATTTATATATTTTGGCATGATTGGAATTCCTAAAAGATGAAGTTTTCAGTCTTTCTAATGTGTTTTATTGCTAAAAATTGTAGGAAGCATAACATTCGGTCTCTTTCTCTCCACCCCTGCAATCCTCCTTCAATGAACTCTCTCATTAAATTTAGTTTTCTGGGT
Organism: Phoca vitulina; assembly: GCF_004348235.1. NCBI lineage: Eukaryota > Metazoa > Chordata > Mammalia > Carnivora > Phocidae > Phoca > Phoca vitulina. The sequence goes on along the minus strand of NW_022589704.1, from coordinate 11,280,096 downwards.
GCTTAAGGTAATTATTTATATTCCTGTAATTATTCTCTTATTTATTATGACATTCAACAAGGGTCCAAATTCCTTGGAGTTGGAGGGAGGAAGAACATCAAGCCTGAATTATTTTCTTAGTCGCCTTCACTCTAAAACAAAAGCTTTCTTATTTGTAATGGCTAAAATTATGTGTGCATGCTACCAACTTACTCTAAACTCCCCAGAGTCTGTGGGAGGATCAGATAATATATTTTTCTATTGGGGACAGAGGTAAGAAGTAAATGCATACATATATACACTTGTCAATAAGTAAAAGGACCAACATGTTTTCTAGGGTTGGCTAAGCAAATTATACTCCTGGATCTTGGGCACAGAAAATGAGAAAGGAAAAGAGAAGTAGAAAGAGAGGGCAAAGTACATCTTTTATTTTATATGTTAAAAGGAATGAGAATGAGAAGGATGAGGAAAAAGGACAAGGAGACAGAAAATAAAGAGGAAAAAGGAGAGAGAAAATAAGCTCAAATTCCTAAAGAAAGCAGATGTGATATTAAAATAAGATAAATGGAGAGTAAGAGGAATGTATGCCAGAGATTCTGTATGAAGGTGTTTCATGTGCTCCTCAGGGACAATGGTGCTTTGACTTCCTCATTCCTATTTTTATAACCATCTTTCTGAAAGTGATTGTGTATCTTTATGAATTAGCAACACATAGTTATAGGGTGGAAAAGTCTCCAGTGACTTTCACAGTGAGATTCACAATTCCTTAAAATCATATTATAGTGGTCCTGCTCATCCTTCAGCTTGGGTGAAAATCATCTGTGGCATTTGACTCATCTCTGGGAGAAAGTTCTTTACTAGAAAACTTTATGACACAGACGTTTGAAAGTCTGATGGTTTTCACTGTGAGTCTCTACCTAGGGAACACAGCAGTCCTCAGAAAGGGTGGAAACATTTCAGAAGGTGCCTAAACTCAATAGTCATGATATTGATTAGGGTGTATCCTTTTGGTTGAGCTTCATAACAGTTTTGGGGTTTATTTTGGAGATGCTGTACTGGTTGTTACTTCAGAATAGACCACATTTTGTTCTGGCCCATCTACCTTCACTCACCCCAGCCCCCTTACAAATGGCAGGCTTGGATTAAGGTCTGTAGGACAGAAGCAAATCAATGAGTGCATTCAGTAATGAGTCCAAAGCTTTGGCCCTGTTGGTTTCATTCCCTGGCCAGCTACCGTATCACCCTACCTAGTTCTTGCCGCGATCAAAACATCTTTGAACTAAGCCAATGGATTCATTTAATCTTCCTGAACTCACATATAGACTCCAGGCAAATCAGTAGCTCTTGGCTTGAGCTGGAGGGCATGATGGAGCATTCTAGTTGCTTATCTGATTCTCTCATTGGGTTCACTCCCAATGGGCACCTGTGAGCTCTGAGGAAATGTGCTATAAATGATAATGTATGTAGTTGGAAATGACAAGATATTTTGGGATTTGCCTAACTTCTACTATGAACGGAAGGATGATTAAAATGGAATGTCACATAGTCAAGAAATATAACAAGATTCAAAATGGATGCTTGCTTAGGGTCAGACCATGGTGAAATGCAAGGAAGTGTTTATAAGCTTATTGGTTAAACTGACTTATTATAAGCTGGTTAAAAGTATAAGACTATTCAGAGTAGAATGGTGGTTACCAGGGGCTAGCAGCTAGCGAATTGGGGAGATGATGGTCAAAGGGCACAAACTTGCAGTTAGAAGATGCATCACAGCATCGTGATTATAGTCAATGATGATGTATTATATACTTCAGAGTTACCAAGAGACTAAATCTTAAATATCCTCACCACAAAAAAAATCATAAGGCTATAATACTACAAGAGTTTATAGACATTTCTTCTTATTTAATAGAAATGAATTTGCTAATTAGTAAGATCTATAAAATAATTATTTTATGTCATTGAATAGTTTATAACCTCCAAAAGAGAATTCAGAGAGGAGTTATTTGCACATTGCTTATTTTCTGATGGAGATGTTAAGACCCAGAGAACAAACTGACCCCCACCAGCAAAGTAGTCCGTGTTTCTGAAACTGTTTTATGGACACATTTCCCTAACCTAAAAAAGCAACTTCACATTTAGATTTCAAAACAGCTACTAGCTCATGTAAACTATTTCTAGTTAGCTTTTACCTATTTTATCCTGCAAATTCCAACACAAAATATGTTATTGATGTTCTCCTGGAATACTTATGTTTCTTCTAGGACTATAAGTTAGGAGGGCAGTGAAAATTTTGCAAGACTTACTGTACTATTGTCATGAAAGCCTGTTACAAGGTATTCTAAAAAATAAGGTCGTTCATTCTCTTCCGGTGGTATTTTTTACTAAAAATATTAAAACTATAAATAAAAGTAGCTCTTTAAAATCATGTTTCTAAATTCATTATAGTAGGAAATGAGGATTTAAAAATTTTTTAAAATTTTTTAAATTTTTTGTTTTTTTATTATGTTCAATAGCCAACATATAGTACATCATTAGTTTTTGATACAGTGTTCAATGATTCATCAGTTGCAGAAATGAGGATTTTTTTAAATATGTGGGTTTGAAATAGTTTATTCTTCTTTGATTATAAAAGCAATATTTGTTTATTATAAAAATTGATAAATACAGAAAAAAAAACATGTGGGGAGAGCCTCCCACTCCAGAGATAATTTCTGTTTTCATTTGGTGAATTTCCTTCTAGTCTTTTTTAAATGCATGAGTACAAATATACACAATATCCCGTAGTGGATTAACATACTATTCACAATTTTGTTTCCTACTACTCTATTTTTATGCCATTAACATTTTCCTCCTTGCATAAAATGATTTAAAATTATTTAAACGGCAACATATTATTCAATCCTGTGGAAATCCTATAATTATTTTAATCACTGCTCTATTATTAACAATTTGGGTATTTTCACTTTCTTTTCTACTCTACGTAGGACTACAATGAACAGTTTTGCATGTCATTTTACAAACGTACATGATCATCATAAATGATGACGTTTAGTCTTTCCCAGAATAACTCCAGAAATGTCTAATAAATGGACACTGAATCTTTCTCTGCAGAAGGGTTGTGAACTTGCATAATATTGAAGTATCTAAATGTCACATAATAGAACTTGGAACACGTCGACATGCTAGTTGTTTAGCTGATGTCATTTGTAAGGACCAAATGAGAATTGCTAACTCTAATATGAAAATGTGAGCTCCAAAGAAACATGTGGCCGAGGTCCCCATCTGAGCCCTAACTAAGCAGCATTCCTTAGCAAATTATTCTCTGCCTACTCAGATTATTATAGCTGGCTCCTTCATATCAGCTTTATGAAAGCATGCAGGGGAATTTTCAAGTTTACAGTAGGGAGCAACCAAGATTTCATCATCGGAGCAATAACTCAGTTAGATATTTAAAACCTCTAATCTGTTAAGTAAATACACTCAGTACCCAGAGGTTCCTTTGGAAAGTACGGGATTGATAGGGATTGCCCTCCTCCTTTTCATTGGTTCTCTTCCGGTTCTTCGATGTCCCTGGCAAAATATTTACTTTAAGGGTTCAGGGCATGGCATATACATTTCACAGCATGTTCTCTTTGTGCCAGAAAAAAAAAGTCCCCAGCAGTTAATGAGGTAGAGGCTAGGACATATCACAGTAGCTGACAGTATTCAGGCATTTGCCACATTTAGACTTATATTTAATGGAGAAGTAGATCTCATTGCTTCCTCAAAGTCCTAAGCAAATGCATTTATTTCTATTTATTTATGTTGTGAAATGTACAAGGAACTGGGTCAATTCACTCAGATTTCTGGTAGGTAGCTCTGCAATTTCAAAATTGTTAAATAGGTACACATTTCTTGACCCTAAAATTCCATTTCTTGGACTTATTTTAAGAAAGTGATTAAGAATATGTGCAAAGATTCATCCATAGAAGTTCTTCATAGTTAGAACCAACCTAGGGAATTAAATCACAGACAACAAGGTAATGAGAAACCGTACTACTATTTAACATGATGGTACAGATAGTATATTTTTTGATGTGGACATTTGACTATATCTGGATTCTTAAATGAAAAGAATAGGCTTTTAAATACATGTATGCTATGCTCCGACTTAAGTTTAAATATATGAATAGACACAAGTCTAGAAAGTTATACAAAAATTTTTTTAGCACTGTGATTCTCTATGATGATGAGTTTATAATTAATCTTAACCTATATATAATCTTAATAATCTAAAATAATTAATCCATAATTTCTCTTTTGCCTTCTTTAATATCATTTTTCTTTCAATAAAATATGCATTATAGCAATATTTTTAATTATTCATATTTAAAAAATTTTTAAGATTTTATTTATTTATTTGAGGAGAGAGAAAGAAAATACAAGCAGGGGGCAGGGAGGGGCAGAGGGAGAGGGAGAAGCAGACTTCCTGCTGAGCAGGGAACCCACTGTAGGGCTCGATCCCAGGACCCTGGGATCAAGACCCGAGCTGAAGGCAGATGCTTAACTGGCTGAGCCACCCAGGTGCCCCTGTGGTAATATTTTTTAAAAAATGCAGGAAGATGTTTAAAGCTCTGCTCTTTCTACATTGTGCCTTATAGATTTTTTTCAACTTTCGAGAAAAGTCACTCGAAGATTTATGTCTTCAGCTTGGCATATATACTTTGTCTTCATGACAAAATCTTTTTGCAAAGAAAAGACTAAATATTCAACCATCTCATTAAAACCACTCAAACAGTTCAGGAGCTGCTATGACTCCGGGGACCACAGGCATGCTGTGCACATGTCAGATCCCCGAGTCTCACAGCAGCCTCTTCTACTACATTGTGATCCCTCAGTGTCCTGCACCCTGCCTCAGAATCCTTCTCGCACATTTCATAAAAGCCTGACTTCTATTTGTCACCCGGGAACCATCATACTGAAATCAATCATAAAACTCTAGAGTATTATTTATTGCATTTTCCACTGAATATTGTTATAAGAAAACTCTACTAAACCAAGCACGGCATTTCAACAAAGTCTTTTTTTTTTTTTCCAACAAAGTCTTTTAAGGAAAATACAATCAAAATACAATGCTTTGGTGTGTTTAAGGAGTAAAACCTCATATTAGCCTGCTAAAATTTAAGTTAACATATATGTTGCAGATATAGAAAATCAAGAATATTTCTTGTAGCATAACTCGTCAATTGGTGCGCATGTTTTAACAGCATACACCTAGAAAATTTAAGTGTCTTCTCATTGTTACACACATACAAACACGCATTCAGCATCAACACTGAAAATTTTGGTGTCTCGTGTGGTATTTATCTTGTTTTTTACAGGAATTTTAATCTCATGATGTTTTGTGTAGCTTTTAACCCTTCTTCAGCCTGGATTCCAAGGCATAGATCTTGGTTGAGTCAGCCAGAGAAACCTGTTAATCACTCTCCTTAGATATGCCCAATCAATCTTCATTGAATGAATAAAAGAATTTCTCTACTTCCTCTTCAGTGAAAAGGAAGGTTCATGTAAATGAGGTATCCCTTCTGGATCTTTCCTTTGAGTGATAATACTACGCATTCTTTGTCCCTTCCTTCTTCTTTTGCCCTTTGTATATGTGTGTGTGCAGGTACTTGTGTGTGTGTGTGTGTGTGTATTTGTGTGTATATACATGTGTATGTTTTAAAATTCAAGACTAAGTAGGGATGATTTTCCATAGCAGGAAAGAAGTGGCCCAGCAATTCCATAAGTCAGAGTTCTATCTAGAATTCTATGGGAAAGATTCATTCCATCCCAGCAGCACAGTGGAGATAATAATTTTTTAGATGTCTACAAAGAAAGTTTCCATCTTCCCAATGTCAGTAACAAACACCAACCTCTGGGCCCTCCAAAGGCTTTGGGATATTATCTGTTTGACCTGTGCTAAGTTTTCCTAATATTTGCTATTGAGTGAAAGGTAAGAGTGACTTCTTAGTCCATTGAGAAGAGATTATTGGAGGATGTCCATGGAGTGATGAAATCTGGTCTTAATGCTACCCTGGGACCCTCTACTGGGGGCAGATCCTCCTTGTGAGGCATCATGGCTGCAAAGAAGGAGCCCTGTTGTGTCTCTGGAGATACTCTGCTAAATGGAACCCCACAACATGCCAACTTCAAAAGTACCACAGGTTATAAAGTCCAAGATGATAACATGATGGGGACTTCGATGGTAAGAGCAAATGGGGTTTTCAGCAGCCTTTTGGCAAATGTGGGCAGTCAGACAAGAAAATGAACACATTTCACAAAATTATCCAAGAGTTGTACTCAAAGTGGTAGACTCCAAGTGGAAAACAAGTTCGTTTGCAGTGTGTCTGGAGGAAACAAAAAGAAGACCAGCATTGGAACGGAAATGATTACAGATCCAACTGTCCTGTTTCTGGATCAGCCCACCACCGGCTTGGATGCCGGACCACCAAATGCAGTTCTTTTTTTTTACTCCTAGAGAAGATGTCAAGGCAGGGAAGGACTGTCATCTTCTCCTTTGACCAGCCTCATTACACCATCTTCAGACTGTTTGATTGCCTGACCTTGCTGGCTTTGGGAAAGGTGATATTCTAGGCCCTGTACAGGAACTTTTGGCTTGGTTTGCATCTGCTGGTTACATGTATGACTCCTAAAGCAACCCTGTTGATTTCTTCCCATATGTCATTATTGGGGACTCCTCTGCTGTGGCTACACAGAAACTGAAGATCTGGGAATCTGGAGGCAATTAAAGAGCCTTTCGGTCAGGATAAACAATACAAAGAGGAATTAGTTGAAGTTTATGTTAATTCGTCTTTCTACAGAGAAACTAAATCTCAACTGGATGGGCTCTCAGTAGGCCAAAAAAGGAGTATACTGTTTTCACACATATAATGCACACCCCTTTCTTTGGCCACTGATTCAGGTGGGTGTCCAAATGCTCACTCAAAAATTTACATGGTGACCCTCAAGGCTGCCCTCTTGAGATAATAGTGCCAGTTATCATAGGACTAGTAATATAGGCTCTTTACTTTGGTTTAAACAACCGTGCAGGAATTCAGACGAGAGCTGGCTCCCTGTTCTAACTGACCTGCAACCAATGCTTTAACAAGCTCTCAGTAGTATCACTTTTGGCTCTTGAAAAGAAGCAATGTGGCATCAGTCTGCCAATGGCTATTATAGAATAACATCATATATTTTTGGAAAACTGGTATCTGACCTATTCCCTGTAAGATTTGGGTAAAGTATCATATTTAATGAGTGTATCTTATTTAATGTTGAGACTGAAGCTGAAGGTAGAAGCCTTCTTTATCTTGATGCTTTGCTTTGTGATGCTTGCACTGACCCCCAGCACCTTGTCTCTGGCTGTTGCTGCAGGTCAAAGTGACCCTTTGGCTACTCTTCTCTTGACTATCCCTCTAGTGGTAATGGTGATCTTTTGAGGCCTTTTTGTGAATCTCAGAACTATTAGGCCTTGGTTTTCCTGAATCCAGTAAATAAGTATTTCTTAGTATGACTACATATCCTTTCAGCATAATCAATTTATAGGCCAAAGCTTTTATCCCAGGATAAATGGGACACAAGAAAACAGAGCTGTAGATATGCAGTGTGTTCTGGAGAAGATTTTTTACAAAATGAGGCTGTCTTCCTGGGGTCTATGAAGGAATCATCTGACCTTAGCACATATGATAGCTAAGTTCTTCACAGTTACCTACCCCAAATTTCTTTTTTCTAGAAAATCCTTTCTAAGCCAATTGTAGCATGTATCTCTGGACCCCATGTCACATGCTTTCAGCCATCATTGATTTCAGCCTCAGCTGTGGTGGAATGGGCTCAGATCACATCACACTGACAGCAACTTAACCTTAAATTCTGCTTGTCTTTATGCTCTAGGAAATTCTCAGGGCTGAGGGAGCATGTAGGCTAATCTTACCCTTCCCAAGGAAAGCTTAAATATGTAGGGGGATTAATACTCCTGGGGATAGCCTTCAACTAATGAGGGATGTGAACCAGCTGACAGACCCTCTGTCTACCATCTTTCAGGGGGATAATTCCAAGACATCTGTTTGTTTCTCAGGAAGTTCCAGTGGAATCAATTCTCCAGTACCTACAGAATGACCTTGAAAGCTTTTTCCTCGCTCCACCTTCCTGCTTCACTCTTGTTTCCTGGGCTTATCAAATAAATGATCTGCACCTGAGGCTCTGCTTTTAGGGAATCCAAACTGAGATGCCAAGAAACAAGATACTTGGTTCGTTTTAAGTAGCCATTGTAAGAATTCGTATTGTTGCTATCCTCCATTGAAGTTGTGGTTTGTTATTCTTGTTTTTAGTGATCTCTATAGTACCTCAGTATTTGGTGTATATGATTAAGCCTGTATGGAAGCTACAACTTGTATTACTATCTGAAAGAAATGGAAGTGAAGGCTAATGATATGTAATATCATCCATTTGATAATCAGATAATAAATCTTTGAGGAGGAAATGAGGAACAATTCTCTGACTTAGAGAGAAGGTGTGATTTCTAGATCTAGCTCTGGCCCTCGTGGTTCCACAATGACAAAGTCAAACATCTCTTTGGCTTTGGTATCCTCATCTTTAAAATTAGGTCTTGAACTAGAAGGTCTCTGTGCTTCTCTAGCTTAGAAGTTCTATAATTTGTACTATTCAAACACCATGGTAGAACCATTTTTGTCACTGGAGCTCAGCTGAAGTCAGGTCCCATTCTGTGGAAGCCAGAGGGCTCAGGGTTGCTGGTCTTTTGTACACCTCTCTTTGTGGGAATCAAACATCATGCTTCTTTGCTTTCACAGCACATTCTCTACTAAAATATCTGGCACCTAGTAGGTACTCAATACATGCTGCTTTAAAGGGAACTCCTATCATTTTCTAAAAAACTTTTCATGGAACCCTATTAGAAAGAAAACAGTTTTTGATGGACACTCCATTAGTCAGGATGACATGTTTATCTGTCATAGAAATGGAAGGGGAGTTAAGTAACTTTTTAATGATCACATTTTGTGAACAATTTCTATGCAAATGTTTTATGTAATATGAATATGACACTTACCTCATATTGCCTTGTTTTATAGTTACTTGTGTTGTGTTTAATTCTGTTATTGCAAGTTCTCTTGAATTTGATCATGTTCTAGCCATCTGCATATACCACTAAGTACTTGCCACATAAGACACTTGTCAATTGCGGGGGGAGGGAAGAGAAAGACACAAGACTCTACTACATGTAGGAATTAGGACTTACTAGGAATGTGTCTGAGACATTTGAAAAGAATAGCTAGAAAATAAATTCCAGTGTGATAAATAGCTTTCTACTGAATTAGGTTTGAAATAATTTTATGTTAAACTTCCCATTAACATGTTCATTGACCAAAAAAAAAAAAATCAGTTGAAGGTCACATTTAAAAAAATTTTTAAGTGACACATCTATCAAAGTAAGCATTGGGAAATGCAATTTCAATAAATATAAAAAAGTACCCAAATAATCAGTTCAAAAAACTAATGTGATTCAGAGAGAGAGAAGGAAGAGAAGAGGAGAGACAACAGGAATGGAGGAAGAAAGAAAAATGCAGAGACTGCAAGCAGTCAAGAGCAGTCCTAGAAAAGGAGAGAGAATCTGTGGGCTGGTGTGGGTGTTAGACCTAGGTAGGTGGAGAATTTTTTATTGTTGTTATGAGCTTTGTTGAGATATAATCCATATACCATAAAATTCACTCTTTCCAAGTGCACAATTTGTGTCTCAGTATACTCATAGTGTTATGAAACCCTTATCACCACCTATTTTTAGATTATAAAAGAAACCACATACCCATTAGCAGTCATACTCCATTCCCCTCCTTTTCCCCTGACACTCCACCCTACCCTAGATAATTATTCTACTTCCTGGCTCTATAGATTTACCACTTTTGAACATTACATATAAATGGAATCATATAATACATGGCCTTTTTGCTCATTTTTTTCACTTAATACAGTGTTTTCAAGATTCATCTATGTTGTAGTATCCATCATTCATTCATTTTTATTGCCAAATAATATCCCATTGTACAAATTTACCACATTTTATTTATCTTTTCATCAGTTGATGACATTTGGATTGTTTCCTCTTTTTGGCAATTATGAATAAAGCTGGCATGAACACTCATGGGCAAGTTTTTGTGTGGGCATATGTTATCACTTATCTTGGGTGTATACCTAGGAGTAGAATTTCAGAATCATATAGTAATTCCATGATTAACCATTTGAGGCACTGTTAAACTTTTTTTCAAAGTGACTGTACCATTTTTCATTTCATCAATGGTGTATGAGGGTTCCAATTTCTCCACATCATTGTCAACATTTCTTATCCATCTTTTTCATTATAGCCATTCTTGTGGGTGTGAGGTGACATGTTATTGTGGTTTGGATTTACATTTACCTAATGACTATTGACACTGAGCATCTTTGCATGTGCTTGTTGACCATTTACATATCTTTGAGAAAATGTCTATTCAGGTATTTTGTCCATTTTTCAATTGGGTTGCTTATCTTTTTATTACTGATTTATAAGAGTTCTTCATATATTCTGGAAATAAGTAAAAGTCCCTATCAGGAATATGATTTGCAAATTATTTCCTATGTATTTGTGGGTTTTTTTTTTCACATTTTTTATAGTAACCTTTGAAGCACAAAAATTTATAGTTTTGATATAGTCCAGCTTATTTGTTTTTTATTTTGTTGTTTGAGATTTGGTATTATATTTGAAAAAACCATTGCCAAGAGCATGAGGATTTACTCCTATGTATTCTTCTAAGAGTTTCATACTTTTAGCACTTATATTTAGGTCTGTGATCCATTTTGAGTTAATTTTTGTGCATGTTGTGAGGTAGGGGGTTAACATCATTCTTTTACATGTGGATATCTAGTTGTCCCAGTGCCATTTGTTGAAAAGACTTTTCTTTCCTCCATTGAATGGTCTTGGCACCATAAAAAAAAAATCAGTTGACTATACAAGGGGGTTTATATCTGGACTCTTACTTCTATTCCATTGATTTATGTGTGTACATTTATGCCAATACCACATGTCTTAATTACTGTAGTTTTGTAGGAAGTTTTGGAATCAGGAACTGTAAGTCCTCTGACTTTGTTCTTCCTTTTCTGTGTTGGGCTTGTTCTGAGTATTTGTGATCTCTTGTAATTCCATATGAATTTGAGTATTGGCTTTTCCATTTCTGCAATGCCAGCTGCTATTTGATAGGAATTGTATTGAATCTGCAGATCAGTTTTTGAGGGGGCGTAGTGCCATCTTAACAATGTTGTCTTTCCAATTTATGACCTGGGATGTCTTTCCCTTTATTTAGAAGTCTTCTTTAATTTCTTTAATAATGTTTTGTAACTTTAGTAATTTTATTTTCAGGTGAACATTATTATCAATGAACATTGATAGTCTATAGAAATACAATTGATTTTTGTATGTTGATCTCAACTCTAGCAACCTTGCTGAACTTATTAGTTCTCATAGTTTTTTTTAGTGGATTCTTTAAGATTTTCTATATATACGATCATGTCATCTGCAAATAAGATAGCTACTTCTTCCTTTCCAGTCTGGGGGCCTTCCCCTTCTCTTGTCTGGTTGTCCTGGCTATAATCTCCAGTACGATGTTGAATAGAACTGGTGAGAATGGACATCCTTGTCTTGGGCTTGATCTCAGGAGGAAAGCAGTCAGTTATTCAGCAATAAGTATGAGATTAGCTGTGGGATTTTTCATAGATGACCTTTATCAGGTTGAGGAAGTTCTTTCCTCTTCCTAGTATGTTGAGTGTTTTTATTATCATAGGGTGTTGGGTTTTGTCAAATGCTTTTCATACTTTTTTTATTCAGTTAATATTATGTATTGCATTTTCTAGGATAAATCCCACTTGGTTATGGTGCATGATCCTTTTTATATGTCTCTGGATACCATTTACTAATGTTTTGTAGAGTATTTTTTTGTGTGTGTGTGAGTCTGTATTGATAAGGGATATTGGCCGGTAGTTTCATTTTCTTGTGATGTCTTTATCTTACCTTGATATCAGTGTGATACTGTCCTCATAGAATGAGCTAGAAATTGTTCCCTCCTCTTTTACATACTGGGAAAGTTTTTGAAGAAATTGGTTTCAATTTTTCTCCCAATGTTTGGTAGAATTTACTATGAAGCCGTATGGGTCTGGGCTTTTCTTTATGGAAATATTTTTAGTTATCAATGTGATATCTTTATTTGTTATGGAGCTTTTTAAACTTTCTGTTTTGTTGGTTAGTTTCAGGAATTTGTACCTTTCTACTAATTTGTCCCTTTCCTCTATACTATCTAACTAGTTGGCATATGGTTGTTCATAGTCCTCTTTATTTCTTATAGTTGGTAGTGATGACCCCTCTTTTGTTCTCTGCACCCCCACATCTGCTTTGTTTTGGTTGGTCTAGTTAAAGCTTGTTAATGTTGTTGACCTCTTCAAAGAACCAACTTCGAGTTCCACTGGTTTCCTCTATTGTTTTGCTCTTTCTTATTTCATGTATCCCTGCTGTAAGTTTCCCTCTGAGCAGTACTTTCACTGCACCACATGAATTTTGGTACACTGTGTTTTTGTTTTCATTCATTTCAAAGTATTTTCTACTTTCTTTATGATTTCTTCTTTGACACATTGGTTATACAGGAATATATCATTTAATATCCACATATTATTGTAAATTTCCCAAAGTTCCTTCTGTTATTGATTCTAATTTAATTCCATTGTGGTTTTGAAAGCATACTTGGTATGATTTCAATCCTTTTAAATGTATTAAGACTCATTCTGTGACCTAGCATGTGATTTATCTTGGAGAATGTTCTATATGCATTTGAGAAGGATGCCTGTTCTGTTGTAGGGTGTTCTATAGATGTCTATTAGGTCTAGTTGGTTTACAGTGTTGTTTGTGGGTTTTCTGTCTGTTTTTTCTGTTCATTATTGGAAATGTGGTATTGAAGTATCTGACTATTTTTGAATTGTTTATTCCTCCCTTCGATTCTGTGAATTTTGCTTCATGTATTTTTGGGTGTTACTGTTAGGTGTATGTATGGTCATAATTCTTGTATCTTCCTGATGGATTGCTCCTTTATGATTATGGAACTCCCTCTTTATCTCTAGTAACAATTTTTGTTTTAAAATCTATTTTGCCAGATACAGCAACTCCAGTTTTCTTTTTTTTTTTTTTAACTGCTTACATGGTATATCTTTTTTGACCTATTTACTTTCAACATATTTATGTTTAGTGAATAGTTTTTGTTTAATGATCTAAATGGTTTTTAAATTTATTTTTTAAATAATCATACAAGTCATTTTTTTCTCTTGATGTACAGTTCTAGGAATTTTAACATATGTGTAGATATATGTAACCTTGCCTGTGGTAGGATAGAAAAAATTACATTAACTCCAAAAACTCCCTTCCTGCCAACCTAATCCCTAGCATAGAATGATATTTTCCCTTGTGGAGAGTTCTCATTATACCATCATAGGTTAGGGATTCATATTACATTATGATCATTATCACTATTATTTGACACTAATTTTGTTGATTGTCTTTTTTCTTCAACCCTTCTGAGGCTTTGTGTGGAGCTATGTAACTACCTCAGAATGCAGAGTTAAGGGCAGTTGGGGGTTATTTTCTGGGCTACAGTATTGATTAGAGTCATTCAAATGTAGAAGATTCTTAGAAGAATTGACATGACATCAAGATGAAGCTGAGGCTTGAGTTTTATTTAAGGGCTGGTATTTTCCAACATTGGGAACACTACTACAGCATTGTCATATTACTTAATCTGAATGGTAGCCTAGAAATTCCAGGTCTTTGGTGATAGCTGAGCACCAACTGTGCAATTATAAATGCATCCCCAAGTATGCCTGGCATCCTATCTTATCCTCCTGCTCCCAATTGACTCTGGAAAGCAAATAGAGTGTAACAATAGAGTTCTGTAATGTTCCTGTGTAGGGCTGACCTTTGTATCATTGTTAATCCTTGTCCTCTCTTTTCAGAGACAAGAGATTAAGTTAAAACTGCATGAAACCCATTTCTGAACCACAGGGCTGGGCTGCTTTCCCTCTTTACAAACCCAAAGGATTTAACAGGATTTTCCCCTTCTCAAACCGCCCCCCACCCCAACCCTGACCTTCACAGCTTCCCAACATTAGGGAAAGGCAGGAAGTTTTCCCTGTGGTTTTTCTTTGTGACGACATGATGGGGCAGGTTGATCAATGGGGGAAAACCCACGTCAGAACACGCCTTCTGTGTACATTCCCAATATTTGCTATAAGTAGGGCCATCCCAGACACAGTCTACTATCAGAACCTAGCAGCACTCCCAAAGCACTGGGTACCCAGCCCTGAGCAGATCTATTCTTTGAGCTGAAAATGATGTGCAGGAGCAAGAGTTTGCTCCTGGCTGCTTTGATGTCAGTGTTGTTCCTCCATCTCTGCAGCAAGTCAGAAGGTAAGTATCACTCTTTCTGCTGACACAGGACGAAGAACTGTTTTCATTCTCCTCTAAGCCTTGAGCTCCCCTGGGGGTCCCCAAAGAATGGGAGCCTGTTGGAAAGTCTTCAGAAGTGAGGGGAGTTGTCAGCTCTTTGGTGAGTGAGGAGCAAACGGTTACTGCTGCTGATCAGGCTTTTTTTCCCTCTGCTCTCAATCCCAGCAGATATTTGGGGTGGCTGGTTCTGAGAGACCCCCCCAAGCTCCGCAATAAGGCCAAAGTGCTATTTTGGGGAGTGATGTAAGTTGTCATGTTACTAGTGAATGGGGTTGTCATTCTGAAACGTAGGAAACACTCCCACGTTTCCAACTTCTTCACCTCCCACCTAAATAGTTTTAGTAAACTTCAAAACTCATCCTTTAGGGGCAGATTATGGCATCTGACCTCTCCATCCTTACATGGCTTTGGGCCATTTCTTGCCGACTTAGAGATAACATTTATTCCTTACCTTACAGCAGGTTATAATTTAGCCTGGGGGAGTGTCTGAGTATTGTTTTATGGCTGTGAGAATACATCACTTTTAGCAACAGGTGCATTCCTGGAAATGCACGTGTTGAACTTCTACGACCAAAATATTTCCACTAATATCACAATTTCAAAGTGCTTTTGAAGCTCCTATAAATTGCATTTTCCTTTGTAACTTCTTATCATTCCCCTCCTCTCAATGCTCCGTACTAAGTGATAGATTAAAATCTCCATATTTATTCATTTTCTGATTTTGAAAGTTTATCTACAAGAGTTTCTTCAAGTGAGAGATAGTCATATTCTTGAGTGATTATAATGAACTTAAATAAAACACTGTCAGTTTGTGTTTCTCACTAGAGATATTCCTTTTGTTAGAAGTCACGGGCTTCTAAACTATTATTGAACCAAAATCTCCCAGCACATAAGCTCTCCCCCTCTTTTTTTAAGAGAGCTGGAAACTACATTAAATCAGGTCTCAAAGACATTGGGACTGTTTCTCTAAATAGTTTCTTTACCATATACAACTACAGCTTTGAGTAGTTCCATAATACCTATTACAGGATAAAGTCATTCATGTATACTCAATACCTTTAATTTCTTTTCAGCAGCAAGCAACTTTGATTGCTGTCTTCGATATACGGAACATGTCCTTCATCCCAAATTTATCACGGGCTTCACACAGCAGCTGGCCAATGAAGCTTGCGACATCAATGCTGTCGTGTAAGTTATTCATTGACTGTCATTCGATTGTGTCAGGAGTACATGGGAATTTCAAGTTTAAAAAATTTTTGCCTTTTTGGAGTTTCAGAAATAACTGATGGGGCAAAGATATGTTTGTTTTGATAGTACATATGTATTCCAAAGTTTAAATAGGACTGGAATAAGGCAAAAGTTTAGTTTTTTTTTTTTTTTAAAGAACAAAGTTGAGTGCAAAATCACTTTTTAAGATAAACTTATAAGCTACTAACGTGCCATCTCAGGAAAATATGGGACACGTAAATTTTGAAATGAGCATCTTCTACCAGAGAATGGTTTGGGCTGTAAGTAAAAACTCAGAGTTATTATACTTTCACATGTAATGATCTTGATCCTTCTAGGATATTATACTTCAGAATGATATAGGTAATTGGTTGGATATACATATATTTTGTGTAACCACCAACAACAAAATTAAATAATAATTCTGAGACTTATTTTCCAGTCATTGCACAGCTATTTGTTAAAATAC
The DNA here is from genome assembly GCF_004348235.1 of Phoca vitulina. Classification (NCBI taxonomy): domain Eukaryota; kingdom Metazoa; phylum Chordata; class Mammalia; order Carnivora; family Phocidae; genus Phoca; species Phoca vitulina. The sequence goes on along the minus strand of NW_022589704.1, from coordinate 11,263,873 downwards.
AGAGAAAGTAGGAGAGAATCACTTTCATTTCCTGCATTAAGATTTATCAGAAACAATTCTTTTTTTGTATTTTGTTTCACCTTGGAAATAAATAAAATGCTTAGTGGGTAGAGCAGTCCATTGGAATACAAAATTTCCATTGCATGTTCTGTGAAATAGCAATTGAAAACTCTTTAAGCACAAATCAAATTTTTTTTTTTAAGCTTTTACACAAAGAAAAGATTGGCTGTGTGTGCAGATCCAAAGAAGAAGTGGGTGAAAAAGGCTGTGCAAATCCTCAGGTATGGGACATTTACCATCAGCCCCTCTTCAAATGTCTGGGGCACAGGTCATGTGCAGAGTGGTGGATCATAGGCTGGCTGGGACCCTTTAGCCTAAGCACTGTAGAATTTTATTTATTTTATTTTTTTATAGATTTATTTTAGAGAGAGAAAGAGCCGGGGTAGGAGCAGAGGGAGAGGAAGAGAGAGAATCTTGAGCAGACTCTGTGCTGAGCACGGAGCCCCATCTCACGACCCTGGGATCATGATCTGAGCAGAACTTCAGAGTTGGTTGCGTAACCAACTGAGTCACCCCAGGCGCCCCAGCAGTGTAGAATTTTAAAGGGGAAATTTGAGTTGGATCATGAAAGCAAAAATTCATTTTTTCCACTTATACATCATTTAAAAATTTTTTTTAGGGGCGCCTGGGTGGCTCAGTTGTTAAGCGTCTGCCTTCGGCTCAGGTCATGATCCCAGGGTCTTGGGATCCAGCCCCGCATCAGGTCCCTGCTCCGCAGGAAGCCTGCTTCTCCCTCTCCCACACCCTCTGTTTGTGTTCCCTCTCTTGCCGTGTCTCTCTCTGTCAAATACATAAATAAAATCTTAAAAAAAAAAAAATAAAAAAAATCAAATTTTTTTTTAATTTAGTGATTTCCCCATGATGTCTAAGATTCTCCTATGGATTCGATGGTCGCTAGCTGCTTGGCTTTTAATGCAAAGATGCCTCCTATTTATGTAATTTACAGACTACATGACATTGGTTTGTTAAAAACTGAAAAATAAAGAGTCAGAAAGAGATCGATGGTTATGCTTTACAGTGATGTAACATTGTATTTTATTAATACGAACAGAGGTCACCTAACACAAAGGTGTTGTAGACACTGAATTTAAAGACGCAACCCAAGGGTTTGGTCCTGTTTCTGTCATTAATTAGCTGAGTTATGTTGGGCAATGCCCTTCCTCTCTGAATCTTGATTTGCTCCTCTGGACCCTTGGGCTGCCGGCATCCTGAGATGAGATTAGGGACAATCTTTAGGTACAAAAGCCATTCCTCCCTGCTGGTCGCCCTGTCGTTGCTTAATTTTTTTTTCTTTTTCTCTTTACAGCCACAGAGTCAAGAAGATGTAAAAGGGTGCTCTCTGGAATGGAATTGGACAGAGCCCATGGACAAAAAGAATCTAGCTGGAGTTGGTGGTTGAGAGTGTAGCACATGCCCGATTTCGATTTGTGCTTCATTGGATTTGTCCAATTAATGAAGTTGATACATATTGCATCATAGTTTGCTTTGTTAAGCATCACATTAGAGTCAAACTCTATTTTATGTTATTTATATATATATATGTTTTTTGTGTGTCTGTTTTTGCTATTTAATACTAATTTCCTACAAGCTATTTGATTTAGTACGAGATATAACGCTATGTTTGGAGGAATGAGGTTATATGGACTTTCTTGTAAGCCACAAGCTATTTGTAAAAAACTATTTAACATTCTTCTTCTACATAGTTTTGTTTCCTAAACCATTGTAATTATCCTGTAAAAGAGAAAAATGATGATAAAAATAAGTATTGAAAATAAAAGAATGAACTAAAAATTGCTTGTTGATAGAGTTATATAGCACTTTTTAAGATACATGTTAACGTTTTTTTAAATATTTAAAGGTATAGTAAATCTAAAAATTGGTGGTGGGGGTTGGGAATCGTATTTCCCTATTCACTTCTGCCTAGCTGTTCCCCTTATCCCTGTTCCTCATGGTCCTGGTTTTCATTCTATATGAATTATAATGGAAAGGGTTTTTTTTTTTTTTAATTCAGTCATCAAAACCAAAAATTAGAAAATCCATACCTCCATTAGAGATCCATAGCTCAGTGTTTATTGATATAAAACTTTTCAAAATAAAGTGTATCTATCTACTTTGTGATTACAGGGACATAATAACCACTGGGAAAATACCTTGAGAAATCCCTTTGCCCATCATTGTCACCCAGCGAAGGACCTAGCAATGGACATCTCAGCACAGAAACATTTCTCTATTTCAAAAGTCCTCCAGAGTCATCCTTAAGCAGTTTCCAAAAAGAAATGACAATGCAGAGGGTTCTAGGAACTGATTCCTCACTAAGGAGAGGAGAGACCTGAGGTGTGTGAAACTTAGCAAGAACCCAGACATAAGAAGAAAGGGTCCTGAACCAGGGGAGTTACTATCACAGGCTTCAAGTAGCAAAGGCCGTGGCTTGACACAGCACTCAGGACTATCTGCCTTAGACTCCAAAGGCCGTGAAGGATCGCTGGAGGCAGGAACACTGATGATACGATGCAAAATCCAGACACACAAACCCATAAAGCAGGGCAATGGTCGGTCATTGGTGTAGAGCCAAGAGCCGTAAATGGCCCAATCAGCCCGGAAGTCAACTCTATGCCCAGGAATAATAACACCGAGTCATCAGGGAAAGTATTCTCAATAACCTGTTTGTTTATTCATCAAACATGGGTTTCGTACCTATTATGTGCCAGGTACTGAGCCAAGTGAAGCTTGTGATACCAAGAGATAAATTAGGACTTGGTCTTTGCTCCCAGGTAATTAGGGCTGAACAGTGAGGTGAGAGGGAGGGGACAAGAAAATCAGCTTTTACCACACATGGTGTAAGCACTTGGATAAAGAGAGTCACAGAGTTCTGTAGGGCATCAGTAGTGAGGGCTTGCAGAAGGAAAGAATACTTGGTTGAATCATATTAAATAGCCAATATTCGATGTTCTTGAACTACGGGGATGACAATAGTGTATAGTTCCATATTTGAGCTGAGGTATTAGTGGCCAGTAGGAACCACCCAGCTGGAAAAGCAGGAGGTGTTTGGAAATATCTGGGGGCACTTTTTAGTTCTCATAATGTCTGAAGGTGAGGTACTATGGGTATTTAGTGGGCAGGGGGCAGGGATGCTAAACCTATTGGAATGCACAGGATAGTCCTGCGCAATGAAGAACTGCCCCATCCAAAATGTCAACTGTGCCACCAGTTTGGCAAACTGGATGAAGTGGAAAGTATGCAAGGAGTAGGACTGGGGTGGAGTAGTTGCAGGTGAAATGAAACTGTTACCTCAACCAAGTCTAGTGGTTTGAACTTGAACAGGGGAACACTGGGGAACCTGTGAAAAAGTCCAAGCAGGGGGAAAAGGATGTGGGGAGGAAAACAGAAGTTGAAGTAGTAGGGAGAGCAGCAGTGAGTAAGATGAGAAATGGCGAGAACTCAGTGAAAGCCTGGGTAGAAAGACAGGTGTATAAATCTTTAGAAAAAAAACAAAATACAGAAGCAGAGAATCATACAAGGAGCCCCTCCCCGCACCCCCCCCCCCACCCTGCCACACAGCTTCAACCAACCAATGGCCATCTTGTTACACCTATAACACACAACTCATTTTTTCCCACTTACATACCCCCTGAGTTACTTTGAAGCAATTCCCAGATACCAAAGTACTCGGTCTATAAATATTTAATTAAAATGCAAGAACACTTTCATTACCATAGATTTAAAGATCAGCACTGATTCTCTAATATCACCAAATAACCAGTCAGTGTTAAAATATTCCTATTTGAAAAAAAAAAAATCCCTGTTTGTTTCCCCCCAAAAGTTGTTTTTACTTGTTTATGTATATACTTGCAGTTGTATTTGTTTGAATGAAAATCCAGGTAAGGGGGCACCTGGGTGGCTCAAATGGTTAAGCATCTGCCTTCAGCTCAGGTTATGATCTCCAGGTCCTGGGATCGAGCTCCACGTTGGGCTCTCAGCTCAGCGGGGCATCTGCTTCTCCCTCTCCCTCTGCCTCTCCCCTTGCTCGTGCTCTGTCTCTCTCTCTCTCTTAAATGAATAAAGTCTTTTAAAAAAAAGAAAATCTAGATAAGGCCCACACACTGCATTTGTTTGATTTGTTTCTTTTTACTTCTAATCTATGTTTCTTACCCCCCTCACCTTTGCGATTTATGTTTTGGAGAAACCAGGGAAGTGTTCTATAGTTTTTCATCTTCTGGGTTTTGTTGATGTGCATTCGTATGCTGTGATTTAGCATGTTCCCTAACTCTGAGTTATAAATAGAGGCTGAGTTGAAGCTTGATTTGAGGAGGGGGACATTTTATAAGTGACATTGTGCCATGTCGCCATAAAGTTGCCTGAACAGATGTCAGCATCAGGTGTGAAAGGGGAGACTGGGCTTGTGCCCAAGGCTTCACAGAATGTGAAGAATTGATCAAGACCTTCACCTGACAGCTGGGGGTGGGGGAGAGTGCATGGGCTAATGACATGCATGTATTTCAAAGGGGGTGATGGGGAAGGGTGGTAGGAATGGAGAAGTGCCATTGTGGAAGCATAGGAGTGCTGGTCTCCCATCTGCTCCTAAACTTGTGCTTGTCTTGAGAAGACCATAGGGGCAATGATGTTCTTGCCATAGACTCAGGTTTCACCTGAGGGAAGGAGCTAGAGGAGGGAAAGATGGAAGGACAGGAAGGAGTTGCCAGAAGAGGCCAGAGGGGGCCATGATAGAGATGAGTTGGAGGCACACAACAGTACTGGAGTGGGGGCATGAGAAGTCTGAGAAAGGACAGATGAATGCAAGGGTTTGGGTTGGGGTTGCAGTCATGTCATCAATAATATCTAAGCCTCTGTGCTAATATCACCTGCTAAGATTGCCGACGTATTATCTCATTTAAACATGAGGTAGGCACTACTTTTGTGTCCATTTTGCAGATAGAGAACCTGAGGGTCAAAGGAATTAAGGAGTTTACCCAGTGTCATACAGGCTTGTGAGATACGATGGAATCAGTTGGTCTCACGTTCTGTGCAGGCATCAGACAGAAAGGTGTTTCTGTGCCAGTGAAGATAGCGGCACCTGCGGTGTTTGATGCTTCTTTTTCTTTTTTTTTAAGAGTTATTTATTTATTTTGGAGAGAGAGTGGGGGAGGGACAGTGGGAGAGGGAGAGAGAGGATCTCAAGCAGAGACGCGGGGCTTGATCTCGCGACCCTGAGATCAAGACCTGAGCCGAAATCAGGAGTCCAATGCTCAACTGACTGAGTCACCCTGGCGCACTGCCCGTCCCCCAACATTGTGTTTGACGCTTCTTAATGTTGGTTCTTTTTCTGGTTCTTTGTTGGATTCATAGTCCTCTATAGGCTCTGCTATTTTAAGAAAGTATCAACGTGTTAGACTATAGAACATTTTAGACTTTTTTTGGGTATCAAAATGACTTAAAAAGTTAGTTTCTTCAAGAAGTCAGTAAGCTCCCATTGTGATGTGGGCAGTGCCGGATGCAGGTCACGGTGCTGGGCTTTTTCTTTCTCATTAGATGGCGGTTTGTCATCATTCCAGTGGCTCCCTGCCTTCAGCACAGCGGGTGTGGTCTCCCCTGGCTCAGATGCTGTGTTTCACCACTTGAAGGAATTCCATTTCCCCAGTCTCCACCCCCAAGGCTCTCTGGGCAGAGTTTGCCCTCACCACCTACGTCTTCCTGCCCCCAGCACGCCGCTCAGCTGGGCGCTGACCTTGTCTGGGCCTGACCCGGCCTGCCCCACTCCCTCCTTCACTCTACAAATTGGCTTGACAATCTTCAGGTGCGAAACCTGCCCGTGGGTGAGTCAGCCTAGGTGGAAATGTCAGTGAAGTGACATTTGCAGTTGCAGTGAAGGAGTGTTTTCCACTTTACAACAAAGCGGGGTAAAAATATTGTCTCCCCAAAACCAAACCAGAAATCCCCCAACAACATGGGGTGACCTGGGCAGGCTGGGCTGCCCCCTCTCTGAGTGTAGCTGCCTCTCCTCTTGCTACCTAATCCCATTTTCTGACACCTGCTTTGCTTTAATCTCATGCATGTCTCGAATTTCTTGGTTCCTACCTTTTCTTTTTCTTTTTTTCTTTAATTTAAAGATTTATTTATTTATTTATTTGACACAGAGAGAGATAGTGAGAGAGAGAGCACAAGCAGGGGGAGCGGCAGGCAGAGGGAGAGAGAGAAGCAGGCTCCCCGGGGAGCAAGGAGCCCAATGTGAGGCTCAATCCCAGGGTCCTGGGATCATGACCTGAGCTGAAGGCAGTTGCTTAATCGACTGAGCCATCCAGGCGCCCTGCTACCTTTTCTTTCAATCTATCAGCAGGCTTCAATTCTCGGCCGGGCCTACCAAAACCTCACGATGGGTCGCCCCCACTTCTGGCCATCTGATCTAAGCTGGTCTTCCTACTTACTTATTTCATAGCACCTTGTAAATACTTAGATATGCTGGCAAGCTGTTGGAGCTTCTGTTTTCACATTTATAAAGTGGGGGTAATTCTGGCGCTTGCCCTATAGAGTTGCTATAAGGATTAAATGAATTTATACTTGGAACCATTCTCAGCACCTTGTAGACACCCAAATATTATCATTCCTGCCACTGGCACTAACTGTAAATATTTATTCATTTATGTATCAGTTGGCTGGTTTCTTGAGCATCTTCTGCTATTGTAATAGAAGCTCATTGCTTCACAGATTTCTTTCTACTTGCTCCCTTCTGCATCCCCAACACTTAAAACAGTGACTGCTTAGAGGAGATTCTCAATACATAATAGTTAAATGAAATTATTTCTGTAAAATACTAATCAGGCATGTGTTCACAGTATATGTGCATATGGACAAAGAAAATCTGCAAGAAAAGAAACAGTATTTATTGTATGATCTCTTGTTATAAAAATATATATGCATATTCATAGAAAAAAATGAAAAGAGAAACACCAATTTGATTATTTTTCTTAATGCCAGCCTTTGAAATAAGGGGTAGATTTTGTGTTTTTTCTTAACATTTTCTTTTTGAAAAATTCACCAGGAAATATCTGAACTCACTTAAAACAGAAATAGAATAGAAATAGCCACCTGATTTTATCTCTTACTTGTTAAGAATAGAAATTTCTAGAGATTCTGCTTTATTAAGTCTAGAGTGAGGTCCAAGAATCTCTATTTCTACAAGTGCCCAGCAGATTCTCATGATCAAGTGAATTTGGCTTCTGGAAAAAGCCCATGAGTAAGGGAACAGATCTGTTTATCCCTGTGGAGGTTAGGGTCAGCCCAGAGGAGTCTTATCTTTTTTTTTTTTTTTTAAGATTTATTTATTTATTAGAGAGAGAGAGAGAGAGAGAGAGAGAGAGAGAGCATGGGGGGAGGGGCAGAGGAAGAGGGACGACAAAGAATCCCAGGCAGGCTCCGTGCTGAGCACAGAGCCTGATACGGGGATCAATTTCACCACCCCGTGATCATGACCTGAGCTGAAACCAAGAGTTGGTCACTCAACTGACTGCACCACCCAGGCAACCCTAGAGGAGTCCTATCTTAAAAGGTCTCTAAACTGGGAGGTTGATTAAGGAAAAGTTGATTAAAGCAAGAAAAATTTTGCTATATTCCCCAAGCGTTGGCCTTCTTCATCTGAAGGAAATGAGTGAGCTTTCTGTCCCTACACAGTGGGGTCAGGTCCCTCCCTGCTTCAAGAAGGTGCCAAGTTGGACATGTCCACCATGGGGACCAGGATTACATGGTCAGCAGGAGGTGAGGCTGCTACTGAAGAGAATGAGACCATCAGATTATTGGTAGCATTCCAGGCACGTGTATCATATCCAGAAAACTAGGACCCTGTTCACCACTCTATCCCAGAGCTCAACAGAGTGCCTGTCACATGCTAGGTCCCCAGGAAATACCTGCCAAGTTAATAAGTGATTATGAATTTGCCTGCTCATTTACAACACCATAAACCTGTGATTTTCTTTAACATCAAGTTTTTAATTTTCAGAGAACTCAATGCAGTTCATACCCAAAAGAGGGCTAAGAAATTACAAGGAATTTGGGCACATCTGTGGTCTTCCTCTGTCCTCAGCAGACAGCAGCACCCCCATGTCACTATCAGAGTCGGAATATTGGAAGCAGACAGGCGTCCATTCTCAATTATTTCTCAGGCTTTCAAAGGTGATGTTAGAGGAAACTTGCCCTTCCACCTTTGCTTTCTGACTTAAGTTCATTATACACATACCCGTAATCACTTGTCTTTTCCAAAATTACAGATTTCTGCTAAGTTTCTCTTATTTTGTTTTGCTCGGTTTTCTTGTCCATTTTTAATCAACTCTCCAACTGCTGAGGTTGGAGTCGGATCCACAGAAGGGCAAGGCTAGTGAGCATCTCAAGGTGAGACCCCAGGAAAAACGAAAGAATGATTAAGTAGGGAAGTGAACATAAACTCATTTATTTGAAAAGAGGCCTGAATGAATTAAATATATTGCTCTTTGCTTAAGGCCACAACTGAGTAAAAGACAAAAGTAAAGGCCTCTGAGGTCACTTTCAAAAAGTGTCATTATTTTTAAGTTGTGCCTTCCACTCTAGGTCCCTGTTTTAAAATAATTATTTTTAGGGGCGCCTCGGTGTCTCATTCGGTTGAGCTTCTGCCTTCAGCTCAGGTCATGATCTCAGGGTCCTGGGATGGAGCCCCACATCGGGCTCCCTGCTCAGCGGGGAGTCTGATTCTCCCTCTGCCTGATGCCCCCACCCCCACGGCCCCTGCTCATGCTCGTTCTCTCTCAAATAAATTAAAAAAAAAATCTTAAAAATAAATAAAATAGTCATCTTTAAGATTGCTTCTAATCTTATATCTTGTAATTCCATGAATCTATGATGTACTACTTTGAGATCCTGTTTTGGTATATTAACAATATCTGGAATGTGCTTTCAGCTAACAAAAATATATTTTTTTAAGAGCTTGGTAGAGCATCATACGCCGTTATAAGTTTACTTTATATTCTGTAAAGTAAAACGTGGATTTTTAAGTCATAGTTTAACCTGGGCATTTCCTTTATTGAATGGTTTTGAAAGAAGTTACTTCATTCTTTCTGCAAAGCTGGCTTCTCCTAACAGAGAGAGTTCCTGCTAGGCTGATAAACTACTGAAGACAATAATGTAATCCGTAGGACAGGAAAGTTTGGAAATATCAAAATGTCAGCATGGAGATTCTTGCACCAAATGGAACATTGACCTCATGATGTCTACAAACCTTAACACCTTAAAATCCTACATACCTGGCCCTGGATTTCCGTGTTAGGCAGGCTGCATCATAATTACCTGGAGAGATTTTAAAAATACGTGCTAGGCTCCACCTAGAGAGATTCTTATACTATAGGGTGGAGTCTGGTAATGTGTTTTTTTCTCTCAAGTGTCCAAGGTGGTTTGATGTTCCAGATTTTGGAATCCCTGCCCAAACATAAGTTCCTGGTATTTCAAAATATCTTATATTTCAGGATGCATGTTTCTCAGAATCAGAAAACTTTATCAGTCCGAGTTCAGTGCAGATGATAAAAACCACCATAGGTATTTTGATCAAAAAAGGTTGTAATACAGGAAATCAGGTCTTAGACCATTATTGGAAGGGCTGACAGAATGCATTCAAAGTTGGGTCTCCAGGAATAATTTGAGAACCAAAAGGAATCGACCCACTGTGGGAATCGAGAATATCGACTGAAATCACCCACTGCTGTTAGTGACTGTGCTGTCTCCACTTCAACCACCTCTAGACTTTCTAGAAGCTGGAAAATAGGTGCCCAGGGCTGCAACCCAGGGAATAGGAAGCCTCATCAAGGAGCACCAATAACTTCTTACCCTTCAAGCTAGAGATGGATGTGGAATGCTGGCAAAGGCTCACAAACCTCGTGATTTCACGGTTTTGCTGGAGAGTTCAAACCAGAGAAGGGCAATGTAAATAAGGATGACCCTGCCTTATTTCTGCTTTCCAAATCTTGACCGAGTACATCTATTAGGCCGATCCCGTCACACCTAGCAACCTAGCTGAAAGGGGTTTGGAAAATGTGGCTTTAGCTTTCCAACCTCTCCGATTGCAAGAAGGAAGGTAGAGGGCAGGCTGAGGGGGCCCATCTCTGATATGCAGCACGTCAGAACGCATGGCCTGTAAGAAGGCATTTCTATCAAGTAGAGCAAAGTCACTTGTCTGACCATCGTGCGGAATACAAACAGGAGGATGTCAGGAGACATGGAAGGGAACTTGGGATTTGACTCTGAATCACTGAAGGGTGAATAATATGACTTGATCTTTTTGGCTGCGGGGAGTGGGATAGGGTAGAGGAAAGCGGGACTAGACACCAGGTACGCTGTGTTGCTCACTGTGGATGGAGTCACGGGCTTTGTTTAGCATGTTCAATAATATTATTTTAAAAATATTTGATACTATCTTATTTTAAATCATACTCTCTATTATGAGTTTTTAAAGATTATTTTATTCATTTAAGAATCCTTCTTTTTATTAACATTTTTATTATAAAAATTTTCAGATATATAGAAAAGTTGAAAGGCTAGTATGGACACCATGTATGGAATAACTTGTTTTGACATTTACAAACATTTAGCCGTATTGTTCTCTTGCTCTGTTTCAATCTCTGTCTGTCTGCCTCTTTCTCTGAATTATTGAGTTGAATTATTCAAAGTAAGTTGCAGATATCATGCTATCATATCATAAGAATTTAGCAGGCATCTCCTAAAACAGTGAAATTCTCCTCCATAATCAATAGGTCAATTATCACACTTAATAAAATTAACAATCATTTTATAATATACCTAGTGCCTAATCCATATTATATTTCCCCCAAATTGTGCTCCACATAGCTTTTTTGGCTATTTTTTTCTTTCAAATTCATTTCCAACAAAGGTTTACACATTGTGCTTGCGGATTTAAGTCTTTTGATCAAATATTTATGCCAGACCTGCTCCATTTACTTTTTTTTTTGTCATAGTGATTGTTTGAATGATTGTTTCATAAAATTGCACATTCTGCATTTGACGATTGTTTCTTTTAATCTCACTGTCCTTTTATTCTCTGTCCTTCATATTCCCTTTAGACTGGGAGTGAAGTCTAAAAGCTGATTAGATTCAGGTAAAATTTTCTGCCCTGATTTCATAGGTAAGGTTAACATCATATGCTTCCCCTCACAACGCACATAATGCCAGTTTGTCCCACAATTAGTGATGCTAATTTGGTCACTTGGCTCAGATGGTGACAGATATCTCTCTCTTGTAAAGGAGCTATCTCTCTTTGTAAATAGTAAGCAATCTGTGGGCTGACACTTTTGGCATCATGTCATGTCAACATCCCCAGTGTAATTTACATAGTTTTACATCCGCTGATGATCCTGCATGAATCAATTATTTCTTCGATGGTTGTAAATCTCCTATTATTCCTTCTATATTATTGGCTGGAATTCTTCTGTAAAGAAGAGCTATTCCTCAGCACATGGGGATGATTTTCCCAAAAAGGTATTAATTTTCAGAGTAATGCTTTGGTATGATAGATACTGCCAATAGTGTGTTTTTTTATTTATTCAATGTGTCTCAATCACTTAGTATTTATGGAGCCCATAGTCCTAAAATTTGACCCCTGTGTGTTTGATATGTACCCACTGATCTTTGCACATTCCTTGCTTTCAGCAACAAGATGTCCCAGGCTTATTTTGCACTTTCTTTCCCTCAGAACTGGAATCTGCTATTTCTCCAAGAAATCATAGTTATGTCTGGGGAAGTAGGAGGAGTCTACAGAAACCAAGATCTTTGTTCTAAGGTACTGACTGTAACTGGGTGTCCTGCTTCGAACATCGTCCAGGGGAAAAGAACCAGGGAATATATTTCTAAAAATATATGAGTTCCCATTGATATTTTCAATTAAATATTACATTTTGCCATTGTAATTAATATTGCAGAGTTTATACTTAACTTCTTGGATTTTAGTTTTGGTCTCTCTTTTTATGCTGTTAGTCTTGGCTCCTGACAATAACAGTGTATTTACTTGCTTTATCTTACAGTATATATGAAATAGTTTCAAAATAGTAACAATGTTGTTATTAACAATAAAACCAATAAATGAAGTTTATAATTTCTTTTTAGGTCTACATAGAATATATCCCACTAAGTTTATATAGACTAGGTTCAAAATCATTTGAAATAAATATTTTTCTCTGTGTTGTTATCAATTTGACAAATAATTAGGTGCATTGTTTCCTTTTTCTTTTTCTTTTTCTTTTTATGTTTCCCTAGCATTTTATTATAAGGTTCTTCAAACATATAGAAAAGTTGAAACAAAAAAGTATAGTGAATACCCATATACCCACTAGCTAGATACCATGATTAACATTTAACACTATTTGTCCATCTCCATCCATCAATCTGACCTATTTTTGATGCATTTAAAATAACTTGCAGACATTAGTGCACTCCACTCCCAACCATTCCGCCTGTATATCAAGAACTATGTTTGGATATTTGTTTCCAATACTCCAGTTTTTTTAAGGCAATTTACATGGGAAAAAAAAAGCACAAATCTTAAATGTACCATTCCATAGGTTTTGACAAATGGATATGTTTGAAGAATCCGAACTGTTATCAAGATATATTCTCTTTTGTGTTTGATTTCTTTTACTCTGAAAGGTTTTGGGATTCATCCATATTGAAGTATGTATTAATACTTCATTTCTTTTTTATTACTGAGTCATATTCCTTTGTATAGATATACCACAGTTTCTTTATCGACTCACTTATTGATGGACATCTAAGCTGTTTCCAGTGTGGGGTTTTTACAAAGAAAGCTGCTATAAATATTCTTGTAAAGTCTTTTTGTGGGCATACATTTTCACTTCTATTGGATAAGTTAAGTAGGAGTGAAATTCTGGATCAGAGGCTAAATGTTTATTTAGTCTTATAAGGAAGTGCCATATTTTTTTCTGAAATGATTATAACATTTTAAACTCCCTCCAACCATGTAGGAGAATTCCACATCCTTGTCAGTATTAAATGTTGTCATTAAAAAAAAATTTTTTTAGCTATTCCAGTAAGTGTGCAGTGGATTTTGTTATTGTTGTGTAGTTTTATCTTTTGAGTGTGTAAAATATTATGATCTTTTCCTGATTTTTTAAAAAGTTTTATTTCTTTATTAATGCTGGGGCCTCAGTATCAACCCATCAAGGAAATTAAAGCCTGCATGTGATTTTAGGTATTATTTAATTTAGCAGTTTTTGTAAGTACAGAAAATGAGGCTCAGGGAGCTTGTCCAAGTATATACCAAGAAGATTCTAGAGTGTGAACTATGAGATTTCCATCCCGATGCTTTCTTTTCTACAATGCCCCTGCCACTTGATCATGTGCTTTTCCCCCTTAGTGATGACTTCCCCTTCTTGCAAAAAGTTGCTTATTCTTGACTTTAAAAAAACAGTATGGCTGACTGTGAGGACAAATGTAATCATTTTGCTTGAAGTTTTAATCTCTTTTATGTTCCATTGATTCATAACTATAATTCACTACAAAGGACTTATTCATTAATTAGGAAGGAATTTGATGAAAGTGGAGGGGCAGATAATGGGATGGGTGGAAGCCTGGAGAGTCCTTCTTTTCATGTATCTCAAACATCATTTTCTGAGAGTGTTATAACAATTCACAAAAATTTTCTAATGACAAACATTCTCTTTTCCTATCAACTTTTGAGGGAGCTCTGACATAACTTCTCTGATAGGTATGTACTTAACCTTCAACTTGAAGAAACTTTTCAAACCCTCGTTGTCCAATAGAGGAAATATTAAAGGTGGGAGAGATTTGAAAATGAGAATTTTAAACTGGCTTCTCACAGATGCCCTAACCAAAAGTCATTTAAAAAGCTATAGAGCATTAACTCATACATTCAATTAACATCTAAATTAAGGGAGACGTTTGTTTTTAAATGGGGAAATTTTTACTAGCAATACTTTGCTGGCATTAAAATACAATCCCTGAACATATGTTTAGGATGGCAGTTCTTTAACATGTTTAAACTTCACTCCATCTCACTTCTACCGTCTCTCCAGTAAATGATCTCTAAAGAAGTATGAAGACACAATGTTAGGTCTGGTCCTGTGTCTCCGTTTGCATCTTTTAATTAAAGAAATCAATCCATAAAGACTTGTACTATATGTTGGCTAATTGAATTTAAATTAAAAAAAAACCTTGTAATTGTAGAAAATTTACTGGTGGGCATCTATTAATTGACAGGAGGGGGGCAGTTTCAGGAGGGGTCCCATGACATAGGTAGAAACGAGCTATTCTGCTTGCATCCTGCCTCAAGAGGTAGCAGAACTCCACAGAAAGTCCCTGGAAAGCCCAGATCTCTTGATCTCAGAACTGCTGGAATGGAAAGGCAGGATGGAAAGGCCCCTCTTGAGCTCAGGAATGTGGAGATTCAATGGGTGCTGTCCGTCCTTTATCTTAGGGCTGAAGGCATTGGCATGGGAATGTATTACCACAGCTCCCTTCACCCTGCTCCATACAAAGGCTTATACAAACTTCATCCCATATACCAGCAGTATTGGTGAAGCAAACCTTGTTACATGTTAAAAAAAAAAAAAGAAATTTTCAGAGGAGGTGTCATCCATGCACACTTGACCCAAGTTCTCCTAAGGTAGATCCTTGGAAAGTTTTCAGACACAGAATAAATCTGTAATGAATCATAAGCATAGGGGAGTTTTATGAATTAATACATGCATGAGAACACATTCTATAAACCAGTCATTTGGGTAGCTCTGGGCATTTAGAGATGATGCCCATCAGATGGGCAAAGAAGGCGAGGCTCTGAATCAAAAGGAATTTCCATGGATTGCCAGTGGGAATGTAAATTGCCACCACCTCTCTGAGGGAGAGTTTGGCCTTTCCTACCAAAGCTGAGCACAAGCATGCTCTGTGACTCAGCAATTCTTTCTCATTCCTGACCTGGAGAAATGCATGCAACACGTGTGCCATGATGCTTGTACAAGGATGTCTTCAACAGCGATGTTTACAGTAGCTCCAAACTAGTTCATCAACTTTATAATGAACAAATTGCGGAATGCCTCATGCGGTAGAAATCTGGAGAGAAGGGAAAATAAGCCAGCTGTATAGCTCCGCGCCGTAGCCTGGAATCTTAAACACAACCCTGAATGCAGGAAAGAAGACAGACGACAGCCATCTTTATGCTCTGTCCATGGGAAGATCCCCTTTCTATAAAATTCGAAATCAGGAAAAATAAAACTTTGCTGTTTAAGGAGGCATACAAAGGTGGGAAAACTCTAACGAAGAGTGAGGAAGTGATTAACATTTAGGGCAAGAATAACAGTTATTTTCAGGAGGGAGGAAGCCATGTGTGTGATAAAAAAGGATACATGAGGTTTTGGGGAGTGCTGACCCAGGTTTTTTAAAAATAATTACTCAATATACTGTATATTTGTTTTATGCACTCTTTTCATATGTTGTTATATCTGACATTTTTATTTTTTTATTTTTTTATTTTTTATTTTTTTAAAGATTTTTTATTTATTTATTTGACAGAGAGAGAGACAGCGAGAGCAGGAACACAAGCAGGGGGAGTGAGAGAGGGAGAAGCAGGCTTCCTGCCGAGCAGGGAGCCCGATGTGGGACTCGATCCCAGGACCCTGGGATCATGACCTGAGCCGAAGGCAGACGCTTAACGACTGAGCCACCCAGGCGCCCTATATCTGACATTTTTAAAAACAGATCAATTTATAATCCCACCTTGAATTTTTATTGATAAGAAGGTTAAACCCACGGGGTGATAGAAGCAGAGATGACATTTGACTAACCATGCTAGGAAGGTTGGGGGAAGGTGTCTTAGAAGAGCAGCAGGAGATACTTAGAGAAAAGAGGAAAACATTCTGGGCAGAGGTAAGACTGCTCCCGGAGAGTAAGTGATGCGCCGGGACTCCAGGTTTGTGTGTGAAAGCATAAGAAAGGGGCTGGCAAGGCAGGTCAGAGGCCAGATGGCCTGCTTGTGTTTAGGAGATCTACTGGAGGTTTTTTTTTGTTTTTTTTTAAATTAAGGGCATTCTTGTTATGAAGCAAGAACAGAAAGACCTAAAGAAAAAAAGAGGAAACCAAGGAAAACTTAGAAGGGAAAATTGAGGCATAGACACAAAGGAGAAAAGAGGGTAGGGAATGAGTCAGGAGGAAATCTGAGGGAAAATATAGGAAAGGAGTAAAATCTAAAAGTATAAGGAAGGGCTACAGTGAGAGAGAGAGGAGGGTTGATAAACTCCATTTGCTCTCAGCTGCAGGAAGGGGAAAGATACATGAAAGAGAATTGAGAAAGTTTTAACAGAAAAGAAGAGAAATTGATCAGACATGTCTAATGGGAATGAGAAAATTAAAAGTTCATGGAGCAAGAATAAAATGAGGCTTATTTTTTAAAAGAACAAACATTTACAGGAAATCAAGGGGGCTCATATTTCAAAGATCAACAAAACCAAGTAATGGAAAAGCCTTCAGGAAAAAAAAAAAACAAGAATGGTCATAAAAGTCTGATTAATTTACTCATTTGTAGATGCTGAGGGAAACGATCAGGGAAACGGGGCAAAAAATATTTACTAGTTATAATACTAGAAAAAATATAGAAGGAAAAAAGGATGAAAATGGTTAGATTTTTCCAAGTTTCTGGTGTCCTTACTTCTTACTTTGCTAAGAAAAAAGAAAAAAGGGGACAGAAAAGAAGGAAGTTGAAGCACAACACAAAGCCAAGCATTTGGGGTCACTCGAAGTCATTAAAACTGGAAGGAATGGAGATCCTCCTCACCCTTGGGAGGAGGGTGGGAAAATCATGAGTTCACTTTTCCTGGGGGCATGACACTCCCTCAACTGGAAAGGCAAGTTCCACTCAAACTAAAGGAACAGCTAGGAAGTGACCTCACAAAAATCTTCCTCCGCTCTAGGGTAATTTGTGCCTTTCATGATTTAACTCAGTCTACCACATCTTGACCTAGTTGAAAACTGGGTCAGACCATTTTTTTTTTTAAAGCGGAAGCCTAAAAAACCATCCTCCCTTAAACAAATTCATATTTTGCACTATTTTTCATATTCAGTTTCTTTTCTAACTTTTTGGAGATGCTCATGAAAACTGCTTGAGCCAGCCGGAGACCCTGGACTCTGAATCCACAGAGAATTGGAAAGAAAGTGGAAATTCACAAGACAGTAAGAAGACTTACTTGCAGCCCCTCCTGGCCTGGTCCTGGGTGTTAACTTAGAAGACATTCAGCCTTTTGATTGTGACATTTCTTCTTCTCTGAGTGATCATGGAAGTGCGGATAAACCCCATTTGGGCTCAGAGATTTCTATGAGGGGCTGAAGGAAGACCATGTGTTGGGAGTTAGGTAATTGAGGAGGAGTGAGTACTAACTAAAGCTGCAGAGGAGGTTGGGGGCAGGGACTCCCAGGCAACATGACGGAGTTTGTGAGGATTATAAAGATTGGTAATATGCTCAGATTCGACATTTGAAGCAGGTTAGAAGGGACCAGAGCCTCTGGCAGAATGATGGGGAAGAAACTGGTCTGAGTGTAGGTCTAGCATGGGAAGCTGCTCACTGATGAACAAACTTCATCATCCATAAACTCCCCTGGGAGCATGATTATCTGCTCGTTTCCCTGTCTGCCTGGTTGAAATGGGTATAGGAAGGTTGCCAGATAAAATAGAGACCAACCACTTAATTTTGAATTATGGATAAGCAACATATGTTTTTTTAGCATTATTATGTTCCATGCAATATTTGGGACATACTTACACTAAAAATATTATGTGCTGTTTATCTGATATTCAAAATTAATAAAACATCTTGTATTTTTATTTGCTAAATCTGACCACCGTACCCCCAAGGCAGTTTTGGGGGTCACAAACAGAACAAGGTAGAGCCGAAACATGAAAGGAGCCCATGTCTCTGAATCAAAGCTTGCGTGAGAACTGCACAGGAGGGCTGCCTTGATTTTAGGATTCTGGCTTCCAGAACAGTAAGGAAGTAAATTTATGTTTTAAGTCATTAGGGTTGTGGTAATTTGTTACAGGAATTAATACATAGCCTAACACTTTGGAACTACTGAACCTCTTTTCCTCTGTTTTTCTTCCTTTTCTGCCTTCCTTGTTTATCCCTTAGACACACAGAATGCCAACACCAGAGAGGATATTAGTGATAATTGAAACTAATTTGCTTGTTTTCAGATGAGGAAACTGAGGACATGAGGAATGTCACTTAGAGAGTAGCTCTCAGTGTTCTTTCCTCCACGCTATTTATACACTCTCTTATATTTCTCGTCTTCTTCCTCCTCCTCTTCATCTCCTTGTCTCCTTCTTCCAAAATCTTTCTAGTCTTCCTGTTTCTAGCCCCCATTCTTTTCTCCATCTTCCATCCATCCATCATCCATCCACCCACCCATCCATCCATCCATCATTTATCTAACATAGTCTTCCCTGTTTTGTTCGTTAATTATTCCAAAGGAACACTTTTCAGATTCACTAGTCCTCACTCCCCGCCCCCCGCTCAATTTAATCATTTTGTCCCTCCTTTCATTATGGTGTGTCACTAGTTATAGATCTATTTGGATAAAGAAATTTCCTTTTTAAAAATGCAATATCTCAAGGGAGCCTGAGTGGCTTAAGTGTCTGAGTCTTGATTTCGGCTCAGATCATGATCTCAGGGTTGTGGGAATCGAGCTCCATGTTCAGTGGGGAGTTTCCTTGAGATTCTCTCTCTCTCCCCCCTGCCCCCCAGCTCACAGGCACTCTCTGTCTCTCTCTAAAATAAATGAATAAATCTTATAAAAAATGCAGTATCTCTAGTTTGGTTGTCAGATTTCCATAGGCAAAACCCATCTGGGACACTTGTTAAGAGCTCCACCCCACACCTACTATTTGTATATTGTTTCAGTACTCTGTATTCTTTGTATATTCGAATACTGTTTAAGTACTTTGAGGAGTCCTTTGTAGAAACCACTGGTTTCCCAGACTCTGGGATTTCACAGATTGGTCTTAAAAAAGATGTGGGGGATTCACAATGAAGGGTTGTTGACTAACAGAGTTACCAATTCTTTATTTTTCAAAGCAAAATCATTAGACTAACGAACAAGTAAACATGCCCTCATTTCATTAAAAAAAGGACATTTTCACATCATTAATATGGGAAGACTAATTTCAGAGTAGTTTCTTACAGAAACTCCTGTAAGAAAGCACAGGAAGTAAAGTTCTGATGACACCTGAATGTCTTTTTGAAAAGAGAATATATTAAAGCATGTAGATACGTAAAAATAAAGAACAACGTAACATTTTATTTTATTTTAGTGTATTTTTCCTTTATACAAGCTTGTCAATTTGCACATTTATATTTGAAGTGGTGTGAAATGAGGTGACAATATCCTACTTCTTCCTGGATGTAATGTTTATCAGTTATTGCTGAAAATCTGTTCTCAGATGCGTATGTTGACAGAAATAGAAACAACTTTCTTCAGGCGATTTCTCTCCATTTAAAATATCCTGCATAAAGATAAAGAAAGGACCTCATGGCTCCAGCCATTTCTCCTGATTTTTCTCATCCTCAGTGATGGAAGTGGTTCTGCTTGGTGATTTGCCCAATTGGGAAAGAAAGAGCCAGAGGCTCCAGGGATCCCTCCCTTCCTGGTGACCACTTCCACCCAGGGCTGGCTGCCAGGGAGCTGAATGCAAGCATCTGGATCCAGATAGAGGCCTGGATGGGGGAAAACCTCATCCCCGACAGAAACCACATCTCAGACGTCTGTTTGGGAGCCAGCCTTTCTTCATGACATTTGGAAATGTGAGGAAAATTTTCTGGCCAGTTGTTCTCCAGAGCGTATCAGAATCACCTCTACGGTTTTAGAAATGTTCAGGCACTTGGTTTGGTTTTGGAAAGGATACGTTTGACATATGGTTTTGTTTTGTTGTTGATTTTTAAACCACAAAATGATCTGGTGCCCATTCTAAATAAGGACCTTACTATATGTATCAGTGGTTCTCACTGATGCCCATAAGTATATTTACTTAGGGAGAAATGCCTGAGCCCTACCCCAGACTACTTATATCAGAATATCTGGTGCAGGAGGGAGCCCTGACATCCATAGTTTTAAAAGCTTTCCAGAAGATTCTAATGTGCTGCCAGAGTTGAGAATAACAGGGGAAAAATGCTTGTATCCACAAAATTTTGCATACCATTTCATGAGCCCAATATTAAAGAATCCCACACATGACACTTGTAGCCAATAGTCAACTATTCCTTGGTGTGACTTTATAAATTACGTGGGCTTTTTTTAGGAGGCAGAACCAGAGTAAGCCTTGTAATAGAAGCCAGTGCTTTCTGAATACTTGCTGAATGCCTAGTCCTGTTCTAGGGGTTTACATGTATTACTGTATCTCACAAGGGTGCCAGGAGGTTGCCACTAGTATTTTCCTTGTTTTACAAGAGGGAGAATAAGGGTTAATTCAGTTGCTTGGATTCATGCAGCTGAGTCATTAGGCAGTGTGGCTCCGCACTTGCCCTCTTCCCCAGAATGCTCTGAAGGAGGAGGAAGCTCAGCAGGGAAATGGTTGGGGGGAAGATGGCTAAAGAGGGCAGCTATTGTAAAAGCTTGTAACACCTTGGCAATTAGCATGAGTCCAGGGGGACCCTTGTGAAGGGCAGGCAAGGAAGGAAAAGAAGGCTCCGGAGCATCCCTGGAGGGAAAGAGAATTGGTGCATGAAGGCAGCTGAAGCTGAGACAAAGATAAATGTCCTTACCCTGTTTGAATAATTTCCCTGAGCTTTGTACCCACAGAAGGGGAAGGAAACTGCTATGTTGTGTAAGGCAGGCGAACTAGACTGCTCTTCCATGGTGAGCTGTTCCTATTACCACATGGCTGCCCAAAGAAAATCATTTGAATTGAAGGTACAGCATTAGACTCGGGATCTCTAGAATGAGGGAGGTAGCAGCCCCTTTCCTTTGTGTTGTTCACACCACACGCTGAGAATGAGCCGTACTTGGAAAAGGAGATGAGAAGAGGGTGTGAGGAACCAGCAGGGTTTCAAGGTGACCTTGAAGGGCACAGAGAATCAGCTGCAGTGTGCTGTCTTGTAGAAGATTGATTAGACCCTCTGAGTCTTGTTTCCAGGGCTGGACTGCGGGTGCATACAGACTGAGGGTTTATCCCATTAGAACACTCTCTGCTTTGAGAAGTGAATTCTTTATTCCTGGAAAGAACCAAGATAGGCTGAACCATGCCTGGGGAGGGGGGTACCTTTCAAGGTCTTTGCAAGTGACCTTCTGTGACGATTCCTGATCCTCATTCAATTAGTGAACAAGGGTTTACTGTCCTCAGGCTAGGCATGAGGGACATGGTGGTGAACCCACAGACTTGGCAAGTAGGGAGGAAAGAGAAATGGACAGCTTCATGCCTATACTCATGATCACTTGTTCCTGGGACCTAGAATTTGGATTCAGATTACTTAGCATGATGTTTCCTTTTATATTTTAGAGCCAACCTCTCTCTCTCCCTTTCCTTCTTTTTCTCCCCTTTCTCATATGCCCGATATATTTCCCTCCCTCTGTCTATTTTTAATGTCTCCTCTTTCCTTGTCATTAACCATCTGTTTCTGTGACTTTTCTCTCTCTTTTATCCCCTGTTCTTCCCTTTTACCTCCTTCCTATCACCCACTAATAAATGGGTGAAATTAGTACCTATATTAAACAATATCTAAGTACTATATTTATGAAGGCATAAATCGAAATATCTGCTCATCGTTTTTGTATTTTTGGTTAAGTTAGAAGAATAGAAATATTTAAATAAAAGAGAAAATAGATTTGTTCTCTCCTCTAAGCCAGTTCTTAAAGGTGAACTTTTCTCCACCTTGGGTATGGGAAGTACTAAACAGGTTATACCATCAATATATCACATATTGTAGGTTTTGTTACTCATCAATGAATAGCTTTCTTGTTCTGCTCTGGTTTATCAGGTACCCACATTTCTAGAACAACAACATCGGTAGGACAACCAGCCCTGAAAGCTAATTTCACTTCATTGTTTCAAAAGTGGTGGTTTCCACTGTGAAGAAACACAGCTTGAATTTTTATTCTTTTCACTTCTGGAGGTTAACATTGTGAGTGAATTCTGAGAACAAGCATTTCAAATAGTTCTGCTTTAACATGAAAGTGGAGAGCACGTAACAACATATTTTAGGAACTTTCACTTGGAAAGGACTAAAAAAAGATCACTCTCGACAATTGCCACGTATTAAATAGCACTTTCTGCTCCAAGAGGGAAATAAATCAAGATGGTAGAGGAAGCAGGGGGCCACACAAGAACACAGTTCTACCATCTGTAAACTACTTAACGAACATCTCTGGTTGAAGCCGTGACGTAGTCCAGAAGTTTTAATGGGATATTAACCCTGCATTCTAAAAGGGGCTTGTGCCCAGATAACTTTCTACCTCTAAAAAGAAATCAGATTGGTGTGATATTTCCCCTGTCTCCATGCCCTGTTAGATAATATCATGAATTCTTTGCTTACTGTTCCTACAATGTTGTACATTTTTTTACTCATTATATTTCTGGAAAAGACATGACCAGTTGCCAAACTGCCAAACAGATCTGTCAATTGTTAAGGGATGAGGAACCATAGTCGGTGATGTGTGCCAGGTACTATATTAGGTGGTTTACACTCATGATCTCACTTCTCACGATAATCCTTCCAGGGAGGGGTTATCATTATATACACGGGATGCTGAGGCTCAGCTCTGGGAAGGTCAGGTTTGGGGAGTCGAGCAGGGATTCAAGCTCCCAGTCCTTTGACTCTAACACCTCCCACCTTTCCATTGCAGCTGAGAACATAGCCCACGTCAGGGTTTAAACACCCCTTCTCCTGGTCTTTCTGAGAGAGGGCTAGGGTGGCGAGATCACATGGAAAATGTGTGCAAGAAGGATGTCTGGGAGGTGCAGTCTTGGTTTCTAGAACAGCCTCCAGCTTGCAGTAAGGCCTGATCCAACCCAAGGGGTTTGGAATGGACTAGAAGGACCCCATAGCCAATGCTTGCAGACCACACCTTTAGCTACTCAACACCCACAAATACCCTTCTTCCCACACGTAAACTTTCAAACCACAACAACAGCAACAAAAAATGCCCTCATTATTGTCATGAAACCATTCCCCAAAATGGAGACCTCCAATGTTACCCAGCGTCAGCAATCGTCTCCGGGTGAGTGTCTTTCCTCTTTCAGTTCAATCTGAGCCTCGGTTGTTTTACTATAACCTAGTGGCAAAATTATAACCAAGCCCTGTGTAAAATAGTCGGAAAGGGAGGGAGGAGGAAGCTTCTTTCTTTTTTTTTTTAATTTTTATTTTAAAGATTTTTATTTATTTATTTGACAGAGAGAGACAGCAAGAGAAGGAACACAAGCAAGGGCAGAGGGAGAAGCAGGCTTCCTGCCGAGCAGGGAGCCCGATGCGTGGCTCGACCCCAGGACCCTGGGATCATGACCTGAGCCAAAAGCAGACGCTTAACCAACTGAGCCACCCAGGTGCCCCGGGAGGAGGAAGCTTCTATATAGCATGGAGAGCAGGAGCACCTTACCTGCCACAGTGTTCATTTCTGCAACCGACCGTGTGACTTTATTCATTATTTGTTATTTCAATCTTCCGAACTCCACTGCCAGTTCTGGGCTCCCTTTGCCTCCAGCCAGCCTCTCAGCAGGTTAGGGTTCTTTACTCAGGCGGTAACTGAAACTTCATTCTTGAAGGGCATGAAACTTTGGGAGGTCCTTGTTATGTGAGTTCTCATGGTCATCCATTGACATTTACCACTTGACAAGGCATGATACAGAGCCTTTCCACAGGATTGCTTGGTTTGCGGAATATTCTCCCATCGTTTGCCTAATTTATTTATTTATTTATTTTTTTAAAAGATTTATTTATTTATTTGAGAGAGCGAGAATGAGAGAGAGTACATTAGAGGGGGGAGGGTCAGAGGGAGAAGTAGGCTCCTCGCTGAGCAGGGAGCCCGATGTGGGACTCGATCCAGGGACTCCAGGATCATGACCTGAGCTGAAGGCAGTTGCTTAACCAACTGAGCCACCCAGGCGCCCTCGTTTGCCTAATTTAACGGGAACTCCATTTCCCCTTGATAACCAATCTGATCCCCTTAGTCATTGTGGTGACCCTGTTTTTCTTGACCTGTTTATCCGGGGACACAAGGAACCCAAAAGGGGCAGTTCGTGGTCATGGGAATATAGTTTCGTCCAATGGTGGAATAATTTTGCCCTTGGGATCTCAGACTTCTAAACCAGTAGAACAAGAGTTACAAAGATGATAAGCAAATTTTTATAAGTGAATTATTAGATGGGATGTTAGGAGATGCCACTCTCATTTCCATCCTTTGGATCTCAGAATAATACATTCTGACTATGAGAGAATCAGCACCCAGTATGGTTGTTGGCTCAAAGCAAATAACCGTTATCAGGAACAACACACCCTAATCAAACCAAGTGTTGCTTTCCACCTGGTGCTGGAACTAAGTGCTCCACAGGCCAGCTGCTGCCAGGTGGCAAGGTTGTGGTAAGAGCAGGGAACGCCTTGACTGCCTCAATTCTTGTGCATGGACATGATTTCTGGCTCAGAAGCAACACTGTTAGATATCATGATGATTTCTTAGCTTGTTCAGGCTACTATAACAAAATACCACAACTAGGCAGCTTATACACAGTAAAAATTTATTTCTCATTTCTCTTATTTATTTCTTTCTGGAGGCTGGAAGTCCGAGATCAGAGCACCAACATGGTCAGATGAGGGCCCTCCTTCAGGTCACAGAGGACCTCTTGCTGTGTCCTCACATGGGGAAAGGGGTCGGGAGCTCCCTCTTTTTGTAATGCCTCTTTTTGTAAGTGCATTAATCTTATTCATGAAGGCTCCACCCTCATGACCTAATCACCTCCCAAAGGTCTCCTGTCCTGATACCATCACGTTGGGCATTAGGATTTCAGCCTGTGAATTCTGTGGTGGAGCAACGCGTAAGGCAGATTGTGTTGCAGGAAGGAGCATGGGAAGCAGAGAAGAATGCTTATCCAGCCTAAGGGTGTTTTCCACTGAGGGCAATTTCCTGTCCCCTCTGTGACAGGAAGTTTCACTATAATCAGGCTTCGGATGGTGTCAGCCTGGTCCTCGGGGTATGGTACAAGAATGGGATTCAAGGCTGGTTGCCGCTGTGGATGATTTGGACACCCAACAGGGGCAGTGGGCAGGCAAACCCAGTGGTGAGAAGAAATCCTGTCTTCATCCCTTACCTTCATCCCTGCCTCTACAGCCACTTCACTCACCGCCCATGAAACAAAACATGGGGTTGGTGGGCAGGAGACTCACTGGCAGCTCCAGAGTGGGTTTACTTTCTTTTCTTGATCATCAAGAACCTTTGCTCTGGGGGTGGGCCATGTCTTTGGTAAGCACTCACATGGACATAACAAATACTCTCACATTCCGGTCCCGTTCTGAGATGCCTCTCTCCTCCACCCTCCTCTTCTCTAGACTTCCTTGTCACTGAATTCCAACTTTTTTTTTCCAAGTCCCTGAACCTTTTTCCAAGTTATAGCAGCTGCTCACACACCAGACCCTCCTTCCCATTCCATGCAAAGTGGACTTTCAGATGTGCTGTTTCAAGTTCTGTCCCGAGCATGGTTTTTCATTCCCCACTGTCCTTGTGAGTTACTTCTAAGTGGGACTGTAACTTTGCAGCTGTCCACTTCTAACTTATGAAGCCACATTGAAATGATGTTTATATTTTTGCCTTCCTCAGTTGACTGGTGGGCTCCTTACATGGCCAGAGGTGTGGGCAGAAGGAAAGATGTCAGTGTAGGAGCATAGACACCCTAGGGGCATAAACTTTATTCATGCAACCGATTTATGCCTTCAGGGTCTGCTCCCACTGGATCCCATAAGTGTGCTTCCCTTGTTGATAGCGTGCTGCTGGTTCCACCTGATTTTATAGCTTGATGAGCCCGACAACATCCAGTTCGGGATGGGCACCTCCATGTACAAGGCCAACTGGTTTTTTGGTCAGGGGTGTAGTCTCTGCTAGGAGTCCACAGCAAGCCAAGCACTATTTTTCTAAAGAAGATGTGCTTAAAGACGAGGACATGGTTTGCTTTGAAACCCAGTGATTTTTCCTTCAAGGCTCTCCATAGGCTTTATACGTGGTCCTGAACATGCTTTGATACTTAAGCACCAAGAGGTGGCGCTATTTCCAGCGCTACCTGGAGGAATTGAGAACACTCCTTTGCTCAGTCTTGCTCCAAGTCAGCCGCCTTAGAAGTTACTCAGTAAATGAGTTGAGACTTTCAACTCAAAGTGTCCTAATATTCCCACCAGGCTTTTTGCCTTTTAACTGGGTGGGGGGCAGGGTGCAACATCTTATTTTTCTCTTTGAAGCTTATATCCCAACAAGCTTGAGAATACTGGTCTCCCACAAACATCTGTAAGGTGACAGATCTGTGCGTTTAACAGAATTTATCTTTGAACCACTTGTATCGATGGGTCGTGGCAGGGTATCCTGCCACTGCTTGCTCGCCCTGTCTTAACAGCGTGGTATCATTACCTAGCGACCAGCATGATCTCGTGGGCCGGGGGGATGCCCAAAGTCCCTCCGTGCTATGGACTCCCAATATTCCATCCTGCAGTGGTTACTGCCCCAACAGGTCGGACGTCCAGTCCCAGATGCCTATCTGTGATGGTGCGTTGCCTCCAGTCACTTTTCTTACCAATTAATGATCAGGCAGGACTTTATTTTGAACACAAGTCATTAAAACAGGGAATAAGAAGTTTTCCAAGTCACTGGAGGGCTAGAAGAACAGATTTTGAGCGGAGACTTCAGGCAGGGCGATCAAAACAACACCGCAGAGCTGGCAAAGCAAGTGTGTGGCCAGCTCCGCCACGGTCAGAAAGCAGGGAATCGGGACACCAGCATACAGCAGGTGGCCGTGGGGGACACAGTACTGTGGGGCATTCCGGATGGCCCGCACTCTGCTTTCCAACATCCATGAAGCTAGAGACCCGACGTGGAAAACTCTGCTGAAGCTGCAGAAAAACTGCTGCTTCCGTGACTGAGTGACTGAGCTTGGCAGCTGCAGCACATCAAGGATGCTGATCTGCTCCCCGATGGCCCAGGCGCCACCCGTTTGGTGGAAGTCCGGCCCCCGGTGGAAGTCAGGCCCCCCGTGGAAGCCGGCTTGGCTTGGAGGTGATCTGCAGCCTTCAGCAGGCAGGAGGCCATCCACCGGGGGCATGAAACAGAGCTGAGTGAGCCTTTTCCTGCCGGGGCTGCCAAAGAGGCCATGTAAGAGTTTGGGAAATAAAAAGACTTATCGGCTGATTCAACATGAGGAAGAAGAGGAAGGGAAGTCTTTCAAGTGTCTGAAGAGGAGCTGGTGTGGGAGAAGGATGCTGTTAACATAGGTTTAGTTGAAGACAGCAATGTGGGACTGAAATAAGAGAGCGAAATAGATCAGAAAGGCAGGAGAAAGCCAAAGAAGCTTTGAAAGAGAAGGGAGTGCTGATGGGGTCACAGAAAGAGAAGGGAGGGAGAAAAGGTTTGGACCCCCGCCCCCCCCCACTTATGGTAGAGCAGGGAGGTCGGCTCCACTACACATTCCCGTCATTACTCACAAATATTGCTACTCTGAGATGTTGGGCAGTCCAGGGGATTTAAGCGCCGAGGAAAAGAATGACAACAGCAATGGCTATAGCATCATGGGTCTCAAATTCTTTATTGTTGAATGTATTGTTGTATATATTCCCACGGCAAATAAGACACAGTGAGGGCAGTTTGATTTTTTTCTCTTTTCCATTTTGAAATACCACCTGTTAGCAACCATGCACGGAGTGTAGTCGGCCCCCGTGAAGTCACAATCCTGGTTGACAGAGAGCCACACTGTGGTCATCTTAGAGTGTGTCAGACATGACAGTCCCACAGGGACCGCGGCTCTTGAGTCCGCACAGACTCATCTCAGGGAAGTAGTTCTTCCTTCGTGGGGAAGGTGCTACATCCTTTAAAGGAAAGGCAGGAGAAAATGGAATTTTAGTTTTCTTTTTAAATAAAAAATGTAGAGTAAAAAGACAAGCAAAAAAGTTGGTTAAATAAGGTAAGTATTTAAAATGGCTGTACACAGGGGTGCCTGGGTGGTGCAGTCGGTTGACCCCGGCTCTTGGTTTTGGCTCAGGTTGTGATCTCAGGGTCGTGAGATCGAGCCCCGATCAGTGGGGAGTCTGTTTAAAACTCTCTCTCTCCCTCTGCCCCTTCTCCCCAACTCTCCCTCCCTAAAATAAATAAATACACCTTTAAAAAAAATAAAATGGCCGTACACCCAGAGGAGGCTTAATCTACCTTATCCTCTCAGAGTCTCAGTTTCTCATCTGTAAAATGGGGACAATGGTCCTCATTTTCTAGAGGTTTTGTAAAGACTGAATCAGGTCATAATTTTTCTAATACACTTAACCCAATGTCTGGCACAAAGTAAGCGCTCGGTTGATGTTAATTATTATTATTGTTATCATAGCTAGCATATTTGTGTGTCATTAGCAGGGCTGTGCAAACCACATGTTTTGATTTCCTACAGCTATGTCATGTATAGCATGATCATTGTCTTATTACATAGTCAATAATTGATTTTTTGTTTCTCTTAAATATATTAAATTGTGGCTAAGAATACAACACTAACACATAAGTAAAGTGAAACGCAATAGAAAACAACAAATCTAACTCACCAATATTGAACATTCTTTCAACGCAAAGAGAAACACACATTTAAATTACAAAATCTCAACAAATAAATACAAAATTACAAAAAGATAAACAAGAATCAGTCTTGTGTGCTGTTTTGGTATACCCAGGGAATGGCCTTCAAACACAGGTTTCTGGAAGCCAGAAGAAAGGAGTGTACTCTCCAAGAGTGTGTACTCCTTTGCCCAGCGACATGGGCTCTGGACTTTGAAAGGCAACAGGTGTTATGGCTCATAAGAAACCTACCTACACTCCTGCCCCCTACTGCCAATGGGCAGCTAAATAACCATAAGTGGTTTGTAAGAATCCCTCAAAGTGATACTTTGAATACCTGGTTAGATATGTTGTGCATGTATGCATTGTAGAGTTAGATAATTCAGTTGCAGAAGTACATAATTGCAGGATGATAATATTTACGGAAAAAAATTTTAGGTGCCTAAAGATTTAAAGGGCAATAAGTGCCCTTCTTATATTTTTGTCATTAATCTGCACAAGAACCCTAGGAGAGAGATACTATTATTATCCCCACTGTAAGTGAAGGAAGCTAGAGGCTCTAAAAGTGACCCTGCTCTAAGTGTCAGAACCAGCATTCAACTTCAAACTCCTTTGACTCAGTTTTGCGTCCTTTCTAGGCCAGGATGCCTCCCTAAAAGGGACACAGTCATCAACAACATCAAAACTTTGACACTTGGGTGCCTGGTGGCTCAGTGGTTAAGCGTCTGCCTTCTGCTAAGGTCACGATCCCAGGGTCCTGGGATTGAGCCCCGCATCGGGCTCCCTGCTCCGCGGGGAGTCTGCTTTTTCTCTCTCCCTCTGCTGCTCCCCCTGCTTGTGCTTTCTCTCTCTCACTCTCTCTCTCTCTCTAATAAATACATAAAATCTTTTTAAAAAAAAGTTTGACTCTTTGGCAAGTCTAACCTAATCACATTACACTATCTCCGTGCTCCCCCCGCCCCCCGGGCACCCCCCACTTCTTTTGCATCCAAAAGCAACTTGCAGGCAAATGCACTTCTGTAGAGTATGAGCCACACGGGGAAGTTTAGGTGGGTCAAAGCTTTTGTGTGAGCAGCGTTGTAAGGATCCACACTCCCTTGGGCGTGAACGGAGGACTGCGGGCAGTCTCTGCAGCACCCCGAGCCCGGCCATGGAGGAAGAGTGCAGAGAAACCTGGCCCATGCCCAGCCTGGCTCAGCGGGCTGTGGGAGTGCCCCCATTAAGCCTAGCCCTGGAGCCCTAGGGTGGCGAAGGGGCATCATTTGTGGTTCTCCAACCCAGAGGAGATACCTTTTTATAATCTGCGCAAAGGCATGGACTGTGCTAGAGGTGGCCGTGTATAAAGCACTTGCTGGGCATTGTCTGCCCTTGGGTGATTCACGAGTCTGGCGGGCAGAGGGTACCAGCGCACTGACTCGAAACCAACCCCCTTCACCGGCATATTTAGGAAGTGGACCCTTTCATCTGGGTAAACGGAGGCAAGATGGAGATGGTTTGTTATAAGATGTGGAAGGCTGACAGAGAACTCCTTTGGCGTTTTGAGAGCCAGGAAGAAGAAGAATGATACCACCCTTCTGTGAGATAATACTAGAATCCGACAAGCCTTGCAAAGAAACTTCCCCGCATTACTGCAATGGGTGGAAATTGGGTAGAAATGGCAGCTCAATGTGGGTTAGAGAGAGCCCCCTTGTTTCTCATGATCAAATTGGCGAGTCTAGATATTTGAAAATTTTCAGGATCCATGACTGAGACATGGGAGGTAGAGAGCCTTCTAGGGTCTGCTGGTCTAGAGGAGAAAATGCATATGATGCACAGACTGTCCAGCTGGAATCCAGAGCAAGACGTAGTCACATCTCAGCACCTGGCTGCAGTGAGGTGACAGGGAGCAACCCTGGCAAGTGGGGGCGGGGGGTTTGCAAAGTAGGAGGGCAGGACCCATGGTAACTGGGACTGAGAATTCTGGGCCTTTCTCCACAAGCCATAAGTGGCTATGGGGAGTTCAGAATAAACTCTCTTTGAGGAGGACAAAGAAAATAACAGTTCTGAATGCAATGAGGTTTTATACATGAAATGGCTTCCACAGGAATCCCTGGATTCATCTGAATTTGCTGGAAAGTGGCCAGGTACAGTCTTGTGAATGGGGACTTGAGGAAGGAATCGCCTTAGTCCTGATGTGAAACCCACAGCCACACCGTACAGTTGAGTTGAGCATGTGGCAAAGGTAATTAGAGTCTGGTACGACTTTAGAGCTGATGAAGTGGGAGGCCGATCAGGTGGAAGGAATGACAGAATGGAAGCCCAGAGCCTGAATAAGTTGGCCATGTTATACTGGAGCCAAACGGAATGAAAGATGATTTGCAGATGAGTAACTCCAGGTGAGGACAAGTGACTTGCTCAAAGGTAACTGATGGGAAGGCCAGGACTGGAACTTCCAGCTCCCAGTCCACCGTCATTCACCTGCCCTCACCTCCTCTCTTGTGAAAACACACAGGCAGCACAAAATCAAGGAACTATAGCATCAAAAGGGAAATTAGACCTCTTATCTAGTTTTGGCTTTCATCCAATTAACACTGTGTTCTGCAGTCACCCTGGCAGCTGGTCAAACTGCTTCAGCTAAAACATTTCCCGTGCTGGAAAATCCTCAGTACTTTTTGCGACAGCCTAGCCCATTACTGGACACACGGGGACAAAGTTCTTTGCATTGAGCTGAAATCTGTCTCTGGGGATCCGGCTCTCTCAACCCTGCCCTCTACCTGCACATAATCAGTTACTTCCTCTTCCAAATGGATCCTCCAAACTCTTGAGCATCAAACACTAATGGAGGACCCACTGTGTGCCGGGCACGGAAGGGGCTGTGATGTCCGTGGCAGCTCCCCTTGTTCGAACATTCTCAAGTCCTTACACACCTTTATTCTTCTCTGGATAATCTCTAGAGTTGTTAAGATCTATAACCCTCTTCCCCCTTCTAAGTCCTCACAGTCCGTTTGTTTAAGAATACAAGGCTATTTGGATCTACAGACAAAGTAGTTATGTCTTAAAGAATGTAAATTCGTTTTAATATTTATACTAATTATACTAATACAAACATAACTAGAAAAGTGTATCTACTGTCAGGTATCATACAAAGGACTCCAGATTGCCTGTATGGGGTTATCAGGGTAATTGTTGATCTAGATTATCAATTTGAATGGGAGCCATATGCACACACCCTTCCCCAATTTCAAACAAACAACCTTAGGAAAATAAATGTTTATCACTGTCATCACCAACCTTGATACTTACAGAATGTTTCTGAACAAGCCAGACTCAAAGATAACAACCCCATTAACTTGATGCTGGGATCCTCCTTATCTTTCTGATGAGGAAACTGAAGCCTTAGGGGTTAGGGACCTTGCCTAAGAGCACACGTCTGGTAGATGGCAGAGCGAGGTCTCGGGTCAGGCATGCTGCTCTTAGTGGCAGAAGCTACTGTGGACCAGCCATGTTCATGTGCCCTGCTTGTCCCAGGAGCAGTCCCTCATTGATCGTAAATGCAGTCCTACTTAGGGACATGCCCCCCACTCCATAAACACAATCGTTTCAAACCCACCTGAAATCTGATCCTTTCTAGGAATGACTTCCCCCAAAATTACTGTTTTCAGAATTAGGTCCTTTGTACCTGAAGCATGCCTAGCACTGGTAGGCCCTCTATATATACTTAGTGAATCAATTAGTGGCCCCTGGCGCCGCTGGTTTTCTGGTCCCAGATGAGATCAGGTACTCCACAAGTCCTTCAGTGATGTGGAGGCAGAAATGGGAAGAAGGTTCAAAAGCCTGGATGCAGCTCCTCTGGGGTTGCTGTACTGGGATCCCATGACCTGGGAGGCACAGCTGACCTCTCCTGCCGGTCTCTGAACATTCAGATCTCATTCTCTGTACCTTCTTTCCAGAAGGCAACTGTACCTCTCTTTTCTACGTACTGCTTTCAATGGGTGCCCCCAAAACTAGTGATTATAGTCTCCCATTGATGTCATGGCTCTTTCCAGGAGGAACTGGGTCAAATGGGAACCACCATGTCCTGCTGGAACCGCATTCCTGCCCATCGGTCTCGCCTCAGTGCTGAGCCAGATCCTCCAGGCTGACTCCTGCCTCCCTCCCTCGGTCCTTCTTCCCCTCCTTCTTTCCCTCTCCCACTTGTAGACATTCCTCCACCCCCAGCCTTCCTTCACACTCTGATATCCACTGGTGTCTCTCAGTGCATTGGAGACTCCGAAACCCAATTATGTAGAGAATTCCAGTGTCTTCCCACACTGTTTCTGGGTTCTCTTCATATCCTCAGATATGGCTGAGCGAGCAGCTTACTGTCCCTGATGATCAGGGAAGACTTCAGGATACATAAAAGGCCTGATGGTAGGGGGAGAGTGCCCACCTTCACTCAGTCCTGGCCAAGCCATTGTAACATATTATACCATATATACTGAGTGGTTTTCAAACTTTATTATTCACCAGAATCACCAGAAAACTTGTTCAAACATGGATTGTTGGGTATTTGCTACCAGCATTTCTGATCCTGTAGGCGGTAGGGTGGGGCAAGAATTTACATTTCTAGCAAGTTCCCAGGTGAGACTGATGCTGCTGGTCCAGGGACACACTGAGAACGGAAACCCAGTGTGGCTTCAATCCACCAGACAGAATTAGTTTGGGGGAGTAAAGTTAATGCTACTAATTTTTTTTTTTTTAAGTTTCTGGTTGTTCAAGGCAGGTGTCAGCAGGAAGAAACCCAGAGTCAAATGTCACTTTTATATAGACAAATCCGTTATGATCGCCGATTGTTCCTTTAGTGGGTCAATGGTCAAATCAACACAGAATGGCAGGAATTGATGAAAAAGTATGATACAACTTTTAGAAAGGTCTCTAGAGTAGTCCTGTGAGGAAGTCATACCAAGTCTGCCAGAAACTGAGATGAGCACCCACCACCTGGGCAATGTAGGAGTTTTGTTTTTGTAGATTTCTGTACATCATTTATGGCTAATGGCTCTGCACTGGGGGTGAGTTAGCATGAAACAGACATTTACTCAGGTTGAGAGATTCATGCAGCACCTTCCAGGAATGAGTAAATGCTGAGTCAATTAAGCATAGCTTTAACCTCAACGTAAGCCAAGGCCAAAAGAGAAATCTGCCCACACTCATGAACTTCGCTTGCTTCTCTTTGGATCACCACTTCATTTGCATACAAGCCTACTGCCTCCCAAAAAGGGGGGTGGGGGGATTTACACTGGGTACTTGTGACAGGATTCTGGGCTGTCAAGTCAGTACACTAGGAATCCTATCAGCAAAGAGTACCTAGATGTTAGGGAGAAACTGTGAGAGAACTTTGGGACAGTCAGGGTGTCTGGATTTACCCACATCTGGATAAATGACTCTCAAGTGAAGACAGAGGTGAGGGCTGCTGAGCCCTGGTGGGCATGAGCTGTGGGAAGACGGGACTTCAACACCAAGGACCTGTGCCCCAGAGTCTGTAAAGAGGGCTCTGGATGTGATGTGGAGGTGGTGAGGCAGTTCTCTAACTTATATGGGAGAACTTGGCTTAAACTCTTTGAGCCAAGGGAAGGATGTCAAAAGCTGCAGAGCTGGAATTCTTTTTTTAATAAGCAAAAGGACTACCTGTTAAAGTTTGGTTCAAGGGAGTAGGAGAAATCCTTTACCTGGAACAGAAAGACAAGAGCCACTTAGGAATTTCAGGAACTCCTGGAAATGGAGGGAGAGGTGGAGGATAGATAGGTAACAGTGGTGGAGGCTCTTGGTCTCATAACTAGAGGAAGGTGGAGGTGAAATTAGGGGTGAAGCAGGGAGTGAACTTGAACTTGGGGCTCTCTTAACAAAAGTGGAGCCAGATGGTTCTGTGGTTGTTATCTATATCCTGGAACATTCTGAAGCCTGGCTTGTTCTGTGGAAAACAAAGGCCACTTTTTATTTTGTAATAATTTCAAACTTTTGGAGAAGTTGCAAGAGTAGGACAAGGAACTTCTCAAAAGGAGCCCTTTGCCTAGCTGGATTCAACATTTTTTTTCTCAGTGGCTTTATTGTTTCTTATTCATCCACGTATCCAAACACAAGCGTGCGTGCGCGCGCACACACACACACACACCTACACATAAACAAAAATTTTCAAAACCATTTGAGAGTTGATTGCAGATAAAATACCCCTTTATCTCTAAATAAATAAGTGTATTTTTTTTCTAAGAACAAGGACATTGTCTTATATAACCACAGTGCAATGATCAAAATCAGGAAACTTAATATTGATATAATATCAATATAATCTAAACCACAATGTCTCATCCAATTGTCCCAATCATGTCCTTTACAGCTAATTTTCTTCCTGGTTCAGGACTCAGGATCACTCAGTGCATTTAATTGTTCTATGTCTTTAGTGTCCTTTAATCTGAAGCAGTTTTCATTGTTTTTTTTTTTTTTCTTGACCTTGACAGTTATTTTGTACAATTACTTTAATTTGGGTTGTCCTCATGTTTCCTCATGATTAGAGACAGGTAATGCTTTGCAGGCAGGAATTCCAGAGAATTGCTGTGTTCTTGTCATTGGATTGTATTCGGAGGTGTATGAATGTCAGTTTGTCCCTACATTGGGGATGTTAACTTCGATTCCAATGGTTAAATGGTGTCTACTGGATTTCTCCATTGTAAGGTTACTATTTTTTCAAAGGCCTCATTTAAAATGTCATAAGCATAAACAGTAAATGGGTGAACAAAATCTACTAAAGCCTTCCTTATTTCTTTTTTTTTTAAGATTTTATTTATTTTATTTGAGAGAGAGAAAGAGAGAGCTGGGGGAGGGGCAGAAGGAGAGGGAGAGAATATCAAGCCTACTTCATGATGAGCAGGAGCCCAAGGTGGGGCTCGATCCCATGACCCCGAGATCATGACCTGAGGGGAAACCAAGAGTCCAACACTTAACTGACTGAGCCACTCAGGAGCCCCAAGGCTTCCTTGTTTCTATAGATGACCTCTTTGCCCTTCCCCACTTAAACCTCTTCCAGAATCTTAATGATTAGGGGAGACTTTGAGCTAGAAGGAATCTTAGATTTCATCTGTTTTTCTGTTTCCCAAGTGTGGGATGCTATGATTTTTATGTCTTCCCATTTGTATTAGGCTTAATTGTTTCACACCGTAGCAGAGGCTCTCCCATTTCAGTGATTTCTCCAACCTTCTGAGTACATGAAGTAGAAAGGCTCAGTTGGGTGCTAGGCTGTCTTGAAAATTTCAAATAGTTGATTTTTCCTACTTTTTTTTTTTTTTTTTTAAGAAAGGGAAGGCCTTTGGCTCATAGTCTCTGGTAGGCAATAGTATAAGTTCATTCAATAGCATTTTAAAAATCATGCTTATTTTTACAGTTACCTGTTGCTCCTCATTGAAAATTGGGTAAAATTCTAATTTACAGGATTAACAATAATTTTCTTTCAAGTTCCCATTTAAAAACGTGAAGTAAAATAAGTGAGTCAATTTGGGGCGCCTGGGTGGCTCAGTCGTTAAGCGTCTGCCTTCGGCTCAGGTCATGATCCCAGGGTCCTGGGATCCAGCCCCGCATCGGGCTCCCTGCTCCGCAGGAAGCCTGCTTCTCCCTCTCCCACTCCCCCTGCTTGTGTTTCCTCTCTCGCTGTGTCTCTCTATGTCAAATAAATAAAATCTTAAAAAAAAAAAAAAATAAGTGAGTCAATTTGGAGAAATTGTAAGAACTCAAGGAAAACTTTTAGGTACAGGGGCATGGAAGCGATGAGTGGACGTGGCCCACAGTTGTGAAGACCACAGACGAAGTGCTTACCTTTGGGGAAATTCCGACTTTGGAATTTAGGCCAAAGCCCTTAAAGGAAATGGACACTCTGGCCCCACTGATTCTTCCCGGCCGCCCAGTCTTCCTCATGGGAACTGGACTTGGCAGGCAAAGAACCGATTCTGGCAAGAAACAGGCCACAAAAATGTCCGGAAAGCCTTAAACCCTGGGTGGACAGTACCGCGTGGGCTCCAGGGGGCAGGCTTCTGACACACCTGCCTTCCCATCCCGCCTCCGCGGCTCGCTAGCTGGGCAGAGGCGGTTGTCTCACTTTTTCTGATTCTGGGGGGTCCCATCCGTGAGAGGGGGCGGGAAGAAATGGTGCACATCTCAAACCTCTGGTAGTCTCCACAGCTGCAGGGGTATAAGGCGCCAAGCGCAGCGGACCGCACAGCGTCAGGAAATGTACGGCTTACGTTGTGGTCCTAATTCTTTTGTGGGGACAGGGACAGGCCTGGAGGACAGGCAGGGAATGGTGACCCGGAGGGGATTTTTCTCCCGTCTCTCCTCCTTGAGAACTCAATGGGCCACAGTGGGCGCGGCCCGCACCTCGCCCTCCCCGGCCGCGCCTCGCCCCTTGTGAGGTCACCCTGATTGGGGACGCGAGGCCCCCGCCACCCCGTCCCTGCCCGGTCCAGGCACCGAAGGTGCAGAAGGAGCGAGGGTGGCAACGCTCTCTTCAGCCACGCGCCCTGGAGCCCCCGTCCGCCCCTGGGAACAAGCAGGCAGGTGCGGGCTCCGGCAGGGGCAGGGCGTGCTCCCTGGCCGCGCCTCGCCGGGCCGACGCCCCCCAACCCGCCCGGGGTCGCCCGCGCCGCAGACCGCACCCCGGAAGCCTGCACGCCCAGCAACGCGCCCCGGAAGCTCGCGCATGCGCGCCGAAGCCCCGCAGCTGTTTGGCCGTTTCCATGGCTACGAAGGGCGTTGACCGGGGGCCTGGAAAGGAGAAAATGAAGCTTAAGAGCCTCCTGCTCCGGTATTACCCGCCAGGTACCGGCCAGGCCGCCTCCGTCCTGGCGTGGGGTCCTGGGCTCTGGCTCTGGGAGGCTCCGCGGGGGCGGAGGGTGCGGGGACTCGAGGGGACGGCGGGGTCCCCTAGTGGGTGATCCATGTGGGGGGCAGGTAGCCGGGCGAGTCCCAACAGGGGCCCCTCACTCCTCTCACTCCTTCGGTTGCTGGACACTGTTGCTCGAAACATTCAAAATGATTTTTAAAAGCGTTCTTTAAACGTTGAAGTTGCTGAGTTATAATACTTTTCTGGCTACTTAGGAATGTGGCAGATGGGGAGGGAGGGGCGGTGATCAGTGATGTCCCAAGAGATTGGTTTCCGGAAGGGACGACACTGACAAGGAGCACATTGCTTTTTATTTTAAACATAGCAGAATGATCACGTCAAGATGTGTTGAGTATGAAAAGTAAAATGCATATGCAACAAAGTATATTAATTGCGTGTCCGCATTCCAGACCACGCATATCAGTTGACCCACACGTTTTTTGAGGGCCACCAGGCGCTCTGTGCCCCGGGGCTTCCAGCTTGAAGGTCACAGTCCTTGATTCCAACGAGTTAAGGAATTTCAAAATACGCCGACAGAACGCTATAGTTTTAGAGTGGGACAAACTTGTCTAGTTGTCTTGTTTCACAGGTGAGGACTTGGTCACCTTTGAAGAATGAGTGAAGCCCACTGGTCACCCTGCTCATTAGGTACAGAAATAAGGGCAGAACTCTTGGGTCCAATTCAGAACTCACTTTAAAAATAAGAGTAGGGGCGCCTGGGTGGCTCAGTGGGTTAAGTGTCTGCCTTGGGCTCAGGTCATGGTCCCAGGGTCCTGGGATGGAGCCCCTGGTGGGGCTCCCTGCTCAGTGGGGAGCCTTGCTTCTCCCTCTCCCTCTGCTTGCCGCTCACCCTGCTTGTGCTCTGTCTCTCAAATAAATTTTAAAAATCTTTTAAAAATAAATAAAAATAAGAATATAAAATAAAAACGTCTGCAAAACTTTTTTTAAATTTTAAATATATATATATATATATATATATATATATATATATAAATATTTTTGCTCAGAGAGACACAGCAAGAGAGGGAACACAAGCAGGGGGTCGGGAGAGGGAGAAGCAGACTTTCTGCCGAGCAGGGAGCCCGATGTGGGGCTCAATCCCAGGACCCTGGGATCATGACCTGAGCCGAAGGCAGACGCTTAACGACAGCCACCCAGGTACCCCAAAGTCTGCAAAACTTGCCACAAAGCAGTAGATGACCAAATATCCTTGCCAGATGAGAAGTTTGGGCTTCCCTGCAAGGGTAAGCCTGGCAGCAACTCTCACCAATGTGAAGTGAACATTTGTAGTAAAATTATAACTCATTTTCTCCCTCTTAGAATCACAGTTAAAATAACATGAAAAGGCTCTAGATGTGAGAGGTAGCACATAGGAAATTGTAAATAGATTGTTCTCTGGAAGCATTCACAACTTTACTTTGGCTGTGCTTGGTGTAGGCTCGTGCTGGTTCCCATTGACTGATATGTGAATGACTTGCTTTCATTCATCCCTTTGTTGTGGAGTGTAGGTTAGGAAGATGAGCTCTGGGATCATAATAACTGGCTCTCACCATGTACAAATTTTGTAACTTGGTCAATTTGTTTCTATCCATTAAGGTGTTTTGATCATCAAGTCACATGGTGATAATAACACCCATCTTGCCCGTCTACTGACTCTTTGCAGCTACTCTCCCATTTATCTCTTTCCCTTCAGAGCAAACCTCCTTGGAAGAACAGTGTCCCCATTTCTCTTCTCTCTTCTGTCTTGGACTCACTCCTATCCTGTTTTCACCCTCATGGCCCCACTGAAACTGCACTCTTCAAGATCCTCAGTGACCTCCAACATCACTCAGCCCACTGGCCGCCTCTCTGTCCTTCCTTTCTTGACCTGACAGCAACATTTGATGCATTTGACTACTTCGTCCCTTGGCTCCCAGGACACACTGGTTTTTAATCCTGCTTTATTGTCACTCCTTCTTCGTCCATCTTGTTGGCTTCTCTTCCTTCTGATCTTAATGTTGGAGCTCTGTCCTTGGACTTCTCTATCTATACTCATCAGTTAGGTGATCTCATCCATTCTCCAGGTTTAATAACCTGAGGGAGTAGTCCTGAGAACCTACCTCATGGCCTGCCTGATTGTTCATTTGGATGTGCAATGTGCATCTCATACGGGGCATCCTATGGTCTCTCTCCTCTCAGTCAATGGCAGCTGCATTCCTCCATCTGCCTGAGCCAAAACCTTGGACTCATCCTTTTCTCCCATCTTACATACTCCACATTTGGTCCAGTAACAAATCCTGCCAGCTCACCTTTAAAATATATACAGGATTCAGCAGCTTTACCCCACAGCAATGGCTACCATGCTTTCTATTGCTAAAGCTTCCACCCTTGCCCCACTTCTGTATATTTTCATCACAGCAGCAGGATGAGTGCTAGCACATAAATCTGATCATGTCACTCTTATGCTTGAGCTCTCCAATGGCTTTGCATTTTACTTAAAATAAAAGGGCCATGATCTCCAAGGCCTTAATCTCCAAGGCCCTACAGGATCTTCCCTGCTTTTGCCTCTGACTTCACCCTGCTTCCCCTCCAGCAACACTACTCTTCTTGGTGTTCCATGGATGGGCTGGGTATGCCCCCACTCAGGGTCTCTGCACTTGCTACTCTTTTTGCTTGGAGTAATCTTCCCTGGACATCTGCATAAGCCAGCATTCTCACGTGTTTTTGGCTCTGTCCTTAAAAGTAAGTAAAGTGAGTAAGTTGAAGCCTCCCTTTCTAGAATTTCTACAATTTCCAACGTCTCCTCAAGATATTTCATAGCATCCTCCGCTGCTTTGTTTTTTCCTAGCATTACCTCAGTTCAATGCACCACAATTTTACTTACTTATTTTGCTTAGTCACCCGACTTAGAATAAAATCTTCATGAGGTCCTGGACTTTGTCTATTTTGTTTACTACCGCATCTCTAGCACTTAGAGTAGTTAGAGAGTGGTCAATAAAGAGGCACTCACATATTTGTTGGATAAATGAATGAGTTTAATGAGATGATGTGTGTTGAGTAGGATGCCTCGAGCTCCTCCTGAAATAGGAATAGGTCAGACAGATGATTGGTAAGATTCGCTCCAGCTCTGAAAGTCCAGGGTTCCAACAACAATCTCACATTCAATAAGGCTTTAGACTTACACTTGCAACTATTGCCTTAATGATTATCTTATAATGAAGTCATAGCACTTAGCATGTTAGACACTTAATTTCTGAATTCCAGTCTTTGGTGAGCCATACGTTATATGCACATTTCCAAGGTACTACTGAATAGCAGGTGGGTGTTGAAATAACATTATCAAGTAGGAAAAAAAATCACTCACCACTGAATCATTCTTGTGTTACCTTTATCCCTTCTGCAATTTCGTTTAAT
Source organism: Phoca vitulina (assembly GCF_004348235.1). NCBI lineage: Eukaryota > Metazoa > Chordata > Mammalia > Carnivora > Phocidae > Phoca > Phoca vitulina. Next base: position 11,222,730 of record NW_022589704.1, on the reverse strand, counting down.
CTCTTAATCCAGAGATTTCAGTCCTCCTACTTTCTTTTGAGTAACACATATGTCAGGAGCATTCCATTGCTGGCATCCATGGAATTGTCCCTCTCCCTCCTAAAGGTACATAGCAGTAATATGGCTAATCGAGCATGGGCATTCTCTTTTTATCTCACTCATTAATTCATAAGCTCTTCACTTTGTGAAGAGTGGGTGTTGCATACGTGCTTTTCAACTGACTAGGCATGACTGTCTTTGTCTTTTACTTCTTGTGTGTAGGCCCCTAGTTTTTTGGGCCATGAGAAGGAGATAATAAACATTAATTAGACTAGTTAATATTCTGAGCACTTTAAAGGTCTCTGTTGGTTGAAGGTGATCGGAGTGAGGAACACTCACATCTTTTGAATCTTAGTACATTGCAGAATTTTGGGGGGGGACAGTTTCTTACTTAAGTGTTTTTGGAATCATGCCTAATGCACAAAAATTCACAACCAGGGGCAGATGGAGAACATTAAGATACTATGGGAAACAATCCCTGAAGAACAACATGTGCTCCTGGGAGCATCTTTGTCTGTTTTCTTCTTGTATTCTTCACTGTGCATGACTCAGCCTGTGGCTCATATTGCAGCTCAGTGGTCATGGGAAGGGTGAGCATTTGACCTTGATGTTTTGTAACAGTGGAACAGTCCAATGCACAGGTTTCAGATTTTGCACTTTGTTTTCTAGGTCCATTTGTATAGTAACCCAACTAATTTTTAGTAGTCAACTTTAAAGACTTTTAACATTTTTTATTTTATAAGAAACAAGATAGTAGTGAAAAAAAGAATGCAGTATTTTGTGAATTTGCCAAAATTATTTAGTGCATTTCCTTAGGATATTAAATTATGGTGTGTGGGCTGTCAAGTGCTAATTCTTTCCAACCTTTCTCTGAGTTACAAATTAGGATTATATTATTTACTCATTGTTTACATCATTTATTTACTCAACTATATTGAATGCCTACTTTCCTCAAGAATAAACAGTGCATATTGAGTACTCATACATGATGCAAAATACTTAAAATTACAGAACAGGAAAGAAGCAGTCCTTAATTACAGTGATGCCTTAAGCTGGTAGAAACTTTGCATGATATTTGAGTTTTTAAATAACCTTATGGGGATCTTGATCTTGATCTTCAGGAGTTTATATGCTAATAATGTTAATCTTTATAATTTTTCTTCCTTTTTCTCCATGTTCTAATTTTTCTCATACTTTTTTTTTCCTATCATAAGAGTAGTATTTACTTTTAACAAAATTCTAAAAAATACATAAAGGGATAGCTAAGATCATGCTCGACGCACTGAGGGTGTGATGGTTCTTTGAAGGGAGCCGCCTGACAGATCTACCAATAGTGAGAATGCCCATTTCCTCAACCTAGCTAATATTTAGTATTATCAGTCTTTGCCATCTTTGCTATTCTGATGAGTAAAGATTATATCTCTTGTTGTATTTTGTATTTCTTTTTAATGGAGTTGGGAACATTTTATTTCAGTCTGTTTATTGACCATTGTCCCTCTCTGTTTGCAAACTGACCGTTCTTGCCTTTTGTCCATTTTCTCTTTAAAAATCATTTTTTAGACTTCTTTATATTAAGTTCTTTAAGCTTTGTATTTATAGTTGAATATGATTTTTTGCTGATTATCATTTTTCTTTAACTTTGTGAAATCTTCTCCTGTGTAGAAGCTTCAAACTTATTTCAGACAAATGCATCATTTTTTTTCTTTTTTAGGTGTTGAGTTTCACATCATGCTTAAAAAGCCAATTACTTACACTAAGATGTAAATATGTTCTATTATTTTGACTGTTCTATATTTTGTTTTTAATATTAAAATCTCTAATCAATCTAGAATATATTTTTGTATATTGTATAGTAGCAATCCAGTTTTATGAATTTTTCCAAAATCCAACTGATTATTACATCATTATTTATTGCATAATTTATTCTTTCCTCATTAATTTAAAATATTACCTTCAGTTTATTTTTAAACTCCCATATATAGGTGATTCTATTATATTGATTTTATATCTAATTTTGTTTCAGAATCACACTTTATTGTTTTAGAGTTTGTGGTAATATATGGTGAATTTTCAAATTCCAAAAAATAAAGTCATTATAATTACTTTAATTCATAGATTGATTTGACATGTTTATAATATTACACTTTCCCATCTAGAAATGTGTGTCTCCATTTATCACAATTTTCCTTTTTGTTCAATAGTACAGCTAGGCCTTGCACATTTCTTGTTAATTTTATATTTAGGTGTTCAATGCAATTATAGATGTGATCTTTCCTTTACTTGAATCTTCCCTTGTCAGTGTATCTAATTCTTATCTACTTCTGATCTTAGCTTTTTGTATTCTATTTATTTTTTCTAAACCCACTTAAATCCTTCCTAGAACACGCAGCATATAAATAGGTTTTTGAGAAGATTTTTACAATGTTATAACATCCATATTTTATTGAAAAGGTTAATGTGGAACAAGAAGCCGATTTTTACTCTAAGAAAATAACAGTATTTACAATGGCTGGCTCTCCACTGATCCTTTCTTTTTTCTTTGTAAGTTTGCTTCTTAGACTGGAGTCTGGTTTCAAGTCTTTGATATGAAAAGGTCACTTCTTGGGGAAAAGAAACAAAATAAAACTATCCCGAACTAGCCTTTTAGTTAGAGTTGTTTGCCTGCTGTGTCCTGGTGTTCTGGTCATTAAAAGCATATGGAATGATTTTTCTTTTTTTTTGTTTCTTTTTGTTTCTTTTTTTTTTTTTAATTTTATTATGTTATGTTAGTCACCATACAATACATCATTCGTTTTTGATGTGGTGATCCACGATCCATTGTTTTTGTATAACACCCAGTGCTCCATGCAGTACGTGCCCTCCTTAATACCCATCACCGGGCTAACCAATCCCCCCTGCCCCCTCCCCTCTAAAACCCTGTTTGTTTCTCAGAGTCCAGAGTCTCTCATGGTTCACCTCTCCCTCCAATTCCCCTCCCTTCATTTTTCCCTTCCTTCTCCTAACGTCCTCCAGGCTATTCTTTATGTTCCACAAATGAGTGAAACCATATGATAATTGACTTTCTCTGCTTGACTTATTTCACTTAGCATAATCTCCTCCAGTCCCATCCATGTTGATGTAAAAGTTGGGTATTCATTCTTTCTGTATTATATATATGGACCACATTTTCTTTATCCATTCATCTGTTGAAGGGCATCTCGGCTCTTTCCGCAGTTTGGCTATTGAGGACATTGCTGCTATGAACACTGGGGTGCATATGGCCCTTCTTTTCACTACATCTGTGTCTTTGGGGTAAATACCCAGGAGTGCAATTGCTGGGTCATAAGATAGCTCTATTTTTAAATTTCTGAGGAACCTCCACATTGTTTTCCAAAGTGGCTGTACCAACTTGCATTCCCACCAATAGTGTAAGAGGGTTCCCCTTTCTCCACAACTTCTCCAACATTTGTTGTTTCTTTCCCTGTCCATTTTGGCCATTCTAACTGGTGTAAGGTGGTATCTCAATGTGGTTTTGATTTGGATTTCCCTGATGGCTAATGATGATGAACATTTTTTCATGTGTCTGTTAGCCATTTGTATGTCTTCTTCAGAGAAGTATCTTTTCATATCTTCTACCCATTTTTTGACTTGATTATTTGTTTTTTGGGTGTTGAGTTTGAGAAGTTCTTTATAGATCTTGGATACCAGCCCTTTATCTGTAGTGTCATTTGCAAATATCTTCTCCCATTCTGTGGGTTGCCTCTTTGTTGTGTTGACTGTTTCTTTTGCTGTGCAGAAGCTTTTTATCTTGATGAAGTGCCAAAAGTTCATTTTTGCTTTTGTTTCACTAGCTTTTGGAGATGTATCTTGAAAGAAGTTGCTGTGGGCGATGTCAAAGAGGTTACTGCCTGTTCTCTTCTAGGATTTTGATGGATTCCTGTCTCACATTGAGGTCTTTCATCCACTTTGAGTTTATCTTTGTGAATGGTGTTAGAGAATGGTTGAGTTTCATTCTTCTGTATATAGCTGTCCAATTTTCCCAGCACCATTTATTGAAGAGGCTGTCTTTTTTCCATTGCATGTTTTTTCCTGCTTTGTCAAAGATTATTTGACCATAGAGTTAAGGGTCCATATCTGGGTTCTCTGTTCTGTTCCATTGGTCTATATGTCTGTTTTTGTGCCAGTACCATGCTGTCTTGGTGATCATGGCTTTGTAATAAACCTTGAAATCGGGCAACGTGATGCCCCAGCTTTGTTTTTCTTTTTTGACATTTCCTTGGTGATTCGGGGTCTTTTCTGATTCCATACAAATTTTAGGATTGTTTGTTCCAGCACTTTGAAAAATGTCTTTGGAATTTTGATCAGTATGGCATTGAAGGTATAGATTGCTCTGGGTAGCATAGACATTTTAACAATGTTTATTCTTCCGATCCATGAGCATGGAATATTTTTCCATCTTTTTGTGTCTTCTTCAATTTCTTTCATGAGTATTCTGTAGTTCCTAGAGTATAGATCGTTTACCTCTTTGGTTAGGTTTATTCCGAGGTATCTTATGGTTTTTGGTGCTATTGTAAATGGTATTGTTTCTCTAATTTCTCTTTCTATAGTTGCATTGTTAGTGTATAAGAAAGCAACTGATTTCTGTGCATTGATTTTGTATCCTGCCACATTACTGAATTGCTGGGTGAGTTCTAGTAATTTGGGGGTGGAGTCTTTTGGGTTTTCCACATAAAGTATCATGTCGTCTGTGAAAAGAGAGAGTTTGACTTCTTCTTTGCCAATTTGAATACCTTTTATTTCTTTTTGTTGTCTGATTGCTGTTGCTAGGACTTCTAGTACTATGTTGAACAATAGTGGTGAGAGTGGGCATCCTTGACGTGTTCCTGATCTTAAGGGAAAGGCTCTCAGCTTTTCCCCATTGAGGATGGTATTCACTGTGGGTTTTTCATAGATGGATTTTATGAACTTGAGGAATGTTTCCTCTATCCCTATACTCTGAAGAGTTTTAATCAGGAAAGGATGTTGGGTTTTGTCAAATGCTTTTTCTGCATCAATTGAGAGGACCATATGGTTCTTCTCCCTCCTCTTATTAATGTGTTCTATCACATTGATTGATTTGTGAATGTTGAACCACCTTGCATCCCAGGGATAAATCCCACTTGGTCGTGGTAGATGATCCTTTTAATGTCTTGTTGGATCCTATTCGCTAGGATTTTGTTGAGGATTTTGGAATCCATATTCATCAGGGATATCGGTCTGAAATTCTCCTTTTTGTTGGGGTCTTTGCCTGGTTTGGGGATTAAGGTAATGCTGGCCTCATAGAATGAGTTTAGAAGTTTTCCTTCTCTTTCTATTTTTTGAAACAGCTTCAGTAGAATAGGTATTATTTCTTCTTTGAATGTTTGGTAGAATTCCCTAGGGAATCCGTCAGGCCCTGGACTCTTGTTTTTTGGGAGGTTTTTGATCACTGCTTCAATCTCGTTACTGGTTATTGGCCTATTCAGGTTGTCAATTTCTTCCTGTTTCAGTCTTGGCAGCTTATAGGTTTCCAGGAAGGCCTCCATTTCATCCAGATTGCTCAGTTTATTGGCATATAGTTGTTGATAATAATTTCTAATAATTGTTTCTATTTCCTTGATGTTAGTCGTGATCTCTCCCCTTTCATTCATAATTTTATTAATTTGGGTCCTTTCTCTTTTCTTTTGGATAAGTCTGGCTGGTGGTTTATCGATCTTATTAATTCTTTCAAAGAACCAACTTCTAGTTTCTTTGATCTGATCTACTGTGTTTCTGGTTTCTAATTCATTGATTTCTGCTCTAATTTTAATTATTTCTCTTTTAATGCGTGGCTTAAGCATCGTTTTTGCTTTTTCTCTAATTCTTTAAGGTGTAGAGTTAGTTGGTGAATTCAGGATTTTTCTATTTTTTTGAGTGAGGCTTGGATGGCTATGTATTTCCCCCTTAGGACCGCCTTTGCAGTATCCCATAGGTTTTGGACCGATGTGTTTTCGTTCTCATTGATTTCCATGAATTGTTTAAGTTCTTCTTTGATTTCCTGGTTGACCCAAACATTCTTGAGCAGAGTGGTCTTTAGCTTCCAAGTGTTTGAATTTCTGCCAAATTTTTTCTTGTGATTGAGTTCCAGTTTTAAAGCATTGTGGTCTGAGAATATGCAGGGAATAATCTCAATCTTTTGGTATCAGTTGAGACCTGATTTGTGACCCAGTATGTGGTCTATTCTGGAGAAAGTTCCATGTGCGCTCGAGAAGAATGAGTATTCTGTTGTTTTAGGGTGGAATGTTCTGTAAATATCTATGAGGTCCATCTGGTCCAGTGTATCATTCAAAGCTCTTGTTTCCTTGTTGATTTTCTGCTTAGATGATCTGTCCATTGCTGAGAGTGGAGTATTGAGGTCTCCTACAATTAACGTATTATTATCAATATGACTCTTTATCTTGGTTAACAGTTGGCTTATGTAGATGGCTGCTCCCATGTTGGGGGCATAGATATTTACAATTGTTAGATCTTGTTGGATAGACCCTTTAAGAATGATATAGTGTCCTTCTGTGTCTCTAATTACAGACTTTAGTTTAAAATCTAATTTGTCTGATATAAGAATTGCTACCCCAGCTTTCTTTTGAGGTCCGCTGGCATGGAAGATGGATCTCCATCCCTTCACTTTCAGTCTGGATGTATCTTTAGGTTCAAAATGAGTCTCTTGTAGGCAGCGTATGGATGGGTCCTGTCTTTTTATCCAATCTGCAACCCTGTGCCGTTTTATGGGAGCATTTAGGCCATTCACGTTGAGAGTGATTATTGAAAGATATGAATTAATTGTCATCATGTTGCCTGTGAAGACGTTGTTTTTATAGATTGTCCCTGTAAATTTCTGTTGTATATCACTCTTAGGGTCTTTCTCCTTTTATAGAACCCCCCTTAATATTTCTTGCAGGGCTGGCTTAGTGGTCACATATTCTTTCAGTTTCTGCCAGTCATGGAAGCTCTGCATCTCTCCATCCATTCTAAATGACAGCCTTGCCGGATAAAGTATTCTTGGCTGCAGTTCTTCTCATTTAGTACCCTGAATATGTCTTGCTAGCCCTTTCTGGCTTGCCAGGTCTCTGTGGATAGGTCTGACGTTATTCTGATGTTCCTCCCTCTGTACATAAGGAATCTCTTCCCCTTAACTGCCCTTAAGATGATTTCCTTGGTTCTAAGATTTGCAAGTTTTACTATTACATGCCGGGGTGTTGGCCTGTTTTCCTTGATCTTAGGAGGGGTCCTCTCTGCCTCTAGGATGTGAATGTCTGTTTCATTCCCCGGATTAGGGAAGTTCTCAGCTACAATTTGCTCAAATATATCTTCTAGTCCTCTCTCTCCACTCCCTCTGGGATTCCAATTATTCTGACATTGGAACGCTTCATGGTGTCACTTATTTCTCTGATTCTATTTTCATGGATTCTGAGTTGTTTTTCCCTGGCCTCCTCTTTTCCCTTTTTATCTATTATATTGTCTTCCAGATCACTTATTCGTTCTTCTGCCTCACTTACCCTAGCTGTTAGATTATCTAGATTGGATTGGATCTCGTTGATAGCATTTTTAAGTTCTGCCAATTTCTGCCCTTAGAGACTCTATGTTGCCATTAATTGATTTCTCCATTCTAGCCATTGTCTTCACAATTGCTAGCCTGAATTCCATCTCTGACATCTTGGTTAAATCTGCACCCATTTGTAAATCTGCAGCATAAGTCATAATCTCTGAGTCTTTCCTATTTTGGGGGTTCCTCCTAGTCATTCTGTTGATGGGTGCTTGAGGGAATGTATGGAGTCCAAATTATTGACCAGAACCCAAGCAAGATGCACCTGTTTTCTTGGGACCTTAGGGTTGCTGGCCTCTTGTTTTCCCAGCCTGTCTTCTGAGGGAGGGGTCTGCCGCGCTGTTACTCAGGCAACCCTGTTTGGGTGGAGTTGCCCTGCCCCCCTGTGGCGGGGTATGGGCTCAGTGGGAATCAGTTTTGGGGGCTTTTGTTCTCTGGCGGCTTTCCCTGGTGGCTTTCCGCGTCTCTTCCGTGAGTCAGAGCAGAAGAGACCGTTTCCAACCCTCTGCCTCAGAGCAGAGAGATCACAGTCTGTTCTTCAGTGAGCTCTCCAGGCCACACTGTCTCCATTTCTGTCCGTGCTGCCATAAACTGCAGCGTCCTGGGTTGTGCGCCCCTCCGCATTGCCCCCAGTCCTGCCTCCAGATCAGGGCACGTCTCTGCCCTTTGTGCTTCTAAAACTGCCAGCTGTTCCCAGTTCACCTGCGTGACCCTGCCGCTCTGGGTTTCCACCCTGGGGGCTGCCCTAAAGTCCTTTCCCCGCTGCTACCAGTCTCCAAGTCTGTGCCCCGTCCCCAGCATGTGAGGCTGTCCCTCACCGGTAGTGTAGGATCCCCACGGACAGGCTCCCTTCCGCTGCCGTTTATCCTCTGATATCTGCCCGCAGAATCAGGGCTCCCTGCTTCATACCTCAAAACTACCCACCTGCGATATTCTGCTTGTAGAGATCCAGATCTTCTTACATCTCAGGCTCGTTTCGTGGGTGCTCAGAGTGGTCTTGTAGATATCCAGCTCAATTCCGGGGACCAGTTGAAATAGGGTCTCCTACTCCTCTGCCATCTTTCCTTCTGGAATGATTTTTCAGTTCTAAAATGTTATGCTTCATTACACAACAGCTGCTTGGGTTCACCTACTTAGGTTGTGCCAAATCCATGCAGTGTGACTGTGTTGAGATGAATTCCTCCCAAGATTGTAGCTGTGCAGTCGGGTGAGTGGTGATGTCTGACACTGGGAAACAAACTCTGTAGGAGAAGTAGGATTGAGGGGGAAGATCCTGGACTTGTTTGAGGTACAGGTGAGATATCCACACGTCTGGAACTCAGAGGTCTAGATGGGAGATTACAACTGTAATCTGTAATTGTTGGCATACTGATGGTAATCAAAGCCGTGGGTACGGGTGAATTTATACAGAGAAAAAAATGTAAAGAGAGAGTTCCTAGACCCGAACCCTAACCTAAATCACTATTTAAAGGTCAGGTCTAAGAGGAGGAATCAGTAAAGGAGAATGAAAAGTAACAAAGTAGAGAAAAAAGACAAGAGAGATTTCATAAAAACCTATGGAGAATCGTATTTGAAGAAGGAAGGAGTTGGTCATGGTGTTGATTATCTCTGAAAGTCCATGTGCCATAAATATAAGAACTGTCAATTGCATTAAGCAATCTGGAGACACTCATCCAGTCATCTGTCAGTTAGCTTGTATTCAACAAGCACTGTTTGAACAGTTCCTGTGCACCAAATTTCATGGTAGACACTAGGGATAAAGAGAAGACAGGCCCAGGAGTGCATAGTCTAGTGAGTCAGATGTGGAGAGGACAGAAAACAGAAAGATCATAAAGACAACAGGGAGGGGCAGTCACCACTGAGGGAGAAATGAAAGCCAGAGAGGGGAAGGTGTAAATCCATTTGACAGTGTTGTTTGTACTTGAGGTTGGCTAAATCATGGGCTTACTGTGCGTAAATCATCATGACTCATTCCTAGGAGGGTCTTCCTGGGAGTATAAAGAAGCATATGGTTTCAAAGATGTTAAAATCTCACTGGGGAAAGAAGGCATAGAGGCAATTTATGTAATACAAGGTGACTATGTGTCACAAGGCAATATTTGATTACTCATTAGATAATAAGAACTATTTAATGAGTTTCTAGATGCCAGGTGCTTTATATACATATTATTTCAACCAGCAAAATGAAGATATTATCTGCAAATGAGAAGACTGAGATTTAAAGAGATTACTGTAACATGAAATAAGTTAGGACTTGAGCTGGAACTCAAACCTGGATCTGTTTGATGCCGCGTGCATGCCTTTTCAACTCAGCCACATTCTATCTCAATGGTTCAGTGCTTTGGAAAGTAAATACAGTGTTTTGGATGGAATTTCTTATTTTCTCTTGATCTAAAAGGCTTCTGGAATCACATCTGTTATATCAAATTTATGGAGTTAGGGCAGTGATTCTCAAATTGTAGGAGGACCCTTGGGGGCTCTTGTGTCTTTTCAGTGGGGCCTCAAGGCCAAATCTCTTTCCATAATAGCAGATACCATTTGGATTTCTCATGGTGTTGACATTTGCACTACTGGTTACAAAAGCCCTGGGAAGTGAAATCTCTGGAAACTTGCTCCACATCAGGCGGTAGCAACAAACTTTCATAGTGGTCATTGTATTTCTCACTGACACAAATTGGTGATAGGAAGAAACCCCCTCAGTTTCACTTAGGAATGCCCTTGATGAAGCAGTAAAACTTACTAATGTAGTCAAATACTGACCTAAGAGTACTTGCATTCTGGCTGATGAAATAGAAAGTTCTCATTAAGCCCTTCTGCTGCACAGTGATGTTTGATAGTTGTTTTGAGGAAAACACTTGTGCGGTCATGTGAGCTGAGAGATGAACCAGCCATTTTCTTCATGAAACACCCGTTTTATGTGAAAGACTGAAAAACAAATGTGGCTTTCAGACTTGGACATTTGGAAGACATTTTGTTTGGAAACGAGAAAAGTGAGCCTGGAGCTTTCAAGCCAAACTGTCAGCATTTCTTGCCAGTGATAGAATTTGAGCTTTCAAGCAAAAATTAGAATTTCAGAAAACTTGTATCTACTGTCATGAGCTGGGCAGCTTACTGACACTGAAAGAGTTTTCTGATGATAGATATTGGTAGTGACATTAACAAATGTGATTTTTGGGGGGATATTGTATGATGATATATGCCAACATTTAGAAGGTGTGCATAACTCAGTAAACGAATAATTTTCGGATGTCTGGTGCATGATGTATAAACCATACATGAATAAAAGATCCTTTGAGTGTGAGATAGACCAATGGATTTTAATGTAACAGAGTATGAAGAGTTAACTGATGTGGTTTCGGATTCTATATTGCAACCAATCTTTATGAATTACCACTTGTTAAGCTTTTTTTAAAAAAGATTTTATTTATCTTATTTTTTATATTATTTATCTTATTTATTATCTTTTAAAAAAGATTTTATTTATTTATTTATTTATTTATTTATTTATTTATTTATCTACAGAGACACCACAAGAGAGGGAACACAAGCAGGGGGAGTGGGAGAGGGAGAAGCAGGCCTCCCTCCGAGCAGGGATCCCAACGTGGGGCTCAATCCCAGGACCCTAGGATCATGACCTGAGCCGAAGGCAGATGCTCAATGACTGAGCCACCCAGGCGCCCCACCACTTGTTAAGCTTTAATATAGTATTAAAGAAGATTATCCATGATTACTTGGAAATGCAATTAAAATAATTTCTCATTTTCCAACTACATATCTGTGTATGACCAGATTTTTTTTCCATATACTTCACCTGAAACACTGTGTAGGAACAATTTGAATGTAGAAGCAGAGATGAGAATCCAGCTGTCTTTCATTAAGCCAGATATCAAAGAAATTTGCAGAAGTGTAAAATGATGCTACTCTTCTTGGTTATTTCTATAAAATATGTTATTTACATTAGCATGCTATGACTTTATTATTGTTATTTTAAAAGTTTAATAAGTAATTCAAAAATTTCTCGATTTTAATACGTAAAATATTACAAAAACAAAAACTCTTTGGTGTCCTTAATAATTTAAAGAGTGTAAAGTGGTCTTAAGGCCAAAACTTTTGAGATCCAATGGCCCATATTTATAGAGGTAGTACAATAAAGTGGGTAAGAGGCTCTGTTCAGGTTTTTTTTTTTTCCCCAGTAAATTATCTCTCTGTTTTTCAGAATGAATATATTCTATTGAACTGTCTTCAAGTTCACTGACTCTATCCTTTGTCATCTCCATTCTTCTACTGAGCCTACTCAACAAGTTTTTCATTTTGCCCATTGAACTTTCCAGTTCTGTAATTCCCTTTTAGTTTGTTTAAAAAACTTTTATTTTTCTGAGATTTTTTTATTTTTTCATTTGTTTCAAGTGAATTTGTGAATGGCTGCTAAAGTATTTTTGACATCCCCTTTAAAATCCTTGTCATATAATTCCAGCATCTGATTCACCACCATATCTGTGTTTGTTGATTGTCTTTCTCTGGTTCTTGGTGTGATGGGTGATTTTTTTATTGTATACTGGGTATTTTGATCTATTGATTGTCTTTTCCTGTTTATTGTATCCTGGACATTTTGGTTCTTATGTTAGGAGACTCTTGATCCTATCTGAATCTACTTTGACAGGCCTGTCACCATGTTTAGATTTAGCATAGAGGTTCTGGTCTACATTGTGGGCTTTAGTTTCAATGGCAGCTTAGTTTCATGAGCCCTTGCAATGTTTTTCTGGTCTGCTTCGTTTTTCTGATGCTGTTAAGTCTCCTGCTCAGTTCCAGCTGGTGCCACCTGCAAAGTGGAAGGTACTTCCCAGTATGCCTGCTCTCACTGAGTGACCTTCTGGGGGGAGGGGGGCACGGGGGACAAGACTCTAGGCCTGGTGACACCACTGGTTGAAAGGCAGGAAGACACTGCTTCGGTGCTTGATTGTGGAGTGGGGTCTGGGATATCCCAGGACTTCATTGCTGCCCCTTTTGCGGGTGGATGAGGCTGCCCACCAATGGCTTGGGTGAGGAATGGGGACTGAGTGATCCTGGGACTTCCCTGTGGCTTCTGTAGACAGATTAGATGGCCCCCTGGGGCCCTAGCTGAGGGTCTTGAGGAGGCCTGGGTCTTTGTTGCCAGGCTGGTGCAGGCAGATCAGATTACTGCTGGGGCCCAATTTTGCAGGGGGACTGGGACAGCCCAGAGCTTCCTTCCACTGGGGGATCAGACTGCCTAAGGAGCCCCAGTTGTGGAGCAGGGCTTCTGGCTCCCCATTAGTTCTTTGTCTGACTTCTCTTTGCCTGGTCCTTTGGCCACAGAAAGCAAGCTTTGCTCTTGCTTGGTTTTTGTTGTCTATGCTTTTTGGTGGTTCCAGGCTGCAAGTCGCTCTGGTTTCCAGTTTAGGGGTATATGGGAGGTAAAAAGAAAACTCAGGGAACTCACCACACTGTCATTGCTCAAGTCCTGAGAACTCTAGCCAGTTTACCCTCTACCCAACCTTCAGTTCTTTTAGCATTGCCTGTTGAATAATTTCAAGGGTATGTAGCTGTATTTAGAGGAAGGACTAGGGAAAAGTGAGGTCACATAGTCTTGTTTTAGAATCAGACATCACTATGTATGCCGAGAAATTAAAAAAATTAAAAAACAAATGAAAAAAATTATGGCAAAGTAGATTAGCTTTTGACATTGGTTGTCATCCTAAGTGTTTTATAACATGTTTGCTTATTTTTTAGGAATTATGTTGGAATATGAAAAGAGTGGAGAATTGAAAACCAAATCCATAGATTTGCTCAACCTCAGTTCCAGGTAAAATAGCTACGCAATGCAACCTGGGTTTCATATCCAGATTTTTTACTGGAAAATGCTGACACAGGGTGATGTGTGGATGAGCTGCATGAACTCAGACAATACTTTGCTAGAACAGTGTCCTGTGCTGTATTATTTCCTGCTTGCTTCAGTGAGTTCTGCTTGAGCGTCTTGCTGGGTGAGGGGAAGATGGGAAAAGGATCATCAGTCTGCCGTTTTTTTGGTCCTAAATAGACCAGTTATTGTTGTTGTTGTTTTTAATATTTTAGTTTAGAATAGTTTTAGAAAGTTGTGAATATAGGAGTTCTCATATACCCCGTGCCCTGCATCCCCCATTATTAACATCGTAGATTCGTGTGGTACATTGGTCCTAATTAGTGAACAGGTACTGATACATTCTTACTAACTAAAGACCATGTCTTATTCAATTTTTCTTGTTTTTTGCCTAATTATCTTTTTCTCTTCCAAGATACCACATTACATTTCATTATCCAGTCTCCTCAGGGTCCTCGCGGTGAAGAGGATCTCTCAGACTTCCCTTCTTTTTGATGACCTTAACATTTTTGAGGAATACTGGTTATTGGAATTTTAAGAATACTACTAAGGCTGTTACTTTCCTGGGAGATAAACATCACACAGGGCTGACTGCATTCCATCCTCCTCATTAATTGTCATGGGGCAGAGTTAGGAAATCCTCTTGTGAGATCATACTGCCCAGAATTCATTCCCTTTAGGGAATCCTATGCAAAACTCAAAACAAACAAACAAACAAACAAACCAGAAAGAAATCCTAGGCAAAACTCCACTTCAAGAGACAGAATCAGATTAGTGATTATCCTGCAGAAGCCCATGTTCAGATAAGGTAAAGATATTTTGAGTGAGAGAAAATTTTAAAATAGGACAAAAATACCACGATACGTGTTTCAGAGTTGTTGATCCAGTGAAATAAGTGATTTTCCATTGTAACTGTCCTTCTCCTTTGTCGTGATTATCGGGGAGGGGAACAAAGGGACATCTCACATAACCATAGTTAAATAGTAAATGAGCTGCTTTCTAGTTTTAAAATGAGCCCCAGCAGCCTCATGGCTCGTCAGAGCTGCGGCCACTCGAGGGCTCTGGAATTTGTCTGAGGGTGAGGACAGGGTGTGGCTTGGATGGTGATGGTTTACATTGAGCCCTCTTCTTGTTCCAAGTGACCACACAGAGAAGGTACTCAATTGTTTATTTTTTAATAAAAAAAAATGGTGGCAAAGATAATGGCATTGAATTTCATCTACAACAAGTCATTGTTTTATCTATTTTCAGGTAAGACAAGGTCTAAGATCAAGTCAAGATTTCAGTTATTTTTGTAACAGGCACATATTACTGATTATGCCAGCATGTAGAAAGTTCCTTTGTTAGACATTCATTTATTGAGTCCACAAAGATGTTATTTGCACCTTCTACATGCAAAGCTCTAGTTTAGAATCAATGAGAGGCTATAAAGAATCTTGATCCCTACCTCAGTGAATGTGTTGTCTAGTTTGAGAAACAACTTGTACCAGACAGAACATCATATGAGTGGCACAGATTAATGTTTATATGAGAGAATAACTTCCAGCTAGAAATGCAGAAAAACACAGATTTTATATTTTAAAAAGTGTAGATCCTTAGGATTCTGTAGTCATGCTATGTGGTATATAAATGTCAAGTAGAAAAAAGTATGGATGTTACTTTTGGTTCTGCTCAAGAATCTGGAAGAATTCTGCATATAAAAACATTTGCATGATATGAGACATACTGGAGTTACTGTATTGGAAACGGGAAATTAGAATACCACAGGGTTGGGATGTACAGATTAAATATCTGGTGAATTTAGATCTTGCTGGGAAATCTGTTTTGATTTAAAGCAGTGGTTGGAAACCTTTCCATGAGGCATTACCATCTTCTTAATTCTTAGGAAACTGTGAGTCCTTTGACAACTGACTCTCTTGGAATTTATCAAAGTCATCATTATAAACTGTCTCTGATTCATTTCTGTTCTAGATATTCATTCCTATCCCGATAAATTGTATTTCTTGAGAGCTGGGACTGTATCTTTTACCTTCCCAGGGCCTAAGCAACAGTAGGGTAAAAGTTAGTGGGATGAATAGTCTTCTAGCTCAGTGCCTTATAAGGACTGGAGCTCAGGAACTGTTTATTTAGAAGAGGAGAGGCATGCTTATCTGAGTTTGCATTTCTGGGAAGCAGCTGTTGAGACAGAGGTAGGAGAGGTAGGTGGGTGACAGGTTATTGAGAAGTGACATCTGTGACAGGAAGCGAAGCAGAGTTCGGCATGAAGAGCCATTGACCATGATGATGCAGATGTGACAAGTCTCTGCCAGCCCACAGGGAGCTCTGGATAAAGCTCGCTGGTGAGAGTCCCTCTGGGGGCAGAAATGGCCAGGATCTTGCCCCGTGCACTTGTTCAGCCCTGGGCTGAGGGCTACTGGAGGAGGGCCTGCCCCGGGGCTCCGGGATCCGATGCTGAGGTGGATCCTTAAGGAGCTGCTGCTGGAGGCTGTCAGCTGCCTAGGCAACCCCACCCCCCATCCCAGCAGGGCCACGAGTCTGTTCTTGAGGGAGGGGACGGGCAGTGCATCTTTGATACATGTTTGTGATGTGTTTTGCAAAATGACCTATTTTGGCTGCTTTGTGGCTTATAGACATTATTCTTTTTCTTGAACAATTATTATCCTGGACTAGCAAAATTGATCAGCATTGCTATAGATTATTTGAGTATTGGGGGAAACCTTGACTGTACTTTTCAGAGCAGCTTTTTTTTTTTTGGGGGGGGGGAAATGATGTTATAGTCCATATGAAATATTAATCATCATCATTCTTTGAATGTCCATTTTTGGTTAGGTACTTTCTCATTCCCTAAAAAATATTTAAAACTTAACCTTTTCAAACCTCAGTTTCTTCATCTCTGAAATAATTACAATAAAAGCATTAAATTGGTGGGTTGTTACAGGATTAAACAAGAGAGTGTATATAAGATTCAAAGTATAGTAGTGCCAGGAACATTCTGTGTATGTTCACTAAAGAGACAAAAGCAACAGGAAGAAAATAAAGAGCTCATGTTCAGAACCAGTATGCACTTGGCCTTCTCAGGTGAGCAAATCAGAATCCTTGCACACCTTCCATGGGAGAATCTCGGTTTATGACGGTGCATTCGGAAGAACCTGAGCCACTTTCATGCAGGCTTGATTTCTTTATTGATTTGTATTTTTCCCCAGAAATCTCTTAGTAAAGCTGATGGCATTTTGACATTTTATAGATGTCCTTCATAATGCAATGCAATTCTTCGTGCATTGCCTGTGTATGCAAATTTTTGCATAGAAAAAAGTAACTTTTTTTTTTGTGAATTTCAGCACTGATGTCAATGCCTTAGTAGAAGAGATACAGAAAGCAGAGCCTCTAATCACAGCTTCACGATCAGATCAAGTAAAGCTTTTAATACAGAGATTACAAGATAAACTCAGACAGCACAGCAACCACAAATTTTATCTTTTTAAGGTAATGCATGTATTAAAAAAAACTAGAACTTCAGTGAATTAGTTGTTTCCTATCAATCTGAGACAAAATACAGATTATATTTCCTCTTTATCTCTGTGCCTCACATATATTTGCTGAGACTAAGTCTCAACAAGTATCTGTTTATTAACTGACTGAATGAAATTCTAACATTTATTTCTTGAGGAGTTAAAGAGAGATTTGTAGTAAGTTTGGCTGTTCTTTACAATGTTAAATTTAAGGGATGACCATTAAGGTAGTTTTAAGTTACTGAAAACTTAAAATTCTTTTCAGTTGGAGTAATATTAAGAAGTTGTATTTCATGGTATATCAATATTTAATATTTTCTGCTTCCAGGTGAACTAAACTATATTTCAGTAAATTATTTATTGACATGACTTATATAATAATTTTAATGCAGTATAAATGTACCTATTTTTCTCTATAGCTTTTGCTATAAGTAAAAATATCACAAATATTGTCACTTATTCAGGACAGTTGTAGTTTTTCTTAATTATTTAACAATATTTAGTAGTTTATTCTAGTATTGTTCCATATTACACTGATTTTCTTTTTATGATTTAAATAAAATTATAAGAAAATGTAATTGTTATTTATATACTTGACATATTCTATCTGATACAAGATATTCAATCTTTTGTAGTCATCCCTTCAATGTATTATTGAAAGATGAAGAATTATTCTTATGGTATCTCTTTGTTCCAGCAGGTGGCACTATTTAACTTCAAATATGAGCTCTATACATCGCCTGACCTTGTAATTTATCCTCCAAAGGGAACATTTTTGATAGTGAAAGGGGACACTATTAATAATTATACTCCTGCAGTAGAAATAACTGAGACTGTCCCACCCTCACCACTCTATCTATAAACAGACTATCCAATTTATGTATGTTCATTTGATAAATATTTAGCATCCATCATGTGTTTGACAATGTAGAAAGATAAATAAGATAAGATATACCCTGACTCTAGAGGAGCTTTAAGATTCCAAAAGTAATAACTAATTGTAAAATCTATATTTAAAACATATTTGGCATATTTCCTCTATATACTATTCATGCATATGTACAAAACCTTGTGCAGTACTTAAAAGAAAATATTATAAATTAGTGCTATTTGATATCTTATTTAATAGCAGTAAATTATCTTAAAAGCAAATTCATGGAAAACACAGATCTAATTATGTTTTTGCAGTTATTTGTAACTATCAAATGTCTTATTGGTCTTAATGGTAGAAGGCACAATGTATTTTTTTTCATTTGTTCAGATAGTGACTATTGTCCATTTATTTATAATTAAGACAAACTTGAATGTCTTCATTAGTTTGAAGTTAAAATTAATGAGTTAAACTTAATTTTTTTCGGTTTAAAACAAAATTGTGTTTTCTTTCATTGAAGGTTCTCAGAGCACATATACTGCCATTGACTAATGTTGCACTTAATAAATCAGGCTCATGGTAAGGTTCTCAAATTTATTTATTTAAAATTTAAAATTTTAATTTATTTAAAGATTTTATTTATTTGAGAGAGAGAGGGAGAGAGCGTGCACGAGAGAGCACGAGCAGGGCAGGGGTGGGGAGGGGCAGAAGGAGAGGGATAGGCAGACTCTTCCCAAAGCGGGGAGCCTGATGCAGGGATCAGTCCTAGGACCCCAGGATCATGACCTGAGCCAAAGGCAGGTGCTTAACCACCTGAGCCACCCAGGTGCCCCTAAAATTTTAAAATTTTTAAGTGAAAAAAATTTATTAAAAAATTATTAGACTTTATTTTTTATAGTGGTTTTAGGTTTATAGCAGAATTAAGCAGAAGGTACAGAGATTTGCCATGTACACCTCGTCTCCACACACCCTCAGATTCCCTCTTTCATGGCCCTACATTGACAAACACATCATTATCACTCGAAGTTCGTAGTTTACATTAAGGGTCACTCTTAACTTTCGTATATTCTAAGGGTTGACAAATGTATAATGACAGGGATCCACTATTAAGACATCACACAGAGCAGTTTCTCTGCCCTGAGAATCCTCTGTGCTCCACCTCTTTATTTCTATATTTCTGTTTCTATTCTTTATTTCTAATTTTTAACAACCAAGGAATAAAAATTTCTTTTTTTAAATTAAACTTGTATATATTTAAGGTGACAAGATTTGAAATACATATACACAGTAAAGTAAATGTTACAGTTGAGCTAATTAACATATTACCTCCTCACAGTTACCACTTCTTGTGTGAAGAAAGCACTTGAAATGTATTCTTTCAGCATATTTCCAGTATTCAATCCAGTATTATTAACTCTAGTCATCGTGCCTCTGCATTGTGTGTCTAGACTTACTCATCCTGCATAACTGCAACGTTATACTCCTTGACCAATGTCTCTCCATTTCTCCCACTCCCCAGTCCCTGGTGACTACTGTTCTACTCTCTGCTTCTATGAATTTGACTTTCTTTTTTTTTTAGATTCCACATGTAAGTGAGATCAGACAATATTTGTCTTTCTGTGGCTGGATTATTTCACTTAGCATAATGTCCTCCAGGTTCATTCACGTTGTTGCAAATGGCAGCATTTCCTTCTTTCTCATGGCTGAATAATATTCCATTCATTCCTTGATGGACATTTATGTTGTTTCCATATCTTGGCTACTGTGAACAATGCTGCAAAGAACATGGGAGTGCAGATATCTCTATGAGATTCTGATTTCATTTTTTGGATATGCACCCAGAAGTGAGATTGCTGGATCATATGGTAGTTCTATTTTTAAATTTTTTTGGAACCACCATCCTGTCTTCCATCACGACTGTACCAATTTACATCCCTGAAGAAGCTAAGAGGAAATGCTTAGAGAAGAATCAAAGACACACTGCCTTGTCAACCCTTTCGTTTATTTGAGTTTCAATGTCAGGATTTGTGCTCAACTTTTATCATTCCCACTTGACATAGAGACTGACTTTCTAATTTTGTGCATTTTTTTTTCCTGTGTTGGGCAAGTATCTTTCCTAATGGAATAGTTAAGGAATAACTAAGATATTATTATTTTACTTTAAAATTTGAGAGGCCAACATACTAATTATTCCTGTAGTAGAATAGTCATGTAAAAGGATTGCAAATCTTAAGCAAATATTCATTGAACACTTACTAATGTGCCAGTCATGTTCCAGGTCTGCAATGGCGGTAAACCAGATGGTGGAAGAACTAGCATGTATAATAAAGGAAAACAAAAATGAGTTTCTCAGAGACTAGCAAAGAGGTCAGTGTGGCGGCACAGGGTGTGCTTTGGGGTAAAGTTGAAGTCCCAGAGACAGCCAGTGCTGCTAGCCTTGTGGGCCATGAGCAGAAGTTTGGATCTTCCTCCAGATTGCTAAGAAGCCATCTGAGGAAGGTTGAAAAATAACTCCAATTTCAGGGTAGAAAATAGACTTATAAGGGCCATGTGTGAGCCAAGACTCATTGTAAGATGGTTTCATTTGTTGAGGCAAGCGATGGACGCTGATGAGAAGTGGTCACCCTAGGGGTGTATTTTGAGATTGAGCTAACAGAATTTACTAATAGATTGTGTGTGGGATGTGAGGGAAGAGAGGAGGGATGGTGCTAAGATTTTATGGTCTGACCAATGGGAAGAATGATGCTGTTTATCGAGATATGTTAGAGTTTCAGAAAATGTTACTGATTAACGCTTTAACTATTAATTATTTATATTATAAGAATGATTATTGGCAGTATTACTCTATTTTATTTAGTGACTCCTTTTTGGGTTAGGGATAAATTGGAAAGTTTCTAATCAAAGGATTTAGATATTGTTCCCAATTTAACTGTTCTGCATCCACAGTTTCCATTGTAAAAAGCAAGATAAATGGGCTTACAATCATGAGGGTAAAAAAAAATGAGGTCTTTATTAACACACTGCTGTTGTCACTTTGTGATTCATGTATATTCCTTGTGTTAGCTTTATCACAGGAAGCTATGATCGGACATGTAAAGTCTGGGACACTGCATCTGGAGAAGAGCTTCACACCCTGGAGGGCCACAGGAATGTGGTCTATGCCATAGCATTCAACAATCCTTACGGGTACGAAGACATTCACTCACTCACTTATTCCTTATTAATCCATTAATTTGTTTATTCTTTTCTCCCTCCATTTATTGGGGGAGGAAACGAAAAAAAGACCTAAAATTTGTCAAGTGCCTGATGTGTGCTTTGAAAGCCTTCTAAATACCTTCTTCGGTGCTTAAAGGAGTTTTGGGACAGGTATTACTGTTCTCATATAAAGTATATAAAGTTCAAGTGCCCTTCCCGGGATCACACAGTAGTAAAGAGGAGAGCGAGGGTCCAAGTTCAAGCAGAGCTGAGCTCCTTCCCTTGGGGGTTCCTACTGATGTTTATAGCAATGGTTTCTGGAGACTCTGACATACCCACGTAGCATGGTTTACCTTGTTTAGAAGTTAATTTACAGTCCTTTAGCAGGAAAAAATGTGTATAGTAACATGCTACATTAACAGTACAAAATATAATTGCATTTTTCAACCAACCTCTAGTTAACTGATTCAACAGATTAAGTTAGTTCTCTAGCTATCCTTCTGCTCCCTGAATGCTTGAAGCAACGGGGCCACCCACTGGGCCACCCACTAGTATGCCCAGCTTCTTGTCCCACTGGTTAGGCGTAAACTTACCAAGAGTTAGTTGTGTTTGTCCATCAGTCTGCTTATGTTGGATGTGCTTTCAATTGTAATTATAGAATTTAATTGAGTATTGCTTAAACTAATGAAATATGAGTGTGAAAATAAAGCTGTTGTTTTTTTGTGAAAACATAGATAAGGCAAATCTTCGAAAAAATTACTACTAAATGAAGTTGCAGATGAGATCAATGTAAAAATTAGAAAACACATTGAAACATTTATAAAACCTTTGTATTCAGATTGTTCTGCAAGTATGTTTATGTTTTCATTCCATTTTTTTTTTTTAAGATTTTATTTATTTATTTGACAGAGACACAGCGAGAGAGGGAACAGAAGCAGGGGGAGTGGGAGAGGGAGAAGCAGGCTCCCCATGGAGCAGGGAGCCCGATGTGGGGCTCGATCCCAGGACCCTGGGATCATGACCTGAGCCGAAGGCAGATGCTTAATGACTGAGCCACCCAGGCGCCCCTTCATTCCATTTTTAAGAAAAGAATTGGAAGTGGTAGAGGTTGGATATGATTTCTGGAAGACAAATAATGAGCTCTGGTTAGCCAAAGAAAAGGCCTTGGCCTTGCATATTTGAGTAAAAAAATTTTAATGTGTGTCTTTTTTCTTGATGGCTCACTTTGATTTTTTCCATTTGCCAAGCTGTTTCAATAAATATAAGGTATTATGATGACTAGAACAAAACAGCAATGGTTTGCTGCAAGGAGAAAGATCCATGTGATTTCTCCTGGTAGAGACTTTGAAGATGATATGGGGCTCAAGCAGAAGCGTGGAAGATGGAAGACATCTTCCTCAACAAATGAAACAAATGGAAGGGGAGGACATCCTAGGTGAGGGCACCCTGTAGCTCCGGAGGTTAGGTGGGACTTCATCTGGCTCACCCAGCACCCCCAGCTCCCTAGTGGACATTTCCTGGTGAGAAACAAAAGAGGGCAAGATCAGAACATTCTGTGTAGTTCGAACTCTGTTCTGGAGGACCAAGTTGTGATGAAAGCTTTGTGAACAAAAGAGGGTCTCAGTGAAAGTTCTGTTTTAGGAGGGCTGTTCTGGCAGAGACAAGGGGCCAGAAGGTTTGGAGTGGGATGAAACAGGAGGCAAGGAGATTAGTTGGAGGCAGATAAAGTGATAGATTCAGGAGAAGATGAAAGCAGTGTAGGATAGTGGTAGGAGCAATAAAGGGAATTTTATAAAAATTTGATGCCACTTAGAGTTGAAATTTTATACCATAAATATTAAAAACTTGATATGTGGGTTGCTAATGTCATTATATCACTTTAAAATGTAACACACTTTTAAAACACAGTAATTGTGATGGCACAGTCAAACTTAATTGGTAAATTAAAATGATTAAATATTCCAATTGCATTACCAAAAATTTAACTGTGATGTATGCAGTTTTACATTGTAGACAATGATAATTTTTATAATACCTTATCGCACCAACCTGTGGGAGAGAAAGATTTTATTGACATTATAAATTATAATGTTTTACTTCTAGTATAATTTCTACTTTAATTGCAATGTTATTTAAAGGACTTTAAAAGTATATTCTTTATAATATAATACCATATCCTATAAAGTCCACTTAAAAGATATGGTATTTTTGCATGCCTATCTGAGAATATAGTTTTTTGGGGGATAAAGAGGTAAAAAATGCTTCATCTTTTGGCCCTTTTATTGGATTCTACCAAGACCTCCTGATGAAAAACTTGCTTGTCCAATTACATAGTCTGATGACTTATGTATGGATTAAAGCAGCATTTTCCATGGCATTTTGGGGCATTGAGGTTTCAGCAGAATGAGTTCAAAATAGCCACCAAAGAATGAGAGGGAGTGTGTGTGTGTGTGTGTGTGTGTGAGAGAGAGAGAGAGAGAGAGAGAGAAATAAGAGAGAGAGAGGAGAGGGAGAGAGAGAGAGATGAACTTCAGCCAGTTTAGTGTTTGTGTGTTCTATACATTAGGTCAGGAGTAAGCTTTGATTCAATAAAGTAATTCTAAAAAAAGATGTAATCAGTATTATCTTTTATCATGTAGTGGCATATGGATATAGAGAGCAGTGTGTGATCAAACAGGAATTAATCGAGAAACAACAGGAACTTGAGACAATATGTTTGAGAGGCAAAAGGGATGGGAGATGGAGGGAAGGAGTAAATAAAGAGCACACAGGGCTCTCAGCATGTCTGAGCAGAAGTTGGTGGACATCAGCAGCTGATGAGGAATGCCTAGACTGGATGGAGAGAGAGCCAGTGCAGTCTTTGGGTTGATAACCAGTCTTGAGTGTTAGGAAGCTCTAGGTGGGTTGGGTGGGTATTCTCCAAAACAAACTGTCCCCGGAGCATGGACAGAAAGGACCTCACTCCCTTTAGTATCAGAGACCACAGAAACACTATGTGGGTGGCCTGAGAACAAAGGAGAGATACAGGGCATCAGGGTTATTTTGGACAAATTATCAATTCTGCAACTGTACCAAGCATATAGAATTTGCTTTATGATATGTATTTGGGGTCTTAAGACCTTTCACACTTTTGAACAATGAACTTGCACTGTAATTGATGACCCAGTTTAGTGAACACTTTGATGACTTGCTGTAAAAGACAGGGGTCAACGGTAAAGGAAAAGATTTAGTTCCATGGTCAAAGGTTAAACAGGCCAACCTACTCTAATCTGTTGGATGTTGACCATAACTCTGCTCCACGAGTGGAAGAATTGGAAGCCTCTGGAAGCCTCTTGTTTGAAAGGGACTGGTCTTTACCTCTGGAAGCCTCTTGTTTGAAAGGGACTGGTCTTTACCGTATTTCCTCTCTAGACACTCCCTCTTGTTCAAGGACCTTACCATTAGAGTAATATTGGCATTATTTTCCCAAGGAGACACTAAGTTCTCAAAACCTTATCTAGCCATATGGTTAATAGGATTTATATCTTTTCATTCTTCTTTTAAATTCAACATTATCCTAGACCTACTAATAGAATTTTTCTGTGTCCTTGCAGCTCAGACATTATTCATTTCCATTTGATAAGAATTTTCTAAACTAAATTTTGTACCATATTCACTGTGCTAATTTAAAAACTTATTGTAATCCCAAACATAAATTTTACCTTTAATGTAAAATATTTAAAATTAAACATTTAAACTGATACTATTGAAAAATTAGACCTTAATTTTGTTGTCCACTGAAACAAATGTCAGATTGCTTATTGTTTTAAAAACAAAGTAAATTCCTGAGTAGATAGACCCATGTATTAATATCTCTTGTCTTAATCAGTGTATCATATACTGTGCTTGAATTTGTTTTCAAAATCCACATTTTTTTTTTTAAATCTTAGTGACAAAATTGCCACTGGGTCCTTTGATAAGACTTGTAAGCTATGGAGTGCAGAAACGGGAAAATGTTACCATACCTTTAGAGGTCATACAGCAGAAATAGTGAGTATATTTATTTTATTATATTTTTATGTTACTCTTTTCTTTTCTTTTCTTTCCTTTCCTTTCCTTTCCTTTCCTTTCCTTTCCTTTCCTTTCCTTTTCTTTCCCCTTTCCTTCCTTCCTTCCTTCCTTCCTTCCTTCCTTTTCTCTTTCTCTCTCTTTTTAATAGATTTTATTTTTTAGAGCAGTTTTAGATTCACAGCAAAACTGAGTGGAAGGTATAGTGATTTCCCAAATACTCCCTGCCCTGCCCCATACATGTCCCATTATCAACATCCCCCACCAAACCTGTACATTTGTTACAATTGATGGACCTACATCAATACATCATTGTTATTTCTTTTTAGTAGTCCATTATACAAATAGTGGTTCTACCTTTATGATTAATTTTACAATTATATCCAGTATTTTTAGTTTGTATATATTTTACATGGAGGTATTAATGTAATATATAAACTATTTGAGCTTTTATATCTTGCAGTTATTGTCAAAGACCCATATCCTACATTGACTAAGAAGATATGTAATATGATAAACATTTGAGTACAATATCCAACCTCACCTTTTCTTTTTCAGTGACTTGCTTTTAAAGGACTGACAAGGAATCCTTTATTCTAAGAATAAGATTCTTAGAATAGCTTTTAAAGTAACTTTTTTATATCATGTGAAATATTTAGGCTGGTTGTTTTCTGGATATCATTAGAACTCAAATTTGCATAAATAGTTTGATACTCTAAATAGCTTTTGCTATTGGGAAGATCTTGCCCTTGGCCAATTCTGTGTTACATCTTATAACAATTAGTGAGATAATTGTCTCCCTATGGGACAAATGATAGCTTTTAAAAATAACCAGCCTGCTTATTTTAGGAGTAAAATTTATTTATATTTATCTTTTGGATTCATGGTGTATTTATCCAATAA
The DNA here is from genome assembly GCF_004348235.1 of Phoca vitulina. NCBI lineage: Eukaryota > Metazoa > Chordata > Mammalia > Carnivora > Phocidae > Phoca > Phoca vitulina. The sequence goes on along the minus strand of NW_022589704.1, from coordinate 11,196,715 downwards.
GGGCTCATGCTATGTTTAATATTTTGCTAGCCACTGGGGGATACTGCATTGCAAAATTATAACTGACCCATTAAATGGCATTCAATATGCACAAAAGACAGCTTTGTGCTAATAAATAAGCCCTTTACATATATTAGCTTAGTTGCACCTCATCACAACCCTGGGAGCTAGATATTTCCCCATTTTACAGTTGAAGATGCCAGGGTATAGAGAGAGTAAGTAACTTGTCCAAAGTTGTAAGAAAGACATAATCCTCATTCTCACACTCCCTTGGAATTTTGTAAAAGTTTTCTTTATATATAGTTCCGAGGAAGACTTTGATGTCAACAACATCAATCCAATAAATATTTACTAAATATTAACTATGTGTCGAGCGCTGGACTATGTGCTTGGCATACCAGATAGAATCACACATGGTTCTTGTCCTGCAGGGATTTTGAAGTTCAGTGGAGGGAGTAGAGGCATCAGTAAATAAGTTCAGAGATGGGTTGTAGGGTGCTAGGAGTTGGTGGGGGGTTTAGTGTGGTCACCCTCCAAAGGAGGGGGCTGTTAAGGAAAGACTGTGCAGGTAGATAGCACATTCTCCCGGCAGTGAGAGCTGCACTGGTCAATGCCCAGAGGAGGTGTGCAACCGGGGTGGGTGCTTTCAGACTCAGATGACTCCATGTGGCCAAAGCAGCACTTGCCAACATTCCCCCATGATGACATGCACAGAATAGGTCAAAAGGCCTGTGCAACACACTTGCGGCGGGGGGCTGCCTGCTGCCCATGGTCAGAGGTGCTGGCTAAGGATCCCTGGTGCTGCCCCGCTGCCTGGGTTAAAGGCACCATGTCTTGTGCCCCTGCACCCCATTCAAAGCCGTATCACGTGGTGAGTGTGATCGAAGTGGGGAAGGCTGGCAAGGCCACAGTATTGATTCATATGCTGTGCTAAGGAATTTGGACTTTATCCTGTGGATAACACCGTGCTGTTGAGACTTTTTAGGTGGGAGGTAGCATGGTCATTTTTACTCTTTGGGGAGATCCTTCTTGTGGCAGCGTGATGTAAGATCAGAAGTAGGGGCCCCCTGACCATCTTGTTGCAGTCCAAGCAAAGACAACAGAGGCCTGTCGTGAGGCAGGTGAAGAGAATGCGAGAGAGGCTGGAGTGGAGGAGTAGGATGGGGTTACCAGGCAGATGTGAGGTGTGAAGGAGAAAAGGGGCCCCAGGGTGATTCCCTGACTTCAGACAATGGCAGGGCCATTCACCAGTTCTTTATATAAAAAGATAAGCCGGTTTGTGGTCATATGACTTGCATGTCTTAGATTGATCCAAGCTGCCTGTGTGATGTCCACACAGAGGCCCTTTGGGGCTGAACCAAGCACAAGGTTGGGGAAGGAGACGTGGGTGCCTGAGTCACGGGCATCGGGGTGGCCGTGGGAACCACTGAGAATTGCAATTTCTGAAAGGAAAAGGGTCAGTATGGGGAGAAGTGTGATGGCATCTTGAGCAGCTGGAGAAGAGAAGAATTCTCCAAAAGATACAAAAAAGAGATAGGAGGTAAAAGAAAAAAAGCAGAGCACTGTCAAAGCTGTCAAGAAGGAAGAGAATAGGGTGCCTGGGTAGCTCAGTCGTTAGGCGTCTGCCTTCGGCTCAGGTCATGATTCCAGGGTCCTGGGATCGAGCCCCATGTCGGGCTCCCTGCTCCATGGGAAACCTGTTTCTCCCTCTGCCTCTCCCCCCTACTCAAATCCGCACTCTCTCTCTCTCTGTCAAAAAAATAAAAAAATCTTTAAAATAAAAAAAGGAAGAAAATATGGAGAACAAAGGAGTCAACACTGCAGGCGTCAGGGAGGTTAAATGGAGTGACCGAGAGAGCCTTTGGATCATTTAACCAGAGTGGTTGAAGTAGTTGGGGATGGGCAAACATGGGCAAGCAGTGATGATGGCACACTATTTTTCCAAGGAATTTGGTAGTGAAAGGAAAAAAAGGAAGCTAAAAAAGAGTACATAGAGTCAAGGGAGGATTTATTTTTATGTAGGAAGAGCTCAAGCCTATTTATAGGCCACTAGGAGGCATCCAGTCTAGACGGAGGGAAAAATTAGTGGGCACGTCTCCTCTAGGAGTGCAGGGAAGAGGGTGTCTCAGGAGGGCAAAGGGATCCCTCTGCACCTGACACTGAAGGGAAAGGAAGTGAGGGCCAGGTGAGCAAGGTCCCCCCATAGGTGTTTTCTCTGGGAAGTAGTGGGAGGCCAGGTTATCTGTGGGGGAGGGATGAGGACAGACTGGGGGCAAGAGTGGGGAAAGGGAGAACGTACAGGGCCAGAGGCACGTTCAAGTAGGGAGAGAATGGTGCTGAGGACACAGCTGAGGACAGAAGGCCCGAATGAGCGATTCCTGTAATCTGCTAGGTGGTTTTCTTAAGCTGAGTGGTGAGGGAGGGCCAATGAGTGGGTGAAATGCCAGCTTGATACAGTTATTAGGAGTCTTATGGACGGTGCTGGGAAAAGACAAGGAGTAAGGTATTGAGGAGGCTGGCAGGAATGATGCTTCCAGGGTGTCAGTTGAATGAGGATGGGGTGCCAGGAAAAGGCAGGGGTCTCAGTGAGGTGGAAGATATCCTGGGGGTGGCTTGGTAAGGATGAAAGTGGAAGCATTGGGAAATTGTACCAAGAGATGGATGTATGGGTAGTGAATTTTCTAGAAAATGTGACATTGAGGTCCAGGGTGTGGCCACAGAAGTGATTATGAAAGGTTGTCTAGGGTCATGGGTCTGGGCTACTGGATTGACAGCTCACACGAAGGCCAGCTAGGACATGGAATTGAGACCGTGAGCCAATAGCCAAAGTCCTGGGCAGGTGACGGAGCAGGATGGAAAGGACTGTGAGGTTAACAACAAGGAAGATGGGAGCCAGAGAGCATGAATCTCAAAGGAGATGGGTTTGCTTTTATTCTTGCTCTTCTGTGGTCTAGATCAAAGCAACCTCTTGCTTCAGGATTCAACCTGCAGAAAGCAGGCCACCCAAATGCCACCCTGGTATCTCACTGCAGAGAATTAGGCTGAACCTAAGGTGGTTGCATCTTGAAGCTTTTCTATACAAAATTAACAATTCAAAACTCTTATCTTTCTAAAATTTCTTCTATTTCCTGCAATTCAGGTGTGTTTATCATTCAATCCTCAAAGCACATTGGTGGCTACTGGGAGCATGGACACAACAGCCAAACTGTGGGACATTCAGAATGGAGAGGAAGTGTTCACTTTAACAGTACGTGCATAATGTCACCAGCTTCGAGGGTTTTGCATTTTCCCTTTGAGTTTGTTTTTATTCATATTCTTATTACAAAATGAATTCTGCGTCAGAAGATATTTTTGAGCTATTGGTTTTCAGACTGCAGTGAAAAGAGTTGTCCCAGTTGGTTTGCTGGCTATTCCTAAAGACTTTGATGGGGGAGCTGAGGAGGCCACATGGGCTTTTTTATTTTGACTAGCTTCCTTCTGTAAGCCATACCACAGACAGCTTAAATCCTAGTGCCATCTATCTGGCTTAAAGCCAAGTAGGCGGAGGCTAGCACTTTCTGGAAGAGGCAGAACTGGAGAAACTTGCCAGAAGATTCCTTAAAACGATAACCATTAACACTCTCCTCCACTACCCACCGGTCTCAGAAGCCTCCTGTATTACAAAGTCTGAAATGACAAGGGGTAAGTGGCAGGAGGAAAAAGGCTAAAGGGCACTGCCCAGAGAGCAAGAGTTGGTGGTGTATCTCCACGGGGGTCTCTGTCTGTCCCCACCACGTGCCCAGCACCTTCCTCCCACCTGCTCTCTCTGCTTCTTCCCACCCCAGCCCAAACAACTGGACACACATAGGGGGATTCTCTGAGCCAATCAGTGGGAACAGCTGGGTGGGAAATCCAATTCTTTTTTTTTTTTATCCTTTCAAATTGTAAATGGATTTCAAATTAGGACCCCTTTCCTAGGAGAGCTTTTCCTAAGAAAGTAAAAAAAAAAAAAAAAAAAAAAAGGACTAGAAAGAGAGAAAAAGCACTCTTTTTAACAAACACCAAGGGATTTTCTGAATTCAGAGTGCCAACCTTAATTAATATAGTATACTCTTTTGATCTTTGTTCTCATCATTTCTGTGGGTCACTGCCTCTTCACTACCTCGTCTTTTAGACAGATGCCTGATGCTCTTGGAAAGGATGTCTCTCCCTCGGCACACCTACACCTGTCTGTCGCCAGACAACACATTTGTCTTGCGTGTTTGGAATTTTCATGTCCAGCTACATTTAATGTTTGCCATTTAGAATCAACCAGAAATTTGATGTGCAAATGAACACTTTCACTATTGAAAAAAGTAATGTTAATTTGCCAAAATAATTTGGGAAACAAGGGATATACTGCAAGCAGAGTCTGCTGCAGAGAGGGGCTTCCTCCCATTGTCTCAGAATGTTTGATGCATCGGCCCTAGACAGGGACCAAGTGAAAGTCAGACCAAAGGCCAGATATTTCTTAACCTATTTAATGTTAAATCATTGTAAGAGGGGCACCTGGGTGGCTTGGTTGGTTAGGGGGTGCTTTTGGCTCAGGTTATGATCTCAGGGTCCTGGGATGGAGTCCTGTGTGTTGGTCTTCCTGCACAGCGGGCAGCCTGCTTCTCCCTCTCTCTCTGCCCCTCCCCACCCAGCTCTTGTGCTCTCTCTCTCAAATAAATAAAATCTTTAAAAAAAATTACCATAAGAATATCCTTTTTTTAAGTTAACTTTATTTCACAAACTTACCTATCACCTATTGTTAACCCATAAAGCCTACAGCCTTTTTTTTTTTAAATAAAAGACTTATTTATTTATTTTAGAGAGAGAGACAGACAAAGAGAGGACAAGAAGAGGAGGGGCAGAGAGAGAGAGAGACAAGCAGACTCCCTGCTGAGCGGGGACCCCTCTGCGGGGCTGGATCTCAGAACCCTGAGATTATAATCTAAGCCAAAACCAAGAGTCAGACACTTAACCTTAACAGACTGAACCACTCAGGTGCGCCGGCCTTTTTTTTTCTTTTTTCTTTTTTTGCATACAGCCTTTTAAAAATTATTTTCAAGACAATGTGAAAGAAGCCCTCTGATTTCTGAAATCATGTCCTCTTCCTATCCATTAAAAATAACAAACAAACAAAACCCAGTTTTATTTAGTTTTACTAAGTTAAATGGACTTGATTTAGTGTATAATTCAACTTTTAGTAAATTTATGAAATTGTGCAACCTTCACCAAACTCTAGTATTTAAAATTTCCCCAAAAAGATACCTGTGCCCATTTGCGGTCTCTCCCTATTACCACCCCCAGCCAACTACTAATCTCTTTTTTCCCTATAGAGTTTTTCCTTTTCTCGCATTTTCTTTTAAACTGTGACATTGTGCATTTGTAGAGATTGTTTTTCTGCAGGTAATGCATGATGATATCCACTCTCTTTCTAGGGACATTCAGCTGAAATCATCTCTTTGTCCTTTAACACCTCGGGAAACAGAATCATCACGGGATCTTTTGATCATACTGTTGCAGTGTGGGAAGCTGATACTGGAAGGTATTTTCTGTCTTTAAGGATTTTTTAATTTGGATCAGAGGGTTAAGAAGACTGTCTTTGCTGTTCACTAGTTCAATCTCGTATCTATTAACTGTGCTTTGGACTCTATAGGAATGGGATGCACCGAAAATAAATTAATTCATTATTTAATGATATTTCTGATCCAGAAAAAAATGTGTGTTATCTTGGAATTCTGAGCAAATAATGCCACACAGAAACATAAAAGGAGAATGTTAACAATAGCCTGGGTGTATGGCTATTATTTGTTCCATGTACTGTGTAATCAAATTTCAATGGCTTGTCATTATGGCAGGCATGGATATCATGAGTAAATAAAATTATGGCTAATTTTCCAAATTAAATTTAGTCCAACAACTTCAATTTCCTTCCTAATTATTTTGGGTTCTAGTTGCTAAGAAGTTAACTAAATTAGACTATTTGCGTTGGAAAGCTCTACCTTGGACTTGCCTGCATCTTGATAGAGGGGCTAAGTACCAGGGGTTACTACAAGATGGATACACCAAGAAATGAGGGAGAAGGAAGGGCCCTTCAGACACTTGATGGGTAGTTTCTGAACTACCAAGGGGTCCACTGGTCTGGTATAAGAATACTTCCAGAATTTCAGACCAACTGTATTATTTTTTACCCATGGCTTTCTGAAGTCTTAAGTAATGTTTTTATTTTTGAGTGCTTCAAATGTAAGTATATTTTTGCCGAAATGAAATTAGTAGCCTAGTTGACTCTTTTTGAGTTACACTACAACTATCATTGCTTTGTCATCAAACATATTATTTTGTAAAAAACAAAATTTTGACTCTCACACCAATGGGCTTGACATCATTATTTGTGCACATATGCTGAAACAAGGTGTCTTTCACCAGTGTGAATCCTTTCCATTTTGTAGGAAGGTGTATACCTTAATCGGGCATTGTGCTGAAATTAGCAGTGCTCTATTCAACTGGGATTGCTCTCTGATATTAACTGGCTCTATGGACAAAACCTGCATGGTGAGCTCAAGAAATATCTTTGCTTTACAGTTCTCCTGTGTGCACTTTTTACTGTGTCGGACAGTCATTGCAACATTACCTCATCTCAAAGGGGCTGTAAAATTAGGATGTTAATTTATAAATAATTGTTATTTTTAAATGTTAAGTTTCTGATCCCCCAGGTTTTAAAGAATTATGATAGAGTGAAACCATGTTAATTGAATCAAATGTATTACAACATCTTATTTTAAAAGATATGTTATTTTTCTTTAATGTCTCTCTGTTCATTTGTTAAACTTTGATTAGAGTGAATCTCAAGGAGGCTCAATACAATATTTCCCTGCCTTTAAATTTCTGTTGCTAAGAGCTTAGACTCTGGAATTAATATCTGATTACATACCCGATGTATTACAATCTTAATGCACTTTTCATTCTCTAGCATTATAGTTTCAGATCAAGCTCCTTATCATTCGATGACCTTTTTATGAAAAGAGGACATTTTCACTCCAATCAGTGAAGCGTGCACTTTGAGATCTTGCCTAATATAGGGGCAGATTTGCACTATCCATTCTAAATGTCTGTCTCTGGTCTTCTCTTTGTCGAAAGTGTGCCTTGTGAGACGGTTGACTGTGGTCTCTTGTCGTGAATCCATGTAAACTTAATGGAACATGTGAAAATTGTACACATGATCTTGGCACAGTTATTCAGCTAGCCATAAGTATGTCATAAGGCCTACTTCTTCCCATTTTTGCACTTCAGACAGGAAGTCATAGTCACCTTCTTTTTCTGTTGTAGCTGTGGGATGCCACAAATGGAAAATGTGTGGCAACGCTAACAGGCCACGATGATGAAATATTAGACAGCTGTTTTGATTACACTGGAAAACTTATTGCAACTGCTTCAGCCGATGGTAGGTCATCTGTTCATATATTTCAGTTGTTTGATAAACATGTATAATTCTACACTGTAGGTCATCTACCTGATGACCAGCTGTGAGAGAAACTACATCTGCCTCATCTCTGTGATGTTGGTCATTACACTCTGTCAGTATCATATTCTTGGTAACCACAGGTTATAATGTCTGCTTCATCTCCTTGACAACCACATCTGATGTTATACTGGGCCTTCGCATCTTCACATCCCCTGGGTAACTATATATAATGGTATATTCTGGGTCATCGCCCTAATCATGCATTATGCTATACCACGTCAACCTCATCAACCTGACCACCATCCATGGAGCTATAATAAATCTGCATTATCTCCTTTATACCATATGTGCTGCATGTAACACATCTTTGTGATGAACGTATATGATGCTATGCTGTACATCATGTTCTTGCTTACCACTTAGGATTCTACCCTGGGTCTGCATCATCTTACTGGTAACTATGGGCTGGTAGTACACTACATGTGCCTCAGTTCACTGAAGACCACAGATGATGCTACAAGACATCTATGTCATTTCCCTGTTGACCATGTATGCTATTCTGTTATGCCCACCTCATCCCTCCAGAACACATGTTACATGCTCTATCTACTCCATCTCTGGGTCACCAAGCAAGATACTGCATTATGTATCATCATCATCCTGATGACCATGCATGATAATACACCATACTCAAATTTTCTTAAAAACCATGTATGATATTACACTCTACCTATATCATCTCCTCGCTTGTTGCATATGATGTGTACTATGTCAGCATCATCTCCTTGATAACCATGTGTGCCATGATACTAGAACTCATCTTGATGACAAATATATGTGATGCTACACTGTATCTGTGATATTTCACTGAAAACCCCATATAATGCTATGTGATGTCTGTATCATCTCATTGACAACCATCAGTATTGGTATACTACATATACACTATGTCCTGGCTGATAATTTATGAGAGTAAACAACAGGTCATCCTCATGATAACTATGTATTCCTGACAAGCATGTAAGAGGCTACACAACTTCTGCCTCATTCACTGGCCCCCCTGTCATTATATCATATCCATGACCACCACATGTGATACTGTGTCTGCATCGTCTCCTTGACAACCACATGGGATGCTCCATCTACACCATCTCCTTGGCACGCATATGTAATGTTATACTAAGTCTATGTCATCTCATGCCATCACCCAACCATGTGTGGTGCTGTTCTATGAGTCATCACCTTGATAATAAAGTATGATACTACACTACACTGCATGTCCTCTTCCTGAAGACTGCAGATAATTCTACACCACATCTGTGTCATCCACCTAATGATCACGTATGGAGCTGTGCTAAGTCTATGTTATTCCTTTAATGACCATGTATGATGCTATCTTATGTCTATATCATATACCTGACTGCTATGTTTTAATTTACAGTCCTTGTCATTCTCCTTAAAATCATGTATGATGCTACACTATATCTTCATCTAATCCTTTATAACCATGTATGATACTCTACCATACCTTCACCATTTCCTAGAAATTTATGTGTGATGCTGTAATATTTCTACCTCATCATCTTGACAAACACGTCTTCAAGGTCTTCTATGTTTGGATCCCTTCATTTACAAAACTGCATGATTCCACGTTAAGATATAAGACTATATCTTTGAAGTCTGCTTATCACACTATCCTTTAATGTCATCTCCTTGAGTGCTATGTGTGAGGTTATCATGTGTGTTATCTCCATGGTAGGCTCCTATGTTATGCTCTCTGTGCCCACAATTAATGAGGTTATGTGATGTTAAAGCGTGTCACTTCACTGACCTCCATTTATGATGCTATACTCTGATTGCCTCCTCTCTCTGGCAACCGTTCATGATGCTATACCTTATATCATATCCTGATAACCACATCATCTCCCTGACAATCATTAAGATGCTATGCTATTTCTGTGTTATCTCCTTAAAAACATGTATGGTGTTATACTATGTCTGTATCATGTTCTTCACAATGACATCTACATCCTCTTCTTGAAAATCATGTATGATGCTCTACTATGAGAGTTTCCTCAATTACCACATATGAGGCTACATAATATATGCATCATATCCTAGAAAACTATGCTGTTATGTGAAACCTCCAAGACAAAAGTATGTGTGATGCTCTACTACTACTATCTCATCCCTTTAAACAACCCTGTAAGATGCGATAGGATGGACTAGATGATTTCTGTATCACGTCCATGATAATCACTGCACCATGTCTGTGCCATTTGGAAAACAGTATGATGATACATTATTTCTGTGTTATTTTCTTATTTTTATGCTGAAATCTATATGTCTCATATTCCTGAGAAGCACCTATGACATTACAATATGTCTGTGTCAAGTCCATTATATCCACATATGACGTGAATTATGTCTATGTCGTCACTCTGATGTCCATGTATGACACTACACTATGTGTCATCTCCCTGATAATGTATGTCACCATGCTACATTTGCATCATTCACCTGACAACCAAAGTGATGCTACAGTATTTCTGGGTCATCTCCTTGACAACCATGTATGAAGTTATACTATGTCTCATCGTGTCTCTGACAACGGATGAAGCTATATGCTATGTTTGCGTATTTTTCTAATAATCCTGTATGATGCTCTATTATGGGTAGTCCCCTGACAATCATGTATGATGCTGTGAGTATCTGTGCCATCTGGTCCACCACGTATGATGCTACAGTATGTCTGTGGTAAGCTCATGTAATGCTATCGTGTGACTGCATCATCTCTTGTATAACTGTATTCGTTTGCCAGGGCTGCCATAGCAGAGTACAACAGACTAAGTGGCTTAAACAACAGGAATTTCTTTTCTCACAATTCTGGAGGCTATAAGTTTGAGATCAATGTGTTGGCAGCCTTGGTTTCTTCTGAGGCCGGCAGGTGACAGTTTTCTCCCTGTGTCTTCATGTGGTCTTCCCTCTGCATGTGTCTGTATCCTCATGTCTTCTTATAAGGGCACCAGCTCTTTTGGGTTAAGGCCCACTCTAATGACCTCATGTTAATCTATTTCTTCTTTAAAGGCTCAAACTCCAAGTAAGTCAACTTCTAAGGTGCTCGGGGTTAGGAATTCAACATAGGAGTTTTGTGGGGGACACAATTTGGTGCATAACACCATGTATGACATAGAGCATGTTTGCATTTTCTGCCTAAAGGCTTCTCTCCTTGCAAATCCCAGGATATGACATGTCTGCATCATGTCTTTGGTAATCATATGTGAGTCTATGCTATAGATCATCTTTCTGACAACCACATACCATGCTACACTATGTATCATCTTTTAACCTGCTCTGTATGATGCTACATTGCGACTTCCCACTGTCCTGATAGCCATGGATGATGCGGTACTATGGGTAAGCTCCCTGATGACAGTGAATGATGCTTCATGATGTCTGTATCATATCCTTGACAAATACATATGATGCCACACTCTGTACCAAATTTAAGTATGCGTCATGCTATGTCATTACTACTGAATGTTTCGATAAATACATCATGCTGTACCATTATTCATGTCTTTGACAACCTCTTAGGGATATATGCTGTATATGCTCTACTATGTTTATGTCATCTCCTTGATAACCATGTGGAGTGCTACACTATTTTGCATCATCTCCCAGATGATGATGTGTGATGATATAGTATGTGTCATATCCATGATGGCCTTATATGGTGCTACAATATATCTGTGTCATCGGTTGATGATCCATTATGTTGCTACACTGGGTATGTGCCATCTTCCTGTGGTCCACAGATGATTCTACACAACATCTCCATTATCTGTTTGATGTCATGTATGATGCTACACTGTGTGTTTTCATCTCCTTGACAACCACACATCATGCTCCACTATGTCTACATCATCTCCGTGATGACCACCTGTGACACTATATTATATCTGTGTCACCTCCCCATGAATGCATATCATGCTGTACTATGATTATGTCATCACCATGTCAGCACACTTAAGCCTCCACTGTGTCTAAGTCATCTCTTTGATAATCACACATGATGTTTCATTATGTCTAATTCCTTTAGTGACCGACCCTATGTGACGCTACATCATGTGCATGTAAACTTAACAGCCATTTAAGAAATTCTAGCAAAAATGGGATGCTTTTTTCAGACATGACTTGTTCTTTGTTTGCCTGCATTTGTTCCTTGTGACTAACATACTGTTAAGTAGTCACATATCCTTTGTGTTATAATCAGTTGTAGAATTTTGCCCGTGATTCATTTTAATTACAGTCTTTATTCCACCTTTGTCTCCCTTTTCAAAATTACATTTGCATGCTGTTCCCTTACTCACTAGGACTTTTCAAAGGTGATTCTTTGATCATACATAAAGTTCTTTCTATATCCTGGAATATAAACACCCTGAATTTGGAGAACTCTATCTTTCAAAGTAACTACGTTCTTTTTCATCTTCTTACAGAGCTTAGCTTTTTAAAATCATCCCTCAATGGTAATTAATCTACCCTTTTTATTTTAAATATCATTCTCACTTATATAAAAAAAAAAAATCCATTCAACAAGAATAGGGAAGCTACTTTGTGCCAGGATTTGTTTTAGGAACATGGGATATATCAATGAACAAAAGAGAGAGGAATTCCTTCCCTCGTGCAGCTATATTTTGGAGGGAGAGACAATGAAGAATATCATATATGTGTTTTCCATAGAATGTTAGAATATAGAGGATGTTAGATTATAAAGAATGTTAGGAGTTTGTCAGCACTATGGGTGGAGAAACAAGCAGGGTCTGGGGATCAGGATGCTGAGAGATGGATGAGAATTAACTGCAAGTTCAATAATTCTTTTGTTTTCTCTATCATCTTATATGTCCCCTAGCAGTGATTCCATTCTTTCCTTGATCAATAAGACATTACTTCAGGGGCGCCTGGGTGGCTCAGTTGGTTAAGCGACTGCCTTCAGCTCAGGTCATGATCCTGGAGTCCCTGGATCGAGTCCCGCATTGGGCTCCCTGCTCAGCGAGGAGCCTGCTTCTCCCTCTAACCCTCCCCCCGTCATGTATTCTCTCTCTCTCTCTCATTCTCGCTCTCTCAAATATATAAATAAAATCTTTAAAAAAAAAAAAAGACATTACTTCAAAAAAACTTTTTTTTTCCCTTTGGTATGTTTTGTAAACCTCTTCTCATTCTGCGTCTTCTAAGAAGTCTTGATGTTTGGAGACATCTTGTTTACTTAACTCTGCTTCTTGCTTCTCATTCCCTACTTAAAACTGGATCCATTCAACAGGGTTAGTTGAAGCTGTGAAATGACATCTGTTTCTTCCCATTTATCACCTTTTACTTCCTCATTTGAATCACTCTCAAGGCTGCATTATTTTTTGGTGTCTTATTCATATTTCTATCTTTTAAAAAATATAGTTTTAGGCGATATTATTTCTGTGTTTTCTGAAGCTTAAAAATGCTTTTGAGAAATTTAGAGAATTACTGTAGGCAGGATATTCATTTTTGTTGTATTAACACATTCTTTTTTTTAAAGATTCATTTATTTTTTTGAGAGAGAGAGAGAAAGAGAGCAAGCGAAGGTGGGAGGGGCAGAGGGAGAGAATCCCAACCAGACTTCCTGCTGAGCACAGAGCCCAATATGGGGCTCGATCTCACGACCCTGAGATCATGACCTGAGCTGAAACCAAGAGTTGGACACTCAACTGACTGAGCCACCCAGGCGCCCCAATATTAACACATTCTTTAAAAAAAAAAAAAGATTTTATTTATTTATTTGAGAGAGAGAGAGCATAAGCAGGGGGGAGGGGCAGAGGAAGAGGGAGAAGCAGACCCCTGCTGAGCAGGGAGCCTGATGTGGGGCTCGATCCTAGGACCCCGGGATCATGACTTGAGCCAAAGGCAGACGTTTAACTTACTGAGCTACCCAGGCGCCCTATTAACACAATCTTAAAACACATTGGTCACTTTAAGGCTTTTGAAATGTCCGACTAGCAAGGTTTATATTTTTAGTCATATTAATTGTAAAATAGCAATTTTCATCTGTTTCTTCCTGAAGTTGACATTGTCAGAAGGGCAAGTAAAAAATTTACTAAGATGTTTTGCTCTTCTCTGAATGAAAATTAAGTAACCAAAATTCTCTATCGTTACCAATTTTGCCTCTATGTAATTTTGTAATTGCAATAAGAGAGCAGCCTTCATCCGGCCAGAAAAATTTTAACTTTTTCTCTGACAACAATTTTACTACTGCTGTTTTTCTCCTTCTACATTTATTTAACTCCTCCATTCCTTAATTCTAAGGAGTGTCTATACCATTTCTTCCTTCCTTCCACCCACCCATCCATCCACCTTTCCTTCCATCCACCCATCCATCCATCCATCCATCCATCCATCCACCCACCCATCCATCCACCCATCCATCCACCCAACCACCCATCCATTCATCCACCCACCCATCCATTCCATCCATCCATCCATCCACCCATCCATCCATCCAGCATCCACTTATTGAGTGTCTACTGGGAGCTTGGCACTTCTGGGCCCTGGGGATACAACAGGGAACAAATCATTCTACCAGCTCTTTCTGTAGAAACGCTTCCCTGGTGCCTGTTCTTTGCCCAGCAAGTAGCGGCTGTTGCTCCATTTCAGGAAGGCCTCTCGAACCTTCTGTAACCTTAGACTCCTATTTGGTGTGTGATGCTGGTCTGGCTGCTTATTTCATTGCCCGCCTCTCAAAACTTGTTTTGATTCTCCCTTTTCCCATTACAAACTTTGTCTTTGTGGATTCCTCCCCCCCACCTTTTCTACCTTGGAACCCATCATTTCTTCTAAGAAGCTCGGGGCTGGAGGGGCATCCTGCTTCCCCTCTTCTCCTGCAGTGGCGCCAGCTTACATGTGCAGTTTTAGGTGGTGGCTCTCACCACAGGCAAGAAGACAAGCAGCACAGAGCCTGTATGTCAGAGGAATAGATATTCCATAATTCAGGGCACATGGCTCAAAGTTCTGTATTTCGGACGCATTCATATGTGTTTCCACTCTTTCAAAAAGGAACAGCAAGAGTTTTCAGTGCAGCCACAAGAAAATGCATTACCAAATTGGAAGGCCATGAAGGCGAAATTTCAAAGGTGAGTTGCTTTCTCATCTGGAGCAATTTATTTAGTTTTAAAAACATAGCATGCTTAGTGTAAATAGGTCTGTTGGCACTAGGGCTTGTCCAATTATCTCACTCTTTCTAGAAATCAGCTACCTAAAAACTATATTTTTAAGTGTGACCTCAAACTTAGCATAATAAAAGATTCCTAAAACCTCTTAAAAAGTATAAAACAGCATTTTTTCTCAGCCATCAGCAAAAGATTGAGTTCACTGAAAATACCTATTAAAGCTATTTAAGAAACCTACGAAGTGCTTTTCCTGGTCCTGGCAGACACACAAGTATATTTTATGCAAAAAACATGCTGTGCAGCAAGTATCAAGTGTTTCATAAATTAGGTGCAATTGAGAAAGTATTTCCTGGAAATATTTAACACTTAACAGAGTTTAAAATGACCTACTTTGAAACTTCAAGGCTGTAGCTTACGATTTTGTCTAAGCTCCTCCCACAAGCTGATTCACAGAGCAGAGCCTTCCAATCAGTGATCTGAGGTTTAGCTGTGTCCTCCAAAAACTCTGGAAATGCCGGGACTTGGTGACTCTCAGCTCCCACCCAGCTCAGCCCAGTTCCTTCGTCTCATACCTGAGATCAGATTTGCTCCTTCCTTTTAAAGGATCAGTTTGATGGCTTCAGGTCCTGGAATGTTGCCCCTGGACCCTGGAACGGCCTCCTGCTGTACTCTCCCTCCCCCTCCCTCCTCTGCACCTGCTGCCAGTGGCCAGGAGACCCTGCCCTCCAAGGTTGGTCTCTGAGGCCACACAGAACACATCTCTTCCATAGGCTAGGAGGCATTAGGGCCTGGCAGGAAGGGAGATAGGGAAGTGTGGATGTGGGAGACAGCTTAGGAAGAGAGCCCAGGCCATGTTGCTGAGTGACTGGTCTGATAACCATTGATATGCATGATGTGGCCCACTCAACAAGCGCACATGTTTTTGTGTATATAAAGAGTTCTCACACTCTATATTGCATTTTAGGTTTATGCGATATACTACTTATTGAATTGCCATTCAGCAATGGCGTTTCTATGGTATACAAAGTTAAGGTATTCATTCATTCATTCAGCAAATGCTTTTTTTTTCCTTTTTTTATTATGTTATGTTAGTCACCATACAGTACATCATTAGTTTTTGATGTAGTGTTCCATGATTCATTGTTTGTGTATAACACCCAGTGCTCCATGCAATACATGCCCTCCTGAATACCCATCACTGGGCTAAGCCATCCCCCCACCCCTCTGCCCTCTAAAACCTTCAGTTTGTTTCTCGGAGTCCATAGTCTCTCATGGTTCGTCTCCCTCTCCAATTTCCCCCCCTTCATTTTTCCCTTCCTTCTCTTAATGCCCTCCATACTATTCCTTATGTTCCACAAATAAGTGAAACCATATGATAATTTACTTTCTCTGCTTGACTTATTTCACTTAGCATAATCTCCTCCAGTCCCATCCATGTTGTTGTAAAAGTTGGGTATTCATCCTTTCTGATGGCGAGTAATATTCCATTGTATATATGGACCACATCTTCTTTATCCATTCATCTGTTGAAGGGCATCAAGTCAAAAAATGGGCAGAAGACATGAACAGACACGTCTCAAAAGAAGACATACAAATGGCTAACAGACACATGAAAAGATGTTCATCATCATTAGCTGCCAGGAAAATCCAAATCAAAACCACATTGAGATACCACCTTATACCAGTTAGAATGGCAAAAATTGACAAGGCAAGAAACAACAAATGTTGGAGATGTTGTGGAGAAAGGGGAAACCTCTTACACTGTTGGTGGGAATGCAAGTTGGTACAGCCACTTTGGAAAACAGTGTGACGGTGCCTCAAAAAATTAAAAATAGAGCTACCCTATGACCCAGCAACTGCACTACTGGGTATTTACCCCAAAGACACAGATGTAGTGAAAAAAGGGCCGTATGCACCCCAATGTTCATAGCGGCAATGTCCACAATAGCCAAACTGTGGAAAGAGCCGAGATGCCCTTCAACAGACAAATGGATCAGCAAATGCATTTTGAGAGCTTTCCCTGTGCTAGGCATTGTACTGGGGACACAGGGACAAAAAAAGCCATGTTCTTGATCCTTGTCCTCATCAAACCTTCAGTTATAGAGGTTGTGACCCAAATCGTTGTCTTACGATGACTTAGAGAGGGTTATAAGCGTGGCGCCCAAAGAAATAGTGAACTAACCACTTCCTTTGGCAGTCGCTCAGATACCGCTTGGCACATAGGGGGCACTCAGGACATATTTATACAACGTGCTTTACTTTGAGTGGCAGTAAAACGAAAGTCCCCCCAACATTCACTCGTTCTGTGGCACAGACTGAAGGACGATCTATATGCTTCTGATTACAGAAAGTTGGGTTATAGGGATAATATGGAGGCTTGGGTGTGAAGGAACCTGACTTGTGTTCTTATCCACACCAGGGCTGTCTCTTTGTTTGTTTGGAGAGACTTGCATCTTGAGTCTTTGGAAAGAAGCTAGGTGGGGAATACTCGAATTAGAAGGGAGCTTTGGTCTTTATCCTTAGAACTGTGGGGCGGGGGTGGGGTGGCCAGTTATACTTTTCTGTCTAGACTTTAATTTTCATGTATTAGTCCCTGCAATCCGCCCCCCCCCCCCAGGAAGGAACTGTTCTATGTAAGAATAAATGTCAAGCAGGGAAGATGACAGGTGCTTAGTCATGTCCCCCTTTTGCCGATTAAAAATATATCAGGAATCAAATTACACAAACCTGTCATTTTCCTTTCTCTCTTGTAGATTTCTTTCAACCCCCAAGGGAATCATCTTCTGACTGGCAGTGCTGACAAAACAGCTAGAATCTGGGATGCTCAGACTGGTCAATGCCTCCAGATTCTTGAGGGGCACACGGATGAGATCTTTTCATGTGCTTTCAACTATAAAGGCAACATAATCATTACAGGTATGGGAGAGAGAAACACATAGACTTGGTTTTCTTTTTCAATTGGCTATTAGAGTTTCCAAGCTGAATACCAAAAGGATTTTACTGCTCTCCCTGCCCCCTCTTGCAGGGTCCCTGGTGCATGCCCATGCTTCCCACACTCGTGATTTAATTTTAGTTGCATGTGGGACCACAAGGGTGAGCTCTGACTATAAGGCTTTGTTGAATTTTGAATTTTAGTTGCTCTTAACAAAGAATTCAGTAACCTGCCTTACTGGTTACCGCCTCTCCCCAGGCAGTGCCCACCGAATGGTTAATATTCAGTTGTCAGTAAGTATTAGTAACTAAAACAGGCTAGGACACAAGTTCTGCACTTTTGGACTTCCAGCCCATGAGAGATTTATTCTTTGAGCTAAGTTGTTTTCTCCTTGGATGCCCCCTGCTAACACCTTAATATTTGGGGGAAGAGAACCCATATTGAGCATTTTTCAACCATTAACAATTTATTGTGAATTAATTATATTAGAAATGTTTTATAAGAACTGGATTGAGAATAGGTTAACTTCGATTGTGGGAAGTGACAAGAGTATGGTGTGATGTTAGTGCGGTGCCTCTGGAAGCAGGCCCTAGCAGGGAGTGGGGTGGTAAAGCTGTGTGGGGTAGGGGTGCCCTAAGGGGACACAGAGGACATAATCTGCCTAACTCCAGTGATTCTTACTGTGTTGAGCAATTTCAAAATTGCTTAACTGGTCCAATAAGTTAAATGTCCCACGTGCAAGGTTGACTTTCTATATTGGCTGATTAAGTAGCTTCTTAGTCATATAACTTCAGGGGTGCTGAGAATAATCTCCCTTTTTGCCCTAAAAACCTCATGTTACTATTTAATTGTGGATAATTTCTAAAATTATGGATTACTTTCTGGAGTTTATGATTTGCTAGCATCACTAAAATGTAGGTACTCTTAAGGCAATACCATAATAACCCACATATTTTATTGTGAGCACAATGTCAAATCCTTTCCCATGACAAGGAAAGAGGTGGGAGGCAGTGATGGGGGCACCAGAAGCTCATGTAGGAAGCTGATGGCAAGTAAGGAAAAGGAAGCTGGGGCTGTTTTGTCAGAGGACCAGCCTTTTCTAGTCTACATAGTTCATGTTAGACCAGCTGTGTGGTACCTCTTCCCGGAGTCACAGGAGATCCTAAGAGACTTTAGGGAAGAACGTTGTTTGTGCCTCATTTTGCTGCTGGCATTTGCGCTCCTGAGCTCGTTAAGACGTTACTGATTTATTTAGTGTCTCTCAAAGCACCAAAGTGCTAAATACTGGCCTGCTGGATGGGGGAGCTTACTACAAGGGGGGTGACACTTCTGTCTTGTCATCACCAGAACAATCACTTTGTTTGAATGGATCTACCCCCTTTTCTTGACGGGCCCAGGTGTGATTAACTGCATGAGTTTTCATGGGCTGCCTGAGGTTGGGCCTGAAATCACAAAATGGAAGGAACTTGGCCAGCATGGTCATTAATTTTTTTTTTTAGAAGATGAGGTGTCTTTTGGTGGAATGAACAGTTTTCATAGGCTCTCCCAATCCATGTAACCAGCACACTTCTTATATCAATGTTATGTGCCTGGCTCCCAAAGGTCAGAGAACCAGCAGTGCCCAGCGCTGCTCCATACCAGAGTGGCCATTTCCAAAGGCAGAGTGAATGTGAATGGCACCCTTGGGCAGCAGTTGATCAGAGCTGCTTTGGGAGAGTGTCTATCATAGCAGTGGGGAGGTAAAAGAATGCACATTTCACATTTTACCAACAATGAGAAAAATCCGTTGACATTTTGAAATGTTCTGAAGTGGAATGTGTTGCCGCCTCATAAGTTAATCACCCTGATCTGGTGATGTTCAAATTCACTGTCTTTCCACTTGACTGCATTGTTTGAGGGGAGGGCAGAGGGAATGAGCAGAGGGGAAGGCTGCATTCTCAGGGGTCCAGTTCTGAGATGCCATGAATCTCACACGTATGAGTAGGACATGAACTTGCCCAATTGATGACTGACAGGAATCATTAAAAATAGAAAATTCTTGCCCCCAAAATGCCGGAGCAGCTCAAAGACTCCACAGCTGGGCACATTGAGTACATTGACCATCGTCAATGTCCCAGAGAAGATCAACTTGTAAAAAGGGAGAGTTAGTGAATGAAATAAAGAAAAAATAACTTGGTGAAATTTGTTTTATTAGGTAGCAAGGATAATACGTGTAGGATATGGCGCTGACTGAAGAAAAAGGCAGTTGGTGAACAAATTTGCTAGTAATGGAGATCAAGACCTGGAGCTTCACAGAGAGCAAGCAAGCTGTTTTGATATTTCATGTTTTCTCTCTTTCCAAAAGTCAACAATTTATACACTATCCTTAGGTTCATGGATATGACCATTAAAACTGATAAAGTTATATCATTTCTTGATATTATTTGATGGGAATGACAGGAAAGAGCATAATGTTTGGCAAATGTCACTGGTCATTTCAATTTTGTTTTTATTTTTAGTAGCATCATGGTAGTGATTAAGGAAACCAGAGTGATTTAACAGTGTGTCTCCAAGATTCTACTTTGTAGGCTATTATAATTTCTGTTGAATAAAGTTTTTGGAAGCAGTTTTTAGTGAATTGTACATCTATATTTATGATGTATGTTTCTCTTTTCTTGTGATGAGAACTTTTAAATCTACTCTTGTAGCAACTTTCAAATATACAATACAATATTATTAACTAGAGTCACCATGGTGTCTATGACATGCTCAAGGCTTATTTATTTTTTAACTGGAGGTTTGTATGTTTTGACAGCCTTCACCCATTTTGCCCATCCCCCCAATGCCCTGCCTCTGGCAACCGCAAACCACCAATCTGTTCTCTGTATCTATGAGTTTCAGTGTTTGTTTTTTTTTTTTCTGTTTTGTTTTTCTTTTCAGGTTCTGCATATGAGTGAGAACATACAGTATTTGTGTTTCTCTGTCTGACTTATTTTGCTTAGCAAAATGCCCTCAAGGTCCATTCATGTTGTTGCAAATGGCAAGATTTCCTTCTTCTCTATAGCTGAGCAATATTCATTTGTATTTATACACCACATTGTTCTTATCCATTCATCCATCAGTGGACACTTAGGTTGTTTCCATATCTTGGCTACTACTGTAAATAATGTTGCAATGAACATCGGGGCACTTATATCTTTTCCAGTTAGTGTTTTCATTTTCTTCGGGAAGTACCCAGAAGTGGAATTGCTGAATCATATGGTAGTTCTATTTTCAATTTTTTAAGGAAACTCCATGCCGCATAGTGGCTGCACCAGTTTGGAATTTGACTAGAAGTTGTATTACTTCTTTAGTGATTTTAATTTGTGTAACTAAGAATGAGAAAGGCAAAATTGGAAGCCTAATCTTTCTTCCCTCGTACTCAAAAGTATATCTATACCTCCTTCCCCCAGAAAAAAAAGTTGACAACCTATACTGAGTAAAATGAGGGCAGCATATAGGGAAAGCAAAATGGATCTCACTTAATAGCAAATATATTCTGAATTCATAGTGGGCATAAAATATATAGGCAGGTTTTTCTCCAGAAAAAAAGTTAAACAGAATAGACCTTCGAACTATTGAATTAAAAAATCTGGATGGAAAACAACTGAGGTACCAGGGAAAATCATCAAACACCAACCCAATTGCTACTGAAATACTAAAAACTATTTTTAAAAACACTTTTCTATGTAAAAGTGCTGTAATGTATATTAAAAACTATTGTTAAAAGATAAAGCACAAGATAAAACCAGTGATGCCTGAACCCAGAGCAAGAGAATGCATGGGAATCTTATGGAGTCATTTTCTTAATGGTAACAACAGTCATCAGGGTGGCTGAGTGTGTGTCGCCTGCCAGACACCGGCCACCCACTTGACACGGATCATCCATGCAACCCTCCCAGCAACTGTTTCCGAGCAGGTAACAGTCCTGATCTGAAAATGAGGAGGTGAGTCACACTGAAGTGAAATAATCTACCAAAGACACCACGTGTTAGGGATTCTGGCTCCATTACACTTTGTCCTTAAATGAACAATCATGGGAGAAGAGTATCAGATGTATCAGTAGGAAGGTCGGGGCTGCGAATTATCCCTCAGATCATCAATGGATGTCTAGCACCCAAGAAGAAAAATAAAACAAAAGCAAAACAAAACAAACAAAAACTTCAGTGCAGCTGCTGGAAGGAGGACGTTCAGAGATGGGGAAGCCAAGCAAGGCTTGGATTAGAGAAACCTGGGCCAAAATTTAGCCACTTCTTCTGAAGCCAAGAAGAAGTTGACGTTGACTCTTCCTTTCTGAGTGTTTGATGGCTTTAGGGAAGGTGGAAATGCTATTTTGTTACATCATTCAATAGAGAGAGCCAATGTATGGTCACGGAGATCATTCTACACCTCACTGACCTATTTAGCTGTAGGAAGCCCCTCAGTCAGAAAAGTTTCCTCTAATTTTTATGTGTTGAAGAAATCTTTCTTTATAGAATACTTATTAAAGTTTCCAGTAGTATTTTTTTTGTTTTTGAGAGAGAGAGAGAGAGAAAGAGAGTGCACATGTGTGAGCTGAGGTGAGGAGCAGAGGGAGAGAGAGAGAGAATCTTAAACAGCCTCCATGCTCAGTGTGGAGCCTGAGGTGGGGCTTGATCTCATGACCCTGAGATTATGACTTGAGCCGAAATCAAGAGTTGGATGCTTAACTATCCAGTAGTATTTTTTTTATTATTGAAGTGTAGTTGATATACAATGTTATATGAGTTTCAAATGAACAACATAATGGTTCAACAATTCTATACATTACTCAGTCATCATCATGAGAAGTGTCATCACCATCTGTCCCCATACAGCATTATTAAATGTTATTTACTATATTCCTTATGCTGTACTTTTCATCCCTGTGACTTATTTTATAACTGGAAGTTTGTACTTCTTCCAGTAGTATTTTTAAGCTACTTAAAAAAAAAGCTACTTAAAAAAGCTACTTAAAAAATAAGCTACTTAAGATCATAAAAGAAGTGATAATACCCTCACTTTATTTTCATCTGGAGTGTTGTAGGATGTAAGAGAAGTGCGTGTGGGGTCTGGAGTCAGGGTGCCTGGATATATATTCTGATTCCAACTCTTAGTTCGGCAAGTTCCCCTACCACACTGCCTTCGTTTCTTCAGCCAGAAAGTGGTGATAATAATCATTCTTGTTTTGAGGATTGGGAATATCTGGCACATTGTAAGCATGATAAATATTTCCTATTATTCTTTTAATCAGTAACTTAGTGGTCATCTTAAAAAACTCTATTTGATATATGAACACATTTCTCAGAAAGGAACATAGTATTAATTACTCAGAAATGATAGCTAAAATATAACTCACTTTAATGTATTATAGGTATCCTGGGGAGAAATATAACTCAAATTTTTATCAATAAAAATTTAAGAAACCTGGGAGCATTGTCCTTTTAAGGTTTCTCTCTCAAACAGAGGAGCTGAGATGTGAGATCATCATCAATATAAATGATTATGGTCTAATCCATCTTCATATATTCAGAGTTAGGATAGGATTTTAGGAAAGTGAATCATTCTCATAAAAATGAAATATCTTTTCTAACAACTCATATCTAAAACTGCAGGAGCTCACAATTTAGCATAATGCCTGATTTAGAGACAAAATAAATGCTTTTTGAACTAAACAGTGCTTTCTAGACATGTAACTTCTACATTGCCATTTAAAAACACATCAGTAATCTTTTAAATCACAAGTGGATTATCTTCTGTCTTTCCACTGCAGCTGTTATTCTTCAATTTACCTTATTGGGTCTCCAAAGGAGGGAAATCTGTAGCAAAAGGAAAAAGCAATTACTATATTTAAGGACATAGCCCTTCTCAAACACAAAGAATTGTAAACTGACTAAAAATATCTATAATCCCTTTAGTTATCTTACCAAGATTATTTTATTTTTTGTTCAATTCAATTTCACTGTTATCTTGGGTAGGATGGTTTTGGCTGCAAGTAGCAAAATACACAGTTAAAAACAAAGTCAGTCCCAAAGTTGGTTATTTAGTGGCAAGATGACCCAAGGACCCAGGATTTGGGGCGTTCCCCTTTGCTGTCCTTATTGGCTTGTCCTGAGTGTCCTTCCAAGTTGCAAGATGGCTGACACGTTTTCTTGGTTTAATGATCTTGTCATCTCTTTAATCTCATCAAATCCAGAAGAGAACTTCCCACTTCCTTTTCCATGATTTCCATTTACCCTAACATCTTAGCAGTTCTATTCCTGCCACTGAGGGTAATGATCTTGTCTTTTCACTCTTTATTTTCTCTATGTGCCCACCAAATCATAAACACTTTCCTCAATTAAAAAACAAATCCTCACTATCCAGTCTTATTGCCATATTATTCTGTAATCTCTAGTCTCACTACCTCTGTACTAGAAACTGAGACAATCTTCTAGTTAATTATCCTGGCTTCCTTTTGCTCTATTAGATGATTGCTTTCTAAAGTAAACAGGAAAAGAAAAACAAAAAACCTTTCCAAATATTTGCATGTTTTGTGGTTTTATGATTTACAAGACTTTTGCCTAACTCAGTTCATTTAATAAAGAGGAATGATATAGGAATTTTAGAACCTGAATTTAGAGTTGGTAACACATAATTTAGGAGGGGGAGGATGGCTTCCCTGGATCAGCTGGCCAGTGGGTAGCCAGACATGAATTCACACCTAGAAAGGCTGTGTCCTCCGTATAGCTCAAAGAGGTCTTAAATAATGAGGTACTGCCTGAGTTTTTCAACATGATTAGTGTGTGTTTTATGTACTAGCATGTATTTTTTTTAATTGTCTAGATTTCCTTTG
Organism: Phoca vitulina; assembly: GCF_004348235.1. NCBI lineage: Eukaryota > Metazoa > Chordata > Mammalia > Carnivora > Phocidae > Phoca > Phoca vitulina. The sequence continues at coordinate 11,172,272 of NW_022589704.1, read as the reverse complement.
AGTCCCCTGAATAACTTTTAAAACATAAACATTATGAAGAATGGGTTTTTTTTCCCAATTAATAAAAGTTTGAGCTTGAACCTTTACTTTGCATGCAATTATTTAGTAACGGGGTGCCAATTCCTTGTGGCCTGGTAATCCTAAATTCACACTTCTCCTAGCAACTATATCTCTAAAGAGTAGAATTGTCTATTCCAAACATTATAGATACTAAATTAAAATTAAAAATAAAAGCTTTTGGAAGTAGAAAAGAGCAAGTGCTCAGATTCTTATTATTCACACTTGGCGAGTGGAGAGGTAGATGCAGTAATGACCTAGGAATTCCACTTAGTAATAGGATGGCCTGTGTGAACTTGTAAGGGCAAGTTGTTCATTCTCACAAGTTTCTGCCCCAGCAACAACAGAGTAAGGCTGGGTCCCCACTCATTCTTACTGTGGAACCCATTTTACAAATGCAGGGTGGGGTGTTGAAATCAGTCCAAGACAATGAGAACAAAGCGTGTGAAGTGGGGGCTCCTCTTCTATTAAAACATGTCACAAGCGTGTGAAGTGGGGGCTCCTCTTCTATTAAAACATGTATTTGTTTAATTGCTTAGTAAAATTATCTAATCTCAACATAATGATATATATAAAACAAAGTATTTGAAAAATATTGAAGGGTTTAGAAAACTCAGAGCAAAAGAAACCACAAAAACCAATGTAAAAAATACTCCTTATGTGAAGGAAATTGAGTTAATTTTGTTTAATAAAATCAGTGTTTTATTTAAATGAATATGATTAATGGGTAATACTATACGGGTTTTTTTCTCTGATTCATGTAACTGCATTTCTGACACTGGATATTTCTATAATGGTCATTTATTATAAAGGACTCCATTTTTAAATGCAGTTTGTATCCAAGGCAGTAATTTTTGACTTACTAATACAATAAGCCAATGGCAGATTATGATTCACATATATTTCTTTCCTTTCCTTCATATTAGAATGAGTTTATATTAAAAAAAAAGAATGAGTTTATCATTCTTAAATATGGGCCAGGTCCACCTATATGGTTAAAGGGAGTAGAGATTCTACTATAGCAAAGTGTCCTCTCCACAGCTGAACTCATTCTGGTGAAATCCCTGATCCCAACTACTTAGATTGATTTCATTCATCTCTGCTATTGGCAAGCTGCATCTTCTATGTTGTTGTTTTTCTTGATTTAAAAATCAATATTGAGATTCCTCAAAATTTAAACATAAAATTACCATATGACACAACAGTTGCACTCCTAGGTTATGAAAAATGTCACTTAAGCCCATGACTCTCATGTTCCTGGCCGCACTATTGACAACAGCTCACGTCTACCAACGGTTGCATGGATAAACAAGGTTTGATATATCTTTACAATGGAATATTATTCAACCGTAAAAATGAATAAAGGACTGATATATGCTACCATGTAGGTAAATCTATGTTTAAAACATTATGCTAAGTAAAAGAATCCAGACACAAAAGGTCATATATTGGGTAATCCCATTTATATGAAATATCCAGAATAGGTAAATCCATAGACACAGAATGTAGATTGGCAGTTGCCAGAGATGGGCAGTAGAGGGAAATGGGGAGGAGTCACTCAATGGGTGAAGTTTTATTTTGGGGTGATAAAAACGTTTTGGAATTAGAGGTGGTCATTGTACAACACTGTAAATCTACTAAATGCTAATGGATTGTTCACATTAAAATGGCTAATTTTATGTTATGTGAATTCCATCTCAATAAAAACTTACCAATGCTCAATCTGTTTTCACAATCTTTTCCAAGTGGTAAGGGGTCAATTTTCTTGGTTTTCACAGCATAATATAAATGTTTTTTGTCTTTTAGAGGCATATTATTTAAAGGGGAATCAAACATTGACCTCATGAAGAAAAAGACATAAGCCATAAAGATATTTGTATTAGTTCTTTAGAAAAATTCATAGTTGGATGATGTGTTTCAACAATTAATTACTTATTGTTTCTGAGACACCATGCTAGTTACAAGCAACTTGATTAGGTTTTTGGTGGGAAGGGAGTCTATGAAAGTTTGGAAATTTCTTTTCTTTTTTTAGAACTAAGAGTATATTTTGGAGGAGTATACTTTGAAATAAAAAAATAAAACCTGAAGGATGAAAAGTTTGAAACATGACAGGAAAAACACTTTCTTATTATAACATAAAATCTGGCCCAGAAAGGGAGGATCCAGTTGGTATTTGATGCTTTTGAAATTACAAGACTCAGAAGCCTTCAAAATATTTTCTTATAACAATTCCTGGTTTGATACTTTCTGACTTTGGGTTGGTGATATGCGAGTAGTCTACATTTGGGAATGCTACTTTTAGGAGTACCCTGCTCTTTTAGGGTGAACCCAGTGGAATTTTACAGGCCTCTGAAACCAGTTCATTATAACCTCTGGAAGACTCCACCAGGGAGTTGGCATAACTTCAATTCTTTTACCCCTTTCTACTACACTTCCTCCATTTTCTTCTCCTTCCCTGAAACACGCTGGTTTTTATAAGAAAGCCCCAGAATGGATATTGGCTTAACACATGGAGAGGAATTGATAAAGGTTTGTGTGTGTGTGTGTGTGTGTGTGTGTGTGTGTGTGTGTCTATGTGTATGTGTGTGTTTCACAGGGCTCCTTGAATTCTGCACATTAAGGCAAAAGCATCAGTTTCTCTCTACTCCTAAATTCCCTTTTGAGTTCAGAATTTCAGTTTGCATTACCTAGAACTTAAAAAATGAGTTTATGGGAATGCAAGAGATGGAAATCCTAGAAAAGTTGTCTGGAAGCTATAAATGAAGACCAGGTCTGCTATTCTTTCCACCTTTTGGGAAATGTTGAATGCATCTCTTTGGACAAAGTTACCTTTGCTACTATTTTCTTGGGACTGTAAGATTTTTTTTTAAGATTTTATTTGTTTATTTTAGAGAGAGAGAGAGAGAGTTAGGGGAGGAGCAGTGGGGGAGGGAGAGGGACAGAGAAAGAATCTTGAGCAGACTCTGCACCTAGCTGGGACCTCAACACAGGGCTCCATCCGGCGACCCTGAGATCATGACCTGAGCTGAAACCAAGAGTTGGACACCCAACCCACTGAGCCACCCAGGTGCCCCAGGACCTTAATGAAGTAGATCTTAATGAAGTAATTAATGCTATCACTAATGAAAAGTAGAAAATGATGCTGTGTTCTGAAAGTGCATAGGCTTGCATGCCTTTATTCTCTCATATCAGCAGATGGCAGTGTTTATCTTTTGGCAGATAAATTGTTTCAAAAGCTACGAATGGGGAGTATAAAGAGTAAACATTTTATTCTATGTCCTTTAAAGATCAGGGTTATGTGGGGATATATAACAATGCTCAGATTTTGGTATGGTTTAAACTTAGGACTATCTTGGCATATCTGGGGCAAATGACAGATCTCATTAATTTTGACGCAGTGTAGAGACATTTTTCCATCTATGAGGACTCAGACCAGTAAGGTGAATGAGAGATAGTTCTTTTTTTCTCTATAGATCCCTCAATTGGAAACCAGTTTTAATTATTTTAAAACAACACAATCAATTTATCAAGGAATCCAACATTCAATTATGTCTTTTAATGGTAATACCTGATCAGAATGTAACATGGATTCTTTTTATGTTTTAATAAAGTTTATTGTAATTTCATTGGGTTGAGAGTCTAAGAATTGTAAATACTTTGAGTATTAGTTATTTTAACATAACCATAAATCAAAAGAGTCACACTGGTTTGTGTTGAGTTATCAAAGACAAAATTAGGTCTAAAACTAAATTAACATAAATTTGTGGCAAGGAAAGTCATCTGCTCTCACTTCCATTCCAGCAGGAGTTTAAAGTTGCAAAGGAGAGTCGGTTTCATAGAGTAAAAAGATGAAATGCTGAGTCTCTGACAAGTGTTCTATTAGGATGGGTACTTTGGAAATGAGGTGGCTTTCTAATTGGTCTTCAGCTCCTTGGTTGGCTCCAAGGAAGCATACAAACAGCTTGAGGACATTTCAAAAGAAGGATTGCTCAATGTTGCGGGCAGAGGTTTTTTTGTTTGTTTGCCTGCTTTGTTTCTTTTGTGGTGGCGTTTTCCTGGAATAAATGGGGGGCAGTTATGTTTTGTTGTCCTCAAACTGTCATAATATTCCTTATTTGGTGAGGACGTGGCTGCCACAACAGCCAGCTTCCCAGGAAGGACAGTATTTTGGAAATTAAAAACATGGATTCAGGGATCAGAATGCCTGTTTTAATATCCTGTTCAACCACTTCTTGGATGTGGGACTTTGTGAATTCAAACACCCCTTGACTCCGTTTTCCCATCTATAAAATAGGACTAACAATAGTATAGGGGGAGTTTGTGAGGATTAAATAAGTTAACTGATACATAATGAGGCTGACACATCATAAACATTCAATTAGTGGGCAGCTAATATTATTTGTGGACACCGCTTCAATGACTTTGATTTAAAGGATTTAAGAATTGAAAAAGGATTTGCACATTCAAGGTAAATTTTCTTATTAATTTATTATGGTTCGGGGCATCCCTGCAACAGACAAAGGCCTTCTAATTCACCTTCTCCTAGGAAACTAACGGGGAATAAAATAAATGCAGGGAATATTTTGAGGGCTCATCTGTCATGAATTCTCACGGATTCAGGCACGTGAATAAAATTTTGGCTCAGCTTAATAAACATGTTGTGTCCACGGCTCTGAATCAGCCCAGTTTTTCTGTATTTTTTCCCTTTTGCAAAAGTAAAGCCTTGTCCGGCCTGCACAGCCATGGAAATCACGGTTGAAGAAAATGCAAATGCCATTAATTAAGCAGAATTGCAAAATTCTTCTTGAAACCCTCCTCTCAGTACTTGAGAAGATGTTCTTATTAGGAAAATTAGAGGAAATTTATCAAATACTTCTCAAAAATATCTTAAAGGTGAAAACAGTCCCCAGGGTGTTCTCATGGGCCCATTACAATTTTAGTGACGTACACGTATTAGGGGAGTTGACAAATGCCCCCAAATTTGGATTTTAATCACTTATACTGTCGGTCAAAGAAGCCAGTGCCCCTTCAATAAAAGTGGCCACAGATATACTTCTTATTTATTGTCACCTTCAGTGTGTTACCAGTAATGTTTCAGGTTTGGACTTACACTAAACGTGCAATAATCCCTTGGGATCTTTTGTGATGTGGTTCATTGGTTAGTATTTTTCATCATCTGAAGCACTTTGTTATTTGCAAGTATTTCTCAGACATATTCTCATCTTTAATTACAGAAATAGCAATTCGAGGAGGCATTCCTGAATTTCTGCTCCATTTAGATGTGGTTTTTCCCTGTTTTCCCAGAGGAGCGTATATTCCTGCAGTGGAAGATGACACTGGGTGTTTTTCCCCAGGCAGAAGAAGACTTGTTTTCTAGGTGAGCCTGAGGCAAAAGGACATGTACAATTATTTTCTAGGCTAGAAAATCTCCAATGGGAAGTAGGGTAGCTGTTACAAGTTATTAACTCGTGGGCTATCACCATGAATAACCAAGTCGGTTGAGTCATATAAAATTGCCAATTTTGACAAATTTTGATCTCCAAAAAATAATTTCATATGGTTCACCCTAATATATTGCTGTATGTGTGCAAGGTGAGAGATTTTATGTCCATGTTTGTTCTCAAAAAGATTCTTTTTTTTTTAAGATTTTATTTATTTGACAGAGAGAGAGAGCACACGTAGGCAGAGCAGCAGGCAGAGGGAAAGGGAGAAGCAGGCTCCCCGCTGAGCAGAGAGCCTGACATGGGGCTCGATCCCAGGACCCTGGGATCACGACCTGACCCGAAGGCAGACGCTCAACCGACTGAGCCACCCAGGTGCCCCCTCAAAAAATTCTTGATGGTGGCCTGCAATCCAATACTGCAGCCTGGTGTCCTCCTCCTGCAGAGGGCAGAGGGCAGAGGGCAGAGGGCAGAGGGCAGAGGGCAGGATTCCAAAAACGGCTGATGATAGATTGACCTACATGATCATGGGCGAGAACCCTCACTTAACATGGTGTGTGGCAAAGAGTGTGCACTTTGGGTTGAGGCAGTGTTCACCTCATCATTCTATTATTCTGGATAAGTCATTTCGCCTTCCTGGGTTTGTTTCCTTATCTCTACAATGGAAATATAACCAGAGACTGAAGTGAGATACTTCATATGAAGAAAAACCAGCTCAAAGGCTGTGGTGTAGCTAGCTGGCAGTCAGTAAGTGTCCTTGACTTTGCTCCATTGAGAACGAGCCAGGTCAAGGTTGGACTCAGTGCTGACTTGGGTGATGGGAAAGACGATCTTGCATGAACTGCCTTTGTGGATGAGAGCAGGGACAGCTTCTCTGCCTTTCTGAAGGCCAGAGCCCTCCCTCCCCAAATGTGCTTCTCTCAGCCACTCAGATTTTACTGACTCCCTTGGGAAAAGCAGGTGGCCTGTATTTAGAATAGAATCAGCGGCTTTCCTATGCATTTGAGCTAATGCTTACAAGAATTAATCACAAAAACTTTTTAAGCATTGGCTAAATGTAAACATTTTGTTTCAGAACATCTTATAAATATCTATAGGTCTTTCAGATTTGGTTTGAGAATGAGGATAGAAATAGAAGAATATGAATATGTATATCTGAAAATAAGTCTCTCTTGAGGGAAGTCAGTTGCTGCAAAATCGACATTATAACCTATATAGATAACTTATTAGTAATGAATCATGTTAGCTGGTGTCACCTTCAGTTTTGAACAGACTAAAGAGGTGGTCTCACGTCAGGCATTCATATAGTTCACTGTTTAAAGACGAGGCCCAAATTTCCCATTCTTATGTTCCAAGGTAACTGTGAGCTGGTCTTAATCTACATTTCTGGCCTAATCTTTCCTGCTCCCTGTTATCCCAGATGTTATGGGATGAATTGTATCCCTCCAAAATTCATATGTTGATATCCTAATCCACTTCAGAATGCAATCAGAATGTAATTATATTTAGAGATAAGGTCTTTAAAGAAATCATTACTTTAGGTCTTTAAGATGGTTCCAAATCCAATCTGACTGGTGTCCAGAGGAGAAATTTGTACACACAAAGAGACACCAGGGATGCAGACGCACAGAGATAAGACCACATGAAGACATAGCAAGCACGTGGCCAAGCTAAGCAGAGAAGCCCAGGGAGAAATTAAGCCTGTCAACAGCTTGATCTAGGACTTCCAGCCTCCAGAACTCAGAAATACATTTCTGCGTCTTAAGCCACCCAGTTTGTGGTGTTTTGTTATGGTGGCCTGAGCTGACTAATACAGCAGATAATGAGTCCACTCATCAGGTCTCCAAATATGTGCTAGACTTTCCTCTCTCTGTAATTTTACTTTTACTTACTGTTTTAGTCCACTCGGCTACTATGAAAAAATATCATAGACACTGGGGGGGTGGGGGTGGGACTATAAACACCAGAAATTTATTTCTCGCAGCTCCAGAGGCTGGAAAATCTAAGATCAAGCCACCAGCAGATGCAGTGTCTGGTGACAGCCTACTTCTTGTTCATAGATGGCCATTTTCTTGCTGTGTCCTCATATGGTGATGGGGCAAGGGAGCTCTCTGGGGTCTCTTTTATAAGGGCATATGATCCCATTAATGAGGGCTCTACCTTCAAGACCTAGTTACCACCCAGAGGCCCCACCTCCTAATACCATCACATTGGGGGTTAGTTTTCAACATATGAATTTTAGCAGGGGGGACACTCATCTACCCTAAAACTCCTTTTCTTTTATCTCTGGCTGGGCAATCTTCCCCCCACCATGTTTTACACTTTACCCCAGATATCATTTCTTCTTTGAACTCTTCTTTGATCCTTCCCACCCATCCTTACCCCTCCAAGGTAGAAAAGGTCTCTCTCCCAAATTCCATTTGTGCATGCCTATTTTATAATTTTAAATTCTGTTATTCTTGAAAATAGAGGCTAGGTTTCCAGAATTTGGGCTGAAGATGGGAAAGATGAAAGGACTATGGGGCCATCAGAGGTCATCGTGTTTTGTTTTTAGAACGAGCAAGGCTTATGCCCGATTTTAGACTGAGAAATTGTTCTAGTGGCAAAAGGATGGTTGAAGAATTAGACGGAAATTGAAACTTGCTGGAACCAAGTGTTAAAGGAGACAGAAGAGGTGGTCAAAGAACAGACAGAAGGAGGGGTTGACATTGAAAGAAAAACAGCTCATGTTCTGAGACTCGAGGGGACGATGTGGGGAAGAAACTAGTTTTGCTAATTTTGTGGTTTACTATTTCTAAAATCATGAAGAGCATGAGCTCCAGAGCCTGATTCCTAAGTCCCTTCACTCATCATGCTGGATCTGTGACCCAGATGGCTTTTAAATTCTGTTCAGTCTTAGTGTTTCCAGGTCCGCAGTGGGCAAAATTGTCACTGTCATCAAAGGATTAAATGAATAACACATGTAAAGTACTTAGCACAGAACGCAACAACAGTGATAACAGTAATTCCTATTACTATGTTAGCGCCCTCCTGTCAAAGAACAGATCGGGTTGATTGCTCCTTGGAGGGAGAATGCACTCCCCTGGGGAATCGTGGAGCCTCTCAGAAAGGGAATGTTAGAAAGGATTTATTACAGGGTTTGGGGTTGTGTTAGGTTCTTTGGCAGACTGTTTAGGGACTTTGCTCTTTGTTCTAGATTGGATGCTGTAAGGAAGTGGGGGTAATGCTGTGATTGGGTTTATTCATCAATTTTATGCAATTGGTAAATTTTACGTAATTGGTAAGAAAAAAGGCACCACTCATACTAGCCAGGAGAGGGGGCTCTTTGGTCATTTTTGGGCTTGAACAGGGCTCCTATTTTAGCTGTGTTCAGACTCACAATGGAGGGGTTTTGTTTTTGTCAAGGCAGTTGCAACACCAAGACCTGGCTGATAAATGCCTGATGACCTGGGTTTCTGTAGGGTTGTCTGCTGAGAATGAGGTGCTTAGGACTGAGGGATGTTGACCACTTTTTTTTTTTTTTTTTTGATAGTTACTGAAGAAAATCAGAAAGGCTGTTGGGCGGCACGAAAGCTGGGACCTTAGATGTTTGTAGCCATGTGTGCTGTGATTGCGCTGGCTGCACAGCACAGGTGTGGAGAGGCACATCCTACAAGTGGTTCTGGCCTAGGGTTGACAGAAAGACTAGGACACAAGGACAGGAGTCAAAGCTGAGAGTGCTGGTGAGCACAGATCTGTTGATTTGTTGTGATGTATGGGAAATGCAGTGAACAGAGACAGGAGATGAGGGAACTAACCACCAGGAGAAGAGTCTTTTATTTTAGAAAACTGTCCAGTAGAAGCCCTTCTGAGTAATGTGAAGCTCCCTGGCTAGAAAGAGTCCAGGGCATTGAGAGTGAGAAGGTCGGGGGTGAAAATGGAAAATCCTTGTGCTGGGAATGGCCAGCAATCCCTGTATAGACGGATGAAAAGATGACTCCAAACTTTGCCATAAAAGAGAGGAGAAGGCATGGGGGTCAACACTCAGAGATGAAGACCCTTTGCTCTTCTCTGCTCCTGCTTTTATTGGTCCTTCAGGATAATCACAAATCCTTTATCACTGTCTCTCAAGTACGTGATGTGTGACAAGGGGTCTTACTGAAACTGGGAGGATTTATGGGAAAGATAAGATATGCTAATTTGCATCACCTACTAAACATAGCCTAGGGGACAACGCATTCATCTCTTAATGCTAATTTGCATCACCTACTCAACATAGCCTAGGGGACAACGCATTCTTCTTGTAGATCACCGTGTGGCTGTTTGGGCTAAGAAAGCTTCAGGGAAGGCAACTCCCCATGGCATTCCAAAGGCAGAGCGGTCATGAGGACCCCGGCATTCCAAAGGTCTATGCCCTTCTCCAAAACCCTCCTTTGCCCCCAGCGGCCTCTGTGTTACATTTTAGCAAGCCAGGTATCATGGCTAATTTCATGCTCTACATTAACCCCAACATCCTTGGGCTACTTTGAATTTGTCAGTCTGTCTGTCTCTTCTAAGACAGGACGCAAATGAGGTGATGAGTTCTCCTGCCTCTGTCCGCAACAACACTCACCTTTCCCTCCTCGGATGGGTGACGTACTCTCCTATTCCATTTTTAGAATATGTTCCACTTCGAGGGGAAAGGATACCCTCTTGCACTGGTTTGCCATATGGCCCCTCCCCCAGCATCTCCGAGATTTTTTAATGATGGAGTATTTCATTTTGCGTCCTCTCCTCAGGGCTCTGGCACACGGTCATGGAGGAGAGAAGAGTTCAGAGAAAGACCTGGTAAGCCAGGTCCACAGTTTTTACAGAACTCTCTCCTCTATCAGGGATGAATTGCCTTTGGAACAAACCTCAAAACCCTTAGGAGGCTGCCTCTCAGGACCTCAGGAGCATATCATTGCCTCTCATGCTGGGCCCACCACCGGTAGACACAGTCTGCTCTTTATCCCGAACTCTCCAGAATGCGGAGTAGTAGAGAGCTCTCAATAGTGAATGATTGACAGGCTGGTTAAATGACTGAACTAATACTAAATGTGGCCTGTTACTTTAGCACTGATTTTCAACAGATGTTTATGGGACATTAGCTATTCTTTAGGGGGTTCTTAAAGGCATCCACGCCAGTGATTGTGAACCCTGTCCTCCACATATTTCTTTACCAAAGGAACTTAGCTTTTTTGTTCTTCCTGATTTTAGTCCACAAATAAAATGCATTCAGAGAATGATTTTTGAATTTTTAAGAGAGAGAGACAGAGAGCCACCACTGGCTAAGGGATTGAAGTTCTGCATTTAATCATGCAAAATCTGGCCATGATTGATTCTTCCCAATTCATTTTCTTCTATTTGCTCACATAAATTCCTTGTCTAGTCTAGCTTATATAATGTGTCTGCACCAGCCATTTCCGGTCTCCATATTTTTGCTCCCTGAATCTCCATCCTCTGACGTCAGCTCATGTTGCAAGTCTTCCTTGATCCCCATGCCTGGATATGCTCTCTCCTTATGCTGAATTCCATAGCATTTATTATGCCTCATGGCCCACCCTTTATGTTGCATACTTTACTTCCCCAACCAGATGGTTCATTCATTCACTTACTCACTTGATAAGTGTTCATTGGTGCCTGTTAGGGACCATGCATGTGGCTAGGTACTGGGATTCATAATGCATAACACAGATACCTCTGCCTTCAGAGTATGTAGTTGTCTTGTTTTATACATGTTTTGATATTGATAAAATTTTCATCATCCTTGGAAGTAAATACCTATATAAATTAGAAATAATTATTTTAGTTAAAAAATGGGTGCTTACTGAAGCCATTGGAATACTTGAAGTTACCTTCCTGGATTGTACACCTGTCGCAGGCAAGTGCCATGTATTAGTTCGTCGTCAATCAGGATAGATAAGGTCAAGCTGCAGTTAAATAAAGAAGACCCCCAATTCTCAGGAAGTTAATAAACAGAAATTTATTTATCACTTATGCAAAGTCTGCTATGGGTCTAGGCAACTGTCCAGGGAGGCCGTTCTCCCTGATGGCTCATTAGTAAGATCTAGTTGATTTGGTTTAGTATCTCTGCATTTAGCCTAATAACGTGCACATAGTAAGAGCTTACTCGATATTCAGCGAATTCACACACCTTGTTTTCTCCTCTTTTAAATATTGTGTGTGATTTTGTGTATGTGTGCATAGTGGATCTACTTTTCCTCTCCAGGCAGGTGCTTCTCAGCTCATTAGTTCTGCAGGTGTACAGCTCCACAAATTTGTGACTCCTGGGAGTAAAAGTACAGAGACCTCTAAGAGTGAGCCCATTGTGATCACAACTGCAGTGAAAGCATCGGTAGAGAGAGGCTCCCTGGGATAGAGCAGGCACCCAACTACCCACTGACCCTCATCTCTTCAGACTTTCTCTTTTAGACCCAATAAAAAGGCAAAGCCCCCTTCCAGAAAGTCCCCCATTAAAAAGTCTATTTGTTTAGTGGGGTGCCTGAGGCCTGCCCCTCACTATAAGGCAAATCAATAGCAATGCTGGCCTTGCTTCTGGTTCCTGGCAGCTGGCTGCAGGGGGGCCCACAGGTAGGGACCAAAGGGGGACCAGGCAGGAGCCATCTGAGTGCAGCTTTGGATCTGACAGCCCAGAGAAGGGCTGGAGTAGTAAGGATGGTGCTGAGGTTGAAAATGGGCCTTGTGTGAACCCTTAACCCCAACCTGCTCACCTTGGAGGAGCCCTGAGAAGAAACCTGGCTATATCAAATTGCACAAGATCTGGGCAGCCCAGAACATCTCCAAGAGGATTGCCACATCACAGAACCTTATCCATCTCACTACCGACAACCTTGTCCTGAACCTACAGGATGAAAGTTTTACCCGGGGCAGTGACAGCCTCATCAAGGATAAGAAATGAGCCTGGTGACCAGGAACTTCACTCCCAGAGAAGAAGCAGATCTGTTTCTCTCCCTCCCGCCACCCCTATCCTACCCTGGTATTAAGCGATGGTCCTTTCTCCATCTGTCATCCCAACCCTTTTTGGATGAAAAAGGCTTGACCAATTTCCCAGGGGAAAGATTTTGCTCCTCCCTGTGTTGGCCAAAGGTGTTGGGACAGTGTGATTTCTGACTGATTCCCTATAGTATTGGCTCCTCCTTCCAGGTTGGGAGGCAATAACCACCATCCCAGGAATTCTCAATAAGTTTTTATTACTTATGCTGAAAAAAAAAAAAAAAAGTCTGTTTGCAATGAACCTGGCTAGGTTCTGCAGAGAATCCACAGTGCAGTTCCAGGATTCCTTCCCTGGTCAGATAAATACTACTCACCACACATCCCACATCTGAAGACTGAGGCTTGCCTAAAAAGGAAGACAGGCTGCCCTATGGTCAGGGCCTCTCAAGAATCTTACCAAGGACCTGCAAACTTCTGCATTTCCCAGCGCTTCCTATGTGGGGTGTAGCTACCTCGTCAGAGAAATTCACCAACAGACTTTCAGAGGGTGAACTTCCCATGAACCTCCCTCCAAGACAAATGAGAATGAGAACATTTCTATAGTAGAGTGGCATTAGGGCAGACACATCTTTATCTAGATGTTAAATTTTCATTGGAAATACCTGATTTATATTTAGATTTCATAAAATTTCCAGTTGAAAAAGTTAGGCTCACATATGTAAGTTGTTCCAGCCATATTTGAAAGTTTCCCAATAACTAAATTGGATACCAAATAATCATTTTCCTTTATAGTTGCACCCACATTGACAGACTTGGTTCATTTTTATTGGAAGAATTGATTTGGCTTTGAAACAAAAGCATCTGTTTCAAAATTACATTTGTCCAAGTTAAGTAAATTCATTAATCCTGCTATCAACTCCATATTATTAAACATCAAATTAATAAGTAAAATCAAAACTTGACTTCCTTAAGTCGCACTACCCACATTTTAAATACTCAGTAGCCATAGATGACTACCGGCTACTATATTGGAGAGTGTAGATTTGGAGACATCATCTCTGAATAATGCAATCAGTTGGATATACAACCGTTATTCTGTAGCCAAATCAAGGCAGTGGCCAAGGTCAAGGTGGTTAACAGCCTTTACCTTTCCTTTGTCAGCTTAGAAGTCTTGCATCTTTTTTTTTTTTTTTTTTTTCAAAGATTTTATTTATTTATTTGACAGAGAGAGAGACAGCGAGAGCAGGAACACAAGCAGGGGGAGTGAGAGAGGGAGAAGCAGGCTTCCTGCCGAGCAGGGAGCCCGATGTGGGACTCGATCCCAGGACCCTGGGATCATGACCTGAGCCGAAGGCAGACGCTTAACGACTGAGCCACCCAGGCGCCCAGAAGTCTTGCATCTTATGGGTAGACTGATTCTAGTGCGTCTTGAGCCATGGAGCTGCCATGGAGCTGTCTGGGGTTTGAACCTATCACCCAGTGTCTTTTGTGCAAGGGATGCTCAAATATTTGTTCAATGGTTGCCAAGTTCATCTACTGCTTATTTGAATCTTGCTTCACCTTGAGAGAATTTTTTTTTAACATTTACTCAATGAAAAGGAAGGTTGAAGTACTCATTAACTCTTCCAATTTGCTTCATGAACTTGATACTCTTTTTGCATAAATTTAGCCTTTCCGCTTCTAAAATGGTACCATCTAAAAGCAAATTCAGGCAAGACCAATGAAGCATTCTAGGCAATGTTTGAACTTGGCCTCCTGACTTTTTTTTCTTTTGGCCTAGTTCATGTCTTTTTGATTTAATTAATTTGGAAGTTAAGTCAAAGAGGAGCTTAGTGTGAATTCAAAGAAATTTTCAGCTTGAGGCACCTTGTTTTTTCAGATATCTAGTTTGACAAATGTAGTCTTGATTTTTAAATATAATTTAAATACTTAACTCTATCAAAAAACACAATGACAAATGTGTACAGTGTGGAAATGCATTTCTTAAAAGAAGCTGCCCGAAATTACTTTAGCAATCTCTTCTGATAAATCTTCGGCCACTTGTGTATATTATTAAAAGATCAACAAGCAGGAAAGATATAATTTTAGCTGGGTTAAAGTCTTCAGTTTTAAAATAAGGAAGACAGATGAGTAACAGAGGCGTTTTGGTTACAGCCTGGTCTGACCAATGAGCCATCAGAGCTCTAGAAGATTGTTCTTTTGTGCTTGGGTCTCTGATGAAAGTCTCCAGTTTGAAGCAATGGATTCGTGGACTATTGTTTATGCTTCTGCCATAATTCTGCGTGGCCCTTTTGTATCAAGAACTAGCATTTCTGGGGTGCCTGGGTGGGTCAGTTGGTCAAGCGACTGCCTTCGGCTCAGGTCATGATCCCAGGGTCATGGGATCGAGCCCCACGTTGGGCTCCCTGCTCAGCGGGGAGCCTGCTTCTCCCTCTCCCACTCCCCCTGCTTGTGTTCCCTCTCTCGCTGTCTCTCTGTCAATTAAATAAATAAATAAAATCTTTAAGAACTAGCATTTCTTCTTAGGAAATATCCAACTCGTATACACACACACACACACACACACACATACACACACTTCGGGTAATTATAAAATTGCACGTGATATAAGAGAGAGAAAGATATCATTGACCACAATAAAAAAGAAGAAAAGAAGGTACAAAGAACTTCAAGCCTTTGTGTATTGTAATTTTTGGTATACAAGACTGCTTTTCCGGGGATGTTGTGCTTAGCTTTGGTGTTCCCCGAATGCCTGAGTACAGTGAGGTTCAGGTGTTTATTTAACAATGAAAGTGGCATTCAAATTAAATCTGTCAGGCAGCCAAGTCCATCATCAAAGGTTAAACTATTCTTACAGGGCCCTTAGAGGATATTTTACAAGGGATTGTGAAAGTTAACATTTCTATACTCCTTTTGCGTGAGCCTGACAATCTTCAGATTTTCTCTCTTGGTGTTCATATTGAGATCTGAACCAAGAGGCACATAAAAACCAATAACAATTCTATTTATTACCAGAAAGGACCCTCAAATGGCAGGCTTCAATTCTAACATATTTTTCTTTTCTGCAGGAATAATTGATGAGAGTTAAAACATCTACAGGGCAGATCTTCTTGTAAGGGCCACCTGTTGTTTTCCATGAAAGAAAATATATTTGCAGGGGTGCCTGGGTGGCTCGGTCAGTTAAGCATCTGACTCTTGATTTTGGCTCAGGTCATGATCTCAGGTTTGTGGGATCAAGCCTTATGTCAGGCTCTGAGCTCACCAGGGAGTCTGCTTGAGATTCTTTCCCTCAGCCCCTCCCCCTGCTCATGCTGGGTCTCTTGCTCTTTGTCTCTCAAATAAATAAACAAATCTTTAAAAAAAGAAGTTAAAGAAAAAAGAAAATATATTTGTAAACCAGGAACGACAAGGGGCTTGAGAGGCTGGAACACCCCCACAATTGCCAAAAGCTCTTTTAACTAAACACAAACGATCTGTAAAGTTAATGTGTTTTTGCCATATGATAAGATTTTTTTTTCCCTACTAAACTGTACTTCCTATATGGAAATTCTGAAGCAGTCAATGTTTGCATGCTTAACTGAGTATCTGTTATAAAATATATTTTTTTCCTAAGCCGACATGAACAACTTCCAATATAGAAAAGTATTCTTTGAGTTCGGAGTTTTGTTAACTGAGAACATTTTGGGAGAGGCTAATTTGCAAGTGTACTTTTCATTATTTAAATTAGATTCTTTCTGACTTTAAACTTACCATATTGATGTTGAATAATTATTTCCAGGAATGCTGGATGAGCATCAGCATGTGGTACTGCTGAGATAAGTAAATGCACTGTTGTTCTAGGAATTTATGAATTATGTTTCCACAAGTGATTATTAATAAATATGTCTGAACTGGTCAGAATGAGAATATAGGGGAAAATTATATTCATATTTTGGCATTTATGTCTTCTCTCAATAATAAACCTTTTTGATCAATTGTGCTTATGACATTTGTATTAAAAGACTCCAAGAATGACCTACTTTGAGGATATGGAAGAATTATCTTTTCCTCTGGTTATTAAATAAGAATAAAATTTATTATCTAATTATCCTAAGTCTGTTTCCTTTAACTTTGGAATGGTATGAACAAATAAATCATTGCTCCCAGCTTGGTGCATCAGTTTTTGGAAAAAGAAGTGAGGAGAAGAGGACTTACATTTCCATGGCTTTGAATTCTTATGCAATAGTGATTTGATTTTTTAGAGCATCTCTTGTCCGAATATTCCAGACCTTCTCTCATCAAAATCGTAAGTGGATAAAGCTGTGGCTTGGGATTTAAATGTATTTTTAAGTTGTTGCTACTGAGGGAAGGGAAAAGTAAGGATATTTACATTTATCATTAAAGACCTAATATGTACCAAGTAATTTGTAATGGTTGTCACTTTTAAGCTTCACAAACTTCCTGGAATTTAAGAAGCTAAGTAACTAACCCAAATTGACCCCATGAGAGCACGTATTTGAAGCCTAAGAGGTCTCCTTAAAAATCTTGCACACTTTCCAATACACCATACTACCTCCATGAACAAAGAATTACCCCTTATCTGGATATTTAATGTGTATGGGTCTCTGGATGGTAAAATGTGTGTATATATACTATATACAGATACATACATATCCTGGAAGTGTTTCTTGACAGCTGAGTTTACTTGAAGTATTTTGTTCTGGACTGCCTCGAACATGTCCTTGAACTTGAGGGGGACTACCCACTCTATAAATCTGCCTACTTGGTATCAGTTACTGAGGAGAGGTCACAAGTTAGTTTCTCAGAGTTTCCAGAGCTGCAAGTCCTGATGATGACAAATGGCCTCCTACTTATACCCCTATTTCCTTCATAGTTTCCCAAGAAAATGGTTCCTTCAGCTTTCATCTGCAGACCCATCCCTCATAGGGCTTAGATACCTGATCATGGGATGTAGTGTGGGAGGCAGAGATCATACTGTTTTCTGTCATCATTCCCAGTCCAACTCCTAAACCTCTGACTCCTTGTAAATCA
The DNA here is from genome assembly GCF_004348235.1 of Phoca vitulina. Lineage (NCBI taxonomy): Eukaryota > Metazoa > Chordata > Mammalia > Carnivora > Phocidae > Phoca > Phoca vitulina. The sequence goes on along the minus strand of NW_022589704.1, from coordinate 11,154,789 downwards.
TCTCTGCTGAAATCAGAGTACCACTGGGAGTACCATTGCATCAGGTGCTCTCAGACACATCTCAGTTTCTCCAGTAGCTCAATGTCTAATATATTATCAAGGAAAAGTTCAAGTATGTTTGATTTGGAATAGCGTGTTGTTTAGAAATTATACTTGGAATGTCTTCTATCAGGAGATTTCATCTTCCCAGCTCCCACTCAATATTCCTATCCAGCTTTACACACGTTACTCAAAGTTTAGCATATCATCTGGGAGCTTGTTAAAATGCACAATTCTGGTCCTTACCCTAGACCTATTGAATAAGAATCTGCATTCCTATTGACTATCCCACCATTTAACAAGATACCAGCTCATGGGTATGCATCGTAAAGTTTGAGAAGCTCTGATCTCTATTAGTCTACCATTTCCTGAATTTATGCTTTAGGTAATAGTGAGCTATGCAGTTTGAATCAAACTTCCAATGAAACAACTAAAAAAACTGGGTAAAATACAAAATGAGCTTAAAGCAATCTAGACTGAAAGATGTCTGAGGCATCGGCTTGCAGAAGCAAGCAAAAATCCTCCCTAGAAGAAAGTTTCATTATCATAGGCCTACAATTATTTATACAAATAGTTTTTCAAATAGAATATTGAGCATGTTATCAAAGACGCCAGGTGCACAAAGAACCGAAATGACACAAGTGAGATCCAGCAGAATAATAGTCAATAACAATAGATCCAATGTGACTTTAGATCTTGGAATTATCAGACACAAACCATAAAACAACTATACTTATTATGTATAAGGAAATATTTGTTCTTTAAATAGAACTTGGAAATTTATTAGGGAACAGGAAACTATAAAAAGTGACATAACAGATTTTAAAAACCCTAGAACTTCTACAACTAAAAAACAGGAACTGAAATTTAAACATAGTGAATGGGTTTAACAGAAGACATAGCTGAAAAGAGAATCTTTAAACTGTAAGATAGGTCAGAAGAAATTATCTAGCATGAAGAGACACCAGAAGAGTGGGTGAGAAACAGAAGACACAGTGTAAAGGTCTAACATGTTTGATGAGATAGGGAGATGGGGAAAGAAAGGAAAGATTGAATGGTACAGAAAGAGTAATGCCTGGGGTGCCCGGGTGGCTCAGTCATTAAGCATCTGCCTTCAGCTCAGGTCATGATCCCAGGGTCCTGGGATTGAGCCCCGCATCCGGCTCCCTGTTCAGCAGGAAGCCTGCTTCTCCCTCTCCCACTCCCCCTGCTTGTGTTCCTTCTCTTGCTTTGTCTCTCTCTGTCAAATAAATAAATAAAATCTTAAAAAAAAAAAAAGAAAGAGTAATGCCTGAGAATTTTCCAGAACTCTTTAAGACATCAATCACAGATTCATAAAGTTTATTAAATCCTAATTACAATAAAAAGAATGGTATATTTAGACACACCCAAGTTAAAACACATCAAAGAAAAACCTTAAATTTATCCTTGAAGGAATAAAGGCAAATTTTCCTATCACTATGCTGTATAACAAACGACTCAGTGACACATAGTAATTTTATTATGTTAAAACAATTCTATGGGTTAGGAATTTAGATAATACACAGCAAGGATGGTTTGTCTCTGCTTCATGATGTGTGGTGCCTGGGCTGGATGACTTGAAGCCCAGACTCACTGGGATTGCCAGCAGGAATGTCTACAATTGTTTTCTCCAGCAAGGTAATTTCAGGCTAGTCTGATTTTTTTGTATGGCAGCTGGATTCCCTCACAGTGAGTAGTCGATAGCAGAAACTGAATGGCATTTAATTATCTAGCCTTAGAAGTCACATAGCATCACTTCCACCAAACACTGTTGTACGAAAATGTCAGAACCCCACTCAGATTCAAGTGCAGGGAACACAGACACTGCTCAGTTGGAGGAGTGTCAAATAACTTGTGGCCATTTAAAAAATCATCTTCCAAAACTATAAAAAGCTGGATATAAACTAAGGACGACTCTTCTTAGAGGCATGAATTATTGCAATGACTTAATCAAGTTTGTTTGATATTATTTTCATGGTGCATTGTTGGGCATCTGTTATAACGGATTTATAGGGCTCCCAGTTTCTAGAGGAGAGATGCCAGGCTTAAGCCCATTGCATTCCAATGAAAGATACCAAGAGAACTCTTTGAAGAGATATTTAATTAATTTCTTGTATGCTGAACTCCATTATTAACCCAAGTGTTTTAAAAAGATGGTCAGAGTTATCTTTCAAATATTTAGAAAGAAATACATTTTAGTTTCAAGAAACCTCAATTATGTTATTGAGGAAACCATATGTAATACCACAAATACTTAGTCAACAAGTTAGAAAAATGAAAAAAATAAAAATAAATGTAAAAATAAGCCCGTTTATCCTGACATATCTATTTTGTTAGACTATAGTAGTCTATAAACCCTTACTTCACTCTCTAGGCTCAGTCACATGTCCAACCCTAAATCAACCACTGTGGCCAAGGAAATAGAAAGTGATGACTGGTTTAGCCTAGGTTGTGTGCAAACCTCTAGAGGCTGGGATGTTATTAATTTCCCTTTAAGCAAGGATGGAAATTAGGAATCATTGAGATGGGACAAACAGATACTAGAAGAGGCACTATCAAGTGTCCATGATAGGTCAATATATATTCCAGGCAGAGAAAAGAGCTTAAGCACAGTTCTTCAAGGTCATGGATTATTTGTGGGGAAATGGCAAGAAACTGTTACGGCTGGAGTAAATAATATCTAAAGTCTTTGCCCACTAAACCACAAGGGCCAGACTATAATTATGTCACACTGAGAGGTAATTCCATAATTGTTTCACTATCAACACTAATTTCAAAATATAGAGACCTATATTCTTATGGAGCTGAGATACAGGACTAGGAAAATATAGAGAATCAGGGAGTATAAATGCAGAAGTATTACATAAAAGTTTCCTTTAAAGAATCTTATATTCTCCAAGATCCTAGCAAGGCTACTTCAAGCTGTGTTGACTACCCTCAATTATATGCTCTATTCATGGGTCCATGAACTTGACACTTGAGAACTTCCCTTGAGAGTCATGATCAAATATGCTTTGACCAGATGAAAACTAGATTTATAAATATTCCAGCCTGTTTTACCTCTACCTCTCCAGACTTATATGTCATTTTTCAAGCAGGCATCAAATTAGGGTGACTTTTCCAAAATACAGTCAAGGATTCAGGAATCACATTGACACTATACCTTGGATAGCAGCTTGCTGTTTACAAAGCACGTTTGCAAATGTTGTCAAACCAAATACTTGCAATAACCCTGAACAGAAGGTATATTGATGCTCATTTTACAGATGAGTAAACTGAGGCTCAGAAAGGTTAATGATTACCCTAGAAGATACACAGATGATCAGTGGCAAATGAGCCACAAAGCTAGATTCCCTTATCTCAAATTCTGCATTCCTTTGCCTCCTTATCATGAGTAAAGCAGACATTACCAGAAGTCTCTCACTTATTAAACTATGACTTAAACCATAGACTCTACATTATATTTTAAGCTACTCCATGTATCTGGAACGATAGCAATAGCTTGTCTAGATTTAAAATACTAGACTAATATAAAACACAAGTAACCTACTTTCAGAACAAATGTGCTTAAAACACATTGCTTGAATAGACTTTACATCTTCTTTCAAGCACTTTTACATTTTGTCCCTAACCACTTTTGAATCATAAGTCCTCCTATTTTCCATGCTCTGTGTCCTATATTGCCTTGGCTTTGAGACCCATCCTATTGCCTACACGCTTCCTTTTGCTTAGAATTATTTTTCCAACACCTCTTCCATTTCTGCTTTTCTGAATTTGATCTGGGCTTTAAGGCATAGGTCATGTGGAACCTCAAAGTCATTATTCTCCAGCAGACCCCTCAAGCTTTCTCCCTGTAACTCTATTCCTGTCCAGTACTATCTTTCTGTCTCAGAATGTGTGTGTGATCATAGAAAGGCAGAAGGGGGCATTGAGGGTCTCTAGAGTTGCCTTAGTTCTGGCTGATAGAATAGAATACCATGACTAGGGACTTAAACAACAAACATTTGTCTCCTATAGTTCTGGAGTTTGGGAAGCCCGATATCAAGGCACCAACAGATCTGGTGTCTGCTGAGGGCATGCTTCCTGGTTTGCAGATGGCCATCTTCTTGTTATATACTCACATGGTGGAGAACAGAGAGAGAGAGAAAAACTCTTTCTCATGTCTCTTATAAAGGCACTGATTTCATCCATGAAGGATCTACCTTCATGCCCTAATTAGCTCCCCAAAACCCTGCCTCCCAATACCATCACCCTGGGGAATTTAAGCTCCAACATATGAATTTTGAAGGGGACCCAAATATTCAGTACATAATTCTGCACCCCCCCCAAATCTATGTCCTTCTCATATTAAAAATACATTCATTCCATCCCAATAGCACCCAAATTCTTAACTCATTTTAGCATCAACTCTAAAGTCTGAAGTCCAAAGTCTCAACTAAATATGATCTAAATCAGATGTGGGTGAGACTTGAGGAAAGATTCATCTCGATGCAAAGTCCTCTCCAGCTGTGAACCTGCAAAACCAGAGGAGTTATATGTTTCCAAAATACAATGGTGGGACGGCATTAAAATAGACATTCCCATTCCAAAAAGGAGAGAGAAAAAAGAAGGAAGAGGTGATGGGTCTCCGACAAGTCCAAACCTTAACAGTTAGTTAAACTTCATGAGAGATTAAGGCTCAAGAATAATCCTCTTTGGCTTGATGCTCTGCCTTCTGGATCCACTGGGTCATGTAATCTGGCCAGCACACATGGCCTTGCACTGAGAAAGGTCTTGTGATTGATTTATTGCTCTGCTGTCACCCTCTTGAAATTCTTAATACTTTTTTGAACAAAGGGTGCGGCATTTGGACTGAGGCCAACAAATTATGTAGCTGGTGCTGCTTTCTTGGCTCCAAACCCCAACAGGTTGGTATAGAAGGGAGGGAAAAGGAAAGAAATACACATCTCTCACTTATCTGGCCAGATTTGAAACCCTCTCTCTTGGTTGTCATTGTTTCTCTGGCCAAAACTGACTCCTAGAAATGGGAAAACATAGCTTCAGATCTGTACTTCTTAAGCCATTTCAGCCATCGTCCCAGCTGCATAGCTAATGTGTCATCAACCTTTACTTTTTTCCTTCTCCTCCTTGGGTGGAGGGTATTTTTTCTTTCTCTTCTTGAAATCAAAGGAGGAAACACCAAGATCATCCCTTAAGGAAGGGATTCTGGTTTGTTTACTTTTTTGATTGGCTGCCTTTTTAGACAGCAGACTTGATTATTTTACTTCAAACACATCTGAGCAGAGAAGAAAATTCCAGAGAGAAAGCACAGCTGAGATGGGGTGGGGGAAGAAGGAACTGTTTAGTGCAGATAAGATTGTCACTGGCATGGTGTGTTTGCCTTAGTTTACTGGGGACGTTGCGGTAGGTAACTGTGCTATTTTGCTGGTAGTCTGTTCAAGACGGTTGTCTATTGGGTACCAGGAGCCAGGAGTAAGAAGCTTGGATGGGGGAGGGGGATAGAGAGGGAGGGTAGGGAATGGGGGTGGGTCATCGGGCTGCAGGAAGAAAAGGCAGAGCTGGAGTTGTGTCTCCCTCTTCAGAGATGTGAATGATTCCACGGGGCCCTCCAAAACGCTCACACACGTATCCCATGGGGAGAGCAGATGTTTGGGTTCCTGCCTCAAGGGGGGCATTGCCAACAAGATGGTATTAACAAGAGAAGCAATAGTGGTCAATAGAAAATTGTAGTTGTGCTTCCAGATAAAGAAAGAAACATTTGCTCTGCTTCCCTTCCTGCTCCCCAGTGCCCAACACTGAGAGAGATAGAACCAGAAGAAAAAAAAGGACAAAAATAGCAGACACTGTCCCTCTTCCCATTTCAAGCTCCTTAGGCCACAGCCTGGCTGGTGCTCAGTGGAAGGGAACAAGAGCTTTACATCGCACATAAGAACTAGGCTGTAAATTGGATTAGACTGGCTGGAGATTTTAGTTATGAAAACAACCTGAAACTATGGGATCTGCCCTAGAGGGATAATTGGTGGCAAAAAGAAATTTGACAAAACCCAGTTGGCCTAATAGTTAAATTTAACTATGCATCATGTTTTTGTTTGCCTCATGCAATTCAGATTGTTTATTAAACCATTTATATTTTCAAATTGACTGCTAAAAGCAGTCAGGGAAATGCTTTCCTGTTTAATTTTTGTTGGGGCTTGGGGAGAGAAAAAAAGAGAGAGAACCTGCTGTATAATTCCTTCCCTTCCATTTGGGCAAATTCAGGTCCATGTCCACCCCTGAACTGATAATTGTCCCAATAACGGAAGGTTGGGCTCTGTCCGATGGGCTTTGTTCAGCCTGCATCTGTCCCTGAGATGGAATCAGCTTCTGCATCACATGGGTTAGGTGGAGGAAGGTGGACTTCTAAATAAAATCAGGTAAGGAGGAGAGGGACACAGGATGCTGCTAATGAGGCCACCCAAACTCTACTACATGGGGCCACCCTATGTGATAATCATCTGCTTCCGCCTTAGTAATGACCCACATGGCCCTTGGGTAGGGTTGGCCAATTTCCTTTGGGCTTCTCCACGCCAAGGATCTCCTCCATTCCCTGGTCAGTGGGAGTCACTCATGTCCAGACAAGGGAAGGACAACTGACAACATGTAATTGGTGACCAACAGGCCTGTGTGCTGTGGTCACTTCATCAACCCTACCCTCTCCCCATGGTCCTACCTTCTAGACCCATCATGAGCCAATGTTGGCAATTTGTTACTTTGAAATACTCTCCTTTCAGGACCCCTGGGTGGCTAATCGGTGAAGCGTCTGCCTTTGGCTTGGGTCATGATCCCAGAGTCCTGGGATCGAGCCCTGAGTCGGGCTTCCTATTTGGCGGGGAGCCTGCTTCTCCCTCTGCCCCTCCCCCTGTTCTTGCTCTTTCTCTCTTTCTCTCACTCACTCTCTCAATAAATAACTAAAATCTTAAAAAAAAAAAAAAAGAAAAGAAAAGAAAATACCCTCCTTTTAATTTTTTTTCTTGCTGCCTCCTGGAGTCAAGCTCTAAAAACAGAATTTAAAATTCACCTCCCAGTGTGTCTGAGATGTTTATTCTTCCCATTCTGAACACTTGGCTGGCGTGCACTTCCTCTGTCTTCCATTGAAAAATTCTGCCCTATAGCTGGCTGTTTAACTTTCATTTCGAACAGAGAAATGGTGCAGCATTCATTATTGGTTAAGAATGTTTGATGTGCTATAACATTTTAAAAGGTTAAATATGATACAACATTTGAAAAATTCTTCTAAAAGCATTATGAGAGAAGCCAAAACCATTTTTTTTCCCTTGGTGAAGAAAATTTTATTGTGATTTTAAAGCTTTGGAAAACATCTTATAACCAGGTGTTCATCCAGATTGAGGGCAACTTTACATTTTGCACTTACATAAAGTATTTATCCCGAATCAGCTATTGTGAATGATCTAGAAGTATCCCTGCATGGGGATATTCTCAAACAGTTCTCTTGGCCTTATAAATAGTCATCAACTCCACTTCCCCAGCCCTATTTGCTGTCAAAATAACACAAAGTTTTGTTTATTGTTCTCTCTCTATTTGGGGAGAGTGATGGTTGGTAGCTGAGAAAATGTATGATTGTACTGATACAGAATGATTTGTGGTTTGTGATTCTCCTTCCTTTTCCCTCTCTGTTTATCCTTTGACCTCTCTCACTTCTCATGCCTCCAATTTATGCCAATTTAAAATGAATCCTGCTCTGCCTGTTTCTAGTTCTGTGACCTTAAGCAAGCTATTTAGTCTTGCCATGTTCCAGATTCTTCAATAATGAAATCATAACAGTAATATCCATCTCCTAGGGCTGTTGTGGAGATTGAATGAGTTAATACGTGTAGAGCACTTAAAATAGTATCTGGCATATATAGAGCAAGTGGTCAATAAATGTCAGTGGTGGTGGTGGTTATTTTTCTTCTTATTCTTGATACCTTAATGAGGTCCCCTTGCCATTTTGAATCTCAATTTCCTTACCTACAAAATTGGGTCCATAATTTTTTTCAACTCAAATGAGTTATAGGGACCCGTACAAGGTGCACAGAAGGAGGAATCATTAGTAAAATGTTGGCTAATTAACACCGGGAAGCTTCTTGACAAAGCTGTCCTCTATTTTCAGGATCATTAGAAGTTGGCCATGCTTGGACTTTTGTCAGACGCTCATTAGCAGATGTCACTATCTTTCAGCTCAAGGGCTTGCCAAAACCACTATGCCGAGCTGAGAGAATTCATTTTCTTCCAGGAATAAATTCATTTATTTTTGTATGTTATTTATTCACCAATCAGAGGAGCTCTGATGACGACAGTATTGCCCTTGACATTCGAAAAGACAGGACTCCATGTCCCAGGCAAGAGTGTGCTCATGTGTCGCCAACCCGTGTGTTCATGCAGGGCAAGAAAATGCCACATGCAGGGACATCAAGAATTGACGATAGTCCAGAAAATGTCCTGAGGGAACATTTTGGGATTTTAGTTGAGGGTGGAAAAATATACAGCCTAAAAGACATGGAAGTGAGAGGAAAAACTGCCAAAGAACAGGGATACATTGGTTCCCTGCACAGTCTGCTCTTTGAAATAGTTAACTCTTCAACTCCTGTTCCCACCATTGCTGACTGGAGGCATGTGTCAATGTTGCCATGGTAACAAGTCAGTGTGCAGACAGTAGCTGAGATTGCAGATGCCTTCTTACTCAGGACCCCAAATCACATGTTTATATTGACTAACAAATGGTCAGGGCCATTTCAAGTGACAATTTTTGACTTCTTCAAAAACTTTCAGATTTACCTAGAGAGGAACTTGGAACCACCGTGGTTAAACATGATCCAAGTGAACACTGCCCAGCCCTCTTTCACCTCACCCTGCTTTTTAATTATGTTTTTTCCCAGCACTGTTCGCTAATGCTCTATGCGCAATTAAACTTATTTCCTATATTGTACTTTTGTTATGACTCATCATCTCTATCCCTCACTAGAATGGAAATTCTAAAATGCCAAGCACCCGGTCTGTTCTCTGTTGCATTTTCTTGGGTCATTTTAAACAGTGCTTGTCCAGGGCGCCTGGGTGGCTCAGTTGGTTAAGCGACTGCCTTCGGCTCAGGTCATGATCCTGGAGTCCCGGGATCGAGTCCCGCATCGGGCTACCTGCTCAGCAGGGAGTCTGCTTCTCCTTCTCCCACTCCCCCATCTTGTGCTCTTTCTCTCACTCTCTCTCTCAAATAAATAAATAAAATCTTAAAAAAAAAATAATAATAATAATAAACAGTGCTTGTCCTGCCTGGTGCCTCATAAACGTTCAGGGAATGAAAAGGCTAAATATGAATGCCTATCAGAATGCCAGGCAATTCTACTGAATTCCTTTTCTTGGCTCTCTTTTCTGCAAATTGGTTACTGGACTGTCAAGAAATGCTTAGCCAGACAGTAACACGTTGTTAAGGGCATAAGAACCTATATCTTCCTATTTCTCCAGAGTTATCTATGGCAGCTCTGTTGTAATTGGTGCATTTTTTTAAAAAGATCTTGTTTATTTATTTGACACAGAGAGAGACAGTGAGAGAGGGAACACAAGCAGGGGGAGTGGGAGAGGGAGAAGCAGGCTTCCTGGGGAGCAGGAAGCCCGATGTGGGGCTTGATCCCAGGACCCTGAGATCATGACCTGAGCTGAAGGCAGACACTTAACAACTGAGCCATCCAGGCGCCCCAGGAATTGGTGCATTTTTGAATGGCTTTTTTATGGTAAAAAGAAATAACATGAAATTTATTATCTTAACCATTGTTATTATTTTTTAAATAACAACATACACTTTTATTGTTTATTATTATACTTATAATTAATAACTTACTACAAAAGCCATGTGCTGTCTCCACTCACTATTTTTTAGCTAATTACATTATGCAAATTATTAGTAAAACAATGTAAGCGCAACCATTTTTTTAAGTTTTCGTGCTCATATGAGGTATTTATGTAGAAACAATTATTTTGTTAATTATATATAATTCTTATTCTTCTTCATTAAGGTATATCTCTAAGGATTTCTTCTTTTTTATTATATTATTCTTAACCATTTTTATTGGTGCATTTCTTTCAACTATCTCCGCCCCCCAGTTTTATTAAGCGATAGTGGACAAACAACAATATAAGTTGAAGGTGTAGAGCATAATGATTCAACTTACATATATTGTGAAATAATTATCACATGAGCTTAGTTATCATCCCTCATCTTTGATACCAAAAAAGGGGGAAAAAGGGTGTTTTTCCTTATGATGTGAGCTCTTGTGATTTACCTTCTTAGCAACCTTCCTGGATATCCTACTGCAATGTAAGCTACAGTCATCATTCTGGACATTCCATCTCTAGTACTTATTTATCTTATAACTGGAAGTTTGCACCTTTTGGCCCCCTTCCTCCAATAATCCCCTCCTTTCAGCCCCCACCTCTGGTAACCACAAATCTGATCTTTTTTTCCATTAGCTTATATTTTTAAAGATTTATTTATTTATTTGAGAGAAAGAGAGAGCAAGAATGGGGGGAGGGACAGAGAGGGAGAGAGAGAATCTCAAGCAAACTCCACGCTGAGCACACAGCCCAACGCGGATCTCAGTCCCAGAGCCCTTGAGATCATGACCTCAGCTAAAATCTAGTTGAACGCGTAACCACTGAGCCACCCAGGCACCTATTAGAATTTTTTTTTTTACGATTCCACATACAAGTGAGATCATACAGTATTTGTCTTTCTCCATCTGACTTATTTCACTTAGCACAATGCCCTCAAGTGTTTACCATGTTGTTGCAAATGGCAGGATTTCCTTCTTTTTGTGGCTGAATGATGTTCCTTTTCTGGGTACATTTTAAATTGAAAGTAATATATTTAATCTGCTTGGACTGGCAGGTGGTTAGAACTGTTATCTCTGTTTTCAGCAAATTTTGACAAAGAAAAAAATGCATGTGGTTTGATTGGAGGATGGACATCAGGAGCTCTCCCCTGGCAGTTGAGAAGGAACTAGAAGAAGTTCTTGTTGCAGGGAAACCTGCTCTGTGGTTATAAAGATTTGGGTCATACTAGTATATTAAAAAAACACACACACACACAAGAAATAACCAGTGTTGACAAGGACGTGGAGAAAAGGGAACCCTCTCACACTGTTGGTGGGAATGTAAATTGGTGCAGCTGCTATAGGAAAGTCTCCTCAAAAAATTGAGGAGTCATGAATGGAGCCCAAGGCTTCGACTGAAGCATAAAGCAGCCAATGTGGACATTTATCTTGTCATGTATTAGACATGACATATGTTAAATAAACTCAACTCCGTATTTCTGCTGGAGTTAGAATTTTCTTGCTTTAAAAGTATCGTATATTCCTTTAAGAGTTACAGAGGTTTCTTTCCCTCTTCCCTTCCTTCCTTTCCTTCTCTCTCCTTCCCTTCATTCATTTGCCCTTCCTCCTTCCCTCCCTCCCTTTCTTCCTTCCTCTCTCTCTTCCGCCTTTCTTTCTTTTTTTCTTTCTTTCTGTTTTCTTTCTTTCTTTCTTTCTTTCTTTCTTTCTTTCTTTCTTTCTTTCCTTTCTTTCTTCTTTCTTTTTTCTTTCTTTCTTCCTCTTCCCTTCCTTCCTTCCTTCCTTTCTCCCTCCCTCCTTCCCTCCCTCCCT
>NW_022589704.1:10353007-10441110 GCF_004348235.1 Phoca vitulina | reverse complement strand
AAGAAGATAGTAGGAAGGGAAAAATGAAGGGGGGGAAATCAGAGGGGGAGACGAACCATGAGAGACTATGGACTTTGAGAAACAAACTGAGGGTTCTAGAGGGGAGGGGGTGGGGGGATGGGTTAGCCTGGTGATGGGTATTAAAGAGGGCACGTTCTGCATGGAGCACTGGGTGTTATACGCAAACAATGAATCATGGAACACTACATCAAAAACTAATGATGTAATGTATGGTGATTAACATAGCATAATAAAATAAAATTTTAAAAAAACTAATGATGTACTGTATGGTGATTAACATAACATAATAAAATAAAATTTAAAAAAAGAAAGTATTTTGATTTTGTTTTGTATAGATGTCATCATTAACAAAATAGACATCTGTTAGATTCTTCATTTTTCAAGGGGATTTAATGACACTTATTCTGCACAAGACATTATTATTTAACTGCCCTTTTCAGATGAAGAAACTGAGGCTCTAAGAATTAGTCTCATCCAATGACTTTTGTTCTCTTCACTATTACATATGTTCCCTGCCATCCTCACTTTCAGTTGATGACATGAAAAATTTGAGCAATCATTTAAGCAATTGGGAAAGAATGTTGACAGATTCCGCCACCACAGTGGATGCTTTTCAGCATCTGTACTCATGAACTCACCATCCTTATGTTATTAGACATGAACTAACTACCCATGCACTGCCCAACTCAAACCTCTCCACTCATGCACTCGATTTCATCCCTCCCTGCCACCCCAAGAGCATTTTTCCAGGAATCATTCCCTCACTTTTCTGTGGTGTCCATGTTCTCTTTGCTACTGGAACATTCCAATGGTATACAAACATGGTACCATTTTCCCATCATTAAGAAAGAAATCTTTCAATCCAACTTCTCCTTTGAACTATTGCCCCTTGACCTGCCCCTTTATGCAGCAAAGCTCCCTAGATGTTATATATACTTAAGTCTCTGATTTCTCTACACCATTTTCCTCTTAAACTGACCCCCAAAAGACTTTTGTCACCACAACTCCACAAAACCATTTTGGTCTAGGTCACCAATGACTTTCTCTTGCTAAATCAACAACTGATTCTTAGTTCACAGCCTACTTGAATTTCGACATTTTACACAGTTGATAAACAGCTCTTCAAAGCACTTTATTTACTGGGATAGTAAAGATGTACATAGGTTAGTTTTCCTCCTACCTCACTGACTATTCCTTCTATGTTCCCTTTGCCCCAATCTTCCCTGACCTCTCACACAGAATCTTCCAGGGCTTAGGGTGCTCTCTGCACTCACTCTTTGGTGGTTATTTAGTTCCCAAGTCTCATCTTTAAGCTACTCTTTTATACTCTGCTTTGTGACACCGGACTTGGAATTCTCTGCAAACCACAGTCCACCTTTGCAGATGGCCCCAGTTAGCTTCTGCCAATAGGGGACACATGAGGTCAATCAGAAGAGTAGAAAGGAAGAAGGAATTTGAATGGCAATGACTCATCGCCCTGAAAGAGACACCTGATTCCAGTGGCAGCACTTTCAAGACTTTGTGAAAGTGGCAGCACTTTGTCCTGGTTCCCCCCAGCACACGTCACCAGAATCAGTCCTCTCTGAAACACCAGGCAAATGATGCCACCTTCTTGGAGGTCTGAGTCCCATGGCCTGTCTTCCATGCCTTTACATTTTATTAATCCCCACCTCTTCCCATTGTTTTCCCAGCCAAGGAATGATAACTGCTTCTGGAAGTATGGTCTTCTTTTCATGTCTGGCTCCAATACCTAGTTAACATCTCTTTATATTACATCCTCCAGTTCAGACAATCGATGTGGCTTCTGGTTCCTGATCGGACCCTGGCCAATACAGTGATCTGATCTGATCTGGTTACATAGCTTGAGATACTGCCTCTATGCTGAAGATTTCCAGACCTTTCTACTAAACTCTGGACTTGTATCAGTTTGAATGACACAAAATTGCCATTTTTACAGTTATGCAGGAGGGAATATCAGCAACTGCATATGGTTCGACACTAATATAAAATTAATAGGCACCTCAGGGGGAGCCTGGGTGGCTCAGTCAGTTAAGCATCTGCCTTCGGCTCTGGTCATGATCCCGGGGTCCTGGGATCAGGCTTCTTGCTGCGCGGGGATCCTGCTTCTCCCTCTGCCTCTCCCCCAGCTCGTGCTCTCTCTCTTGCTCTCTCTCAAATAAATAAAAGAATAAAAAACCTAATAGGTACCTCGGATTTAACAATTCCCTACCAGAATTCCTCCCCACCAACTTTTTGGACTCCCCCATCTTGGTGTGATGGTGCATTAATATCTTTCCATTACTCAGGCCAGAAGCCTTGAAGTCTTCCTTGACTCCTCTCTTCGCCTGTACCCTGAATTCAATTTGTAAGTATTGCTAGATACCTTTTGCTTTTGTTGCTATTGTAAATTACATCTTGGCTCTCCTCTCAAAATATATGCAAAAGCTTGTCATTTACTACCATCTCCACCACTAGCCCAACTGAGTCACTGTCAATTCTCGTTTGTTGTGAAAGCCTCCTAACTAGTCTTCCTATGCCTACCCCTACAGCTCTTCTCCTCAAAACTGCCAGAGAGATTATTTTAAATTAAACATGCTACTCTGCTCAAAACCCAACACTGACTTTGACTTTACTTAGAATAAAAAGTCCGCCACTAGTCGTCTCCCAGATAAGACATGGACTCTCCTGCTTTACAGTCATTATGCTGGAATTAGTGGATGTTCTTCCTTGATAGATCTGCCTGGATAATCCCCTCACTTCTTTCAAGACTTTGTGCAATATCACATTCTCAAGGAGGCCTACACTAACCACTCTAATTAAAATTGCAACCACCCTACACCTTGGCATCTCATGCCCAATTACTTTGCTAAATTTTTTTAGCTTGTTTGCTTGTTTATTTTTCTCCTTGCAACTAATACTTTCAAACATACTATATATTTATTTTCTCAGGACATGCTGGACTGTAGTACAAATAAAGCCAAAAGTATCTAAGAGCCAAACACAGGAAGTTTTGTCACACAAAACAACCCAAAGCACTATTCCTAGAGAACAGCTTTTTTTTTTTTTTTTTAAATTTGGTGATCGGCTCCTTCCATTTTGTGACTCCATCATCCCCTAGAGACCTGTGATTGTATTATCAATAGAAGACAAAATATAGAAGGATATAGAAGTCCATATGAGTCTTGGCTAGGAAAGGGCACACATCACTTCCTATCACAGTGGTGAGAACTTAGTCATATGCACACGCCTCATTGCCAAGGGCACCTAAGGAACACATTCTAGCTATGTGCCCAGGAAAGGGGAAATGGAATCTCTGCCATGAAAGCTAGCTAATTTCTTAGGTGTATTGTTCAATATTTGTTTCCCTTGATAAAATGGAATCTCCATGCGGGTGGAAGATTTTATAGATTTTGCTTATTGATTTATCCTGTGACCTGGATTAATGCCTGACACAAAGTAGTCATTTACAAATATTTGCACAATAAATGAATGAACACCAGATGTTTTGTGGGATAGAATAGAAAAAGAAAGGATTATCCATAAACTCGGAGACTTTGTTCTCTTTTTAGGGGAATAAAACATTCCTATAAATATACAGCTAAAAAGATGAAAAACATAAACTGACAAGTGGTAACGAGGTACACTGTGTACGTAAGCGTTGAGAGAATTCACAGTCAAGGGAAAAGCCCAAATTTGGTTTAGGTCAGAAAGGGGGTGTTGGATTTGGTTTAGATTAGCTGAAAAGTATAAATCCTAACTTGTGGTTTTCAAATTGCTCTGAGGAACTCCAGGGCTCTTTAGAGCTATTTTATAAGTTCTTAAAAATAACAAAATAATTCTATAAAAATTTATTTGAAAAGCTTCTCTTTTGAGTGATTGTTATGTAAGGAACAGTGTTAAATAATTTTTATGCATCATTTAATCCTGAACACAATCCCATAAAATTAGTGTATGTATTTCTTTTTTAATGAAGAATTAAAAATTAAATTAAATTAAAAATTAAATTTTAAAAATTTAATTTCAACAAAGTTCTGTAATTTTGGGGTGCCTAGGTGGTTCAGTCGGTTAAGCGTCTGCCTTCGGCTCAGGTCATGATCTCAGGGTCCTGGGATCCAGCCTCTGCATCTAGGCTCCCTGCTCAGCAGGGAGTCTGCTTCTCCCTCTCCTTCTGCCCCTCCCCTCCCCCCCACCCGCACTCTCTCTCTCTCCCTGTCTCAAATAAGTAAATAAAATATAAAAAAATAAATAAAAATTTCTGTAATTTTCTCGATGAAGATTTCTAAGGAGTTGTTGCTAGATACCTTTTGCTTTTGTTGCTATTGTAAATTACATCTTTTTGTACTTTTTAGTTACATTTTTAATTTAACTACTTAACTAAAGAGTATATAGGCAATCTCCATATATGTGCTGATCTTGTATACAGAAATCTTTTAATCCAGGTTATGTATTATATTAATTTGGCACTATATTCTCTAATACTTTTCATGCAGATGATCATAATGTGGCAAAAAAAAAAAAATATATATATATATATATATATATAACATTTTTGTCTCTTTCTAGCCAATCCTTACATTTTGTTTCAAGTTTTTTTTCTATTTCATTTCAGGTATCTGATGAGGATATTTGTATTAAATAATTAAAATACTAAAATATCTAATACAAGTGAGAAGAGCTGGCTGGTATCCTTGATTCGTTCCTAAATATAAAGAACACTTTTTAAGATATTTCAGGTTTTAGAGGATTGACTTTATCATGTTAATTTCCTTTCCCTTTCTCATTTTTTTAAAGTGGTTTTTATTGCTGTTGCTTTCACTCAGAACTGAATGTTGAATTTCATCCATTGTTTTTACTGTAACTATTGAATTGATTTCACATTTTCCCTTTTATGTGTCAACACTGCAGGCTGCACCAGAACCATTATTCCAGGTCTGCCTTAACTAAGAGAAAATTGATTTTGTTCAAGTATAAGGAGGTTATGTCATTCATGGGCTGGATGGCTCTGCACTGCCTAGGGTGAATTTTGATTAGTCTAAACGAACTATAGTAATTCCATTATCTCTCTCGGTGGTTGGCTTAAATGTGGATGAGTGACATGACCCTGGCCAGTGACATATAAAGTGTATTCTGCTTGGCAGACTGGGAGAAGGACATGGCAGGGAACCATCCTTTTGCAAAAATATTGTAAGTATTTCTACTACCATTTTGCAACCAGGCAGGGAATCACCCACACAGTGAACATTGCAGAGAGGAAGATGCATGGAACCCGGTTCCTTGATAACACCATGGTGCTCTGGAATTAACCCTGGAACCACCCAACCTCTGGGTTTCTAGTTATATAGAATAATACATGTTCCTTTTTTGTTGGCTCCTCTCTTACTTGAAGTCAAAGGCATCTTAACATATGGTGAGCTACCTTTGTAGGCTTTCTGTTAAACCCTTCTTGGATCCCAGGACACACCGGTGTCTATCTGATCCTGATGTGTTTTATTTATTTTAAATCATTCAGGATTCAGGTTGGTCAAATTTTATTTTGACATTTGAATCTACATTCAATAGTGAGATTACCTTATGATTTTTCTTTTCACGATGTCAATGTCCAAAGTCATGATAATGTCATAAAACAAGATGGAAAAATCTCCCACTTGCTTTATTTTTTGGAAAAGTTTGTATCAAATTTGAATTGCTTATTCCTGGAACATTTGCTGTAAACCAGGTGAACTGGGGCTTCTGTTCCTTTTGTTTGTTATGTTAGTTTATGTGTGTATTTGTGTGTGTGCATTTTGCAGAAGGAGGGGTAGGTACTGCTTTGACTACTAATTGGATGTTTTAAAAAGATTTATTTATTTATCTGAGAGAGAGAAAGAGAGAACACAGGAGCAGGGCGAGGGGCAGGGAAGGAGGAAGAGGGAAAGAGGAAGCAGACAACCTGCTGAGCAGGGAGTCCCACTCAGGACCTTGAGATCAAGACCAGAGCTGAAATCAAGAGTCGAAATTAAGAGTCAGATGCTTACCTGACTGAGCCAGACAGACACCCCTACTAATAGGATTTTTAAAGAGTTATGAGACAATTAGATTTTCTATGTTCTCCTAAATCACTTGTGGTAATATATGTTTTGATTTTTTAAAGAAAATTGATTCCTTCCAAATTCCAAATGTGGTGGTATAGAATGCTTTAGTATACACTTATAATATTAAAGCACTTCTACATTACCTCTCGTCATGCCCCTTACATTCCTAATATTCTTCCCGCCTCTTTCTTAGATCAATCTTCGCAGATATTTGTATACTTTATCCATATTTATAATGCACTTGCTTTGAGCTTTGTTGATCCTTTCTATTGTTTCTTCACTTCTATTTCATTAATATTTGCTATTATTTGTATGATGACTTTTTTCCTTTTTCCATAGTTTTGCTCTGTTATTTTTTGACTTGGATTCATCGATCATTGATTTTTAATCTTCTTTTCAAAAACATAAATTAGAGACTACAAATGTGTGCCTTCGTGGCCCCTTGACTCCCCCTTGATCTGCTACGCGATGTTTATATTCACATTCATTTCTTAGTATTTTCCATCCTCCACTATGATCTCTACTTTGACTAACAAATCATTTACAAGTTCAATTTGTTGTTGGTAATATTGGAGGGAGCAGCAAACTTCAGTCAGGATTTGGACCCACGTTTTCTGGCCTGGAGTCTGTGACCCTAACCAACAGACACACTTCCTCTTTATCACCCTGGCTTTGCCTTTCCTCTTCATCTATAGAACATGGAACCATCCATTTCTTTCCTTGAGATGAGATTTGCACATATTTTTTGGTTACAATTTACCCCGTATTTCCATATATGTGTGGTGAGAGACAGATTTCTGTTAACTCAGTCACTATGTGGCAGAAACTAGAACTTTCTCCCAACTTATATTTCATATACCAACTTTTCTATGGCTAGTAAAATCTAGTACAATTCTAGATGATCGAACTCTTTGATGCTATTGTCTTGAGATAAATTGGGTGGACTTGGTGAAAATTTAGTGGAAAACCTGAAGATATTGAATGTTCTATGATTCCCTTTTTATTTGGTTCCCTTGGGATCTAGGATAGTTTTTTTGTAGGCTGATGTTCATGTCTGCTTAGCCTAATATGGTTGAAAGTCAAAAAAGAAGGATGACCCAGGTAAGTGTGGGTAGGCCTGATGCCAATTTTTCAGGTCAAATAGAATGTACTAGATCCACTAGCTTTTATAAAGCATCCATAAAAATCGATTTCAGATGAACATTCTTTTCCTCCAGGAAATTAGAAACACATCCACAGACCATCTCATTTCCCTTCAGAATTTCTCTTGTAAGCAGGCACTGGAAGGACTTTACTTTTCCCACTATTTCTAGGGAATCTGAAGCTCAGAAGCCCATTCCCTGATGAAGAATCCAGGGTGCTATTTGAAATATAGCTTAATGTACAGGAAATATCACTCCAATATTGGGTTTTCTTTATGAAACAAGACATTCTTTAGAAATGCATATGTAAGGAGGCAGCGTATTTTTGGAGCAAAATTTGAGCCTCCTTTGGGTTTTATTTCTTCTTCAAATAAGATGCAGATTTAGAGCAAGGCTAGAAAAATGTCACATTCTTTCATCCCGGTCTGCACCATATCTTTATGTAAGTCGTTTTAAATGACATTGTTGGTAGCCACAAAGACAGAATCTAGGATGGTTGGGTACATATTTTTTCTTTTAAAATTGTTTTCTTCCATTTTTGCTGTGAAAATGATATCATCTTCAGCAATCAAGAGAGGCAATCTCATAGAGAAAATAAAGTAATGGCTTAAAATCATTTTCAGCAGAGTAAAACCTCATTTATTTGACCTACAAATAATTAGAGAATTTGATGAATAGGCAGTGTTTAGCCTGGTGTTTCTTATTCCCTATAGATCAGGAATAATTAACCTAAGTAACTGTAATATGCAAACCATATGTGGGAATAATATTTTAAATCTGCTGGAAAGCACATTGCTTTCAAACGTTTAATATGTAAATAATCAATACTCTTAATTCTTAATAAGCCTATCCATTCAAAATGTAGTCTTTTAGAACAATAGTAGTCTGGCTTTGATTTAGTGGCTCTATCTAGAAGCAAATAATTGAGAATGTGTTGAAATAGATTATCCTTCAGATGTCTGATGGATTTAAGCCAACTATAAGATTGTAAGCTTACCTTGTATTAACTAACATTTACCATATACCTGTGGCCCAGTTTCTTTAAGAAATGGCCATTCACACTAATTTCTTGTTGTAACTCGAGGACTCACTGTGAGGAAGCTGAAGAAAGCCTAGGCCCTCACCCATTACCTTTCTCCAGCTTCTCCCACTATCTGCTTGACGCAGAATTCAGAATCAATACCTAATTAGATCTAGTCAAGTCGGTGCGTTGCAAACACATCATTTCTGCCTTCCTGCATCACAAAGACTCCACATGCTATGTAAAAAAATAAACCATCATTTTCTCTATTACTTTAAGGATCTGGTCCCGAAAAATCAATCTATATTAGTAAAGACTTTACACATATTTATCTTTTAATTACCTCTGGAATGTGTAAATACTCTTAAAACAAGATCTAAATGCTTTGCTCAGAGTGTGTGAGCCTGCTACATCTCATACTTCTTTTTGTCAGGGATCTTTGGATTTCCAATAGAATCTCACATAAAGAACAGTTTTAAAATATGAACCATTTGCAGCCTTTGCAAAGGATTTTATAAGCCACAGATCGTGTGGGCTTTGGGGGTGATATTTTATGATATAAGAAAATAGCAGAGCTTTTCATGCGAGGATAGTATTTGGACACATGGCTTGTGCCAGGTGGTACAGAATAAATAAAACAAGACTGTTGACGAGAGAAAGATTATTATAACTCAAATCTTGCACTGGTGGAATTGCTATACCTCAGCGTGGTAGGTTTAGTCAGTTCTGTAAAATTACTAACGTCCATATTTCAGTCAAAATGAATATCTGTGCATCTTCAACCACTCTTTTGGGGATTACAGAAAAAAGTTACTAGCTACGTTTATTGATCTGCTTTGCTGACTCATTAGGAAGCCATTTATAAGGCAATTGAAAGAAAAACCTCAGTCCCTGACATCCGTGGGTATCAACACGCCCCTTTGTCTTCTATTCATCTGCAAGACTGTTTTATCTGTTTGAGATTTTTTTAAATGAAGTAACTGATGTGGTTTTGGAATACAGGCGAGATTTGGTGAGGTGGGGTCTGGAGCCGACGACCAAGAAAGAATTTTGAGATGTCTTTGGTGCAAAATGGCAGTTTATTAAAGCACTAGTCAAGGCCCGTGGGCAGAAAGAGCTGCTGCCCCAGGGTCTTGAGGAGTGGATGATTATATACTCGGGAGTTGGGGGAAGTAAGGAAAAGGGGGGTTTCAAAAGAACTTTCATATGCTAAAGAGGACCAACCTACAAGATCCCTACAAGATACCAGAGGTCTTGCCATTGTCACGTTAAGGTTGTTTTCCCCTCTAGCAAGATATTAACATTAAGATAGTTGGGAGATCCCTGGAAGAATGTCACACCTGTCCCACCCAAGAGTGGGGGGTAGGGGGAGGTTGCAGGGTGTCAGCTTGTGCTTTGTCTTCAGCTAGCCTTCTGCTCCCTCATCCTAACTACACTCTGATCTTAATAAATCTCTCCCCTCTTAAGATATCCTTCTCTGGGGGCGCCTGGGTGGCTCAGTCGTTAAGCGTCTGCCTTCTGCTCAGGTCATGATCCCAGGGTCCTGGGATCAAGCCCCGCATCGGGCTCCCTGCTGGGCGGGAAGCCTGCTTCTCCCTCTCCCACTCCCCCTGCTTGTGTTCTCTCTCACGCTGTGTCTCTCTCTGTCAAATAAATAAATAAAATCTTAAAAAAAAAAAAAAGATATCCTTCTCTGTTTCCCTATTTCTTTTGGGTTTACATTTTCATAACTAAGGAAGAATGTGATGAGTCTTGTGTGCACTCCATCAGTGGTATTGCAAAATGAGAAAAAAAAAAACAACTTAACTTATTCATCTAGCCAAAGTGAAGGCTGCAATTTTCTAGAAAATGTATAATTAGCGTGTGGACTGGGTTGATTTCCTGTGGCATTTTTAGCATAACAATAGTCACAGGTAGATTAAGTTATATACCTGTGGAAGGAACAAGGGGGGTAAAAAAGCCTATCTCTTGTCAGGTGTATCATAACACAGAAAGTCTGTACGTTCTATATTTATCCATGGAAGAGACATGAGAATCAGCCTTGCATGAATCACTGTTCCCACCAAATGAGGTAGTGGAGGGGAGAACTATATGCTTTAGTGAACAAAACCCCCCCTTGCACTGGGAAAAAGAAGGGGAAAAAAAAGCCATAACAAGGCCTCCATATGAAACTTGCATCCCCAGCAACAAATTTATCTGGAAAAACTTGTTTAAAATCATAAAAATGGAGAAGAAGATAGCAAAGAAATCATATAAAGCAATGTAAAAGAAGAGGCTAAGAGATGTTTAAGTAAATGCGATTTGTCAATTGGGGTGAAGAACTGAAGGAGAAAGAAAGAACGGCCCTATCCTACCTCCTGCTGCACAGAGAGCCCTAAGGGTCGAAGAAGGGAAATGACACTGAGCAACTGCTGAGCAGCATGGGGCCAGGGGTTTGGGGGCACATTCCTCGGAAGTGTGTGGTTCTCCATTTCTATGTGACTTCAGCTGACTCGGATAGTTTCTCTAATTCTGTTTCCTAAACTGTCCAGTGGGGCTGATGCTCCTATCACTCCTGAACATGCCTCTGACTCAGGGCTAATGCACTTTTTCCCCACAGCATCCAATGTCCATCGCCCAGAGAGCCTCATGCTTCCCCCATGTTTTTTTCAACCTCTGTTCAAGTCTCACCTACCCTGTCTAAAATAGCACCAATTGCTCTTTCCCATATTCTAAATTATTATTTTTCTCTATAACATTATACACTTATTTTGGTTGCCTGTTTCCTCCACTAGAACATAGCTCCCAGGGGACACGGATTTGCTGTATTCATTGCTGGAGCACCACCCGTGCGCTTGGTAAATATTTGTGGAATAAATTAATGAAAAGGCTAATGGATGGAGGGATGAATGAATGGAAAGAGTGTTGCGGGAGAGGGGAGAGTAACTTCACTGATGCCTGCAGAAGTCAAACCAGGCAAGCTGTGTACAGTGGGTTAAGGAATTTGACCTTGATCTCCAAAAAAGGAGGGAAGCCATCTCCAAGGGTTGTTGTGAAGATTAAGTGGCAGAGTAAAAACAATTTAGCTCAGAATCTAAAATAGCTTTAGTCAATTCATGTCAATTACCATGTATTATTAATGAATGACCCAGTGAATCTGTTGCACAATGGGATGCTATTCAGGTGTTTATGGAAGATGCCACTTCTCTTCCCAGAACCTTAGAGTTTACATAAGAAAATAGAGCGTGAAATCCTCAGGTCAGTTGCCTTTCACAACTTGTTACCCATACCCAGCCTCCTAGACCAGCTAATTGAAATGATGGCTTTTATAAAATCTGACCTCCAGGGTGCCTAAAACCTCATGTGTTATGGTCAATTAAAAGAAGGGTTTTGACAACATGAACAGATTGTCACTTTATTCTCTTTTTCTTGATAAGCCGGAGTCTGGAAGGTTGAGTGACTGCTTCCAGTGGCTTCCATGTATGGCTCATTGACTAAGTGCCAGGTGGTGTGTTAAGCATTTATAAATGGTATTTGATCAATGAACATAATCCTCACAAAGGCCGTATGAAGTAAGCATTAGTTTTATCTCCATGATATAAATGAGGAACCAGAGGGCCAGGGAGCCTCAATGAAAAAATGTGCCCAAAGTGCCACAGTTGGCCACAGTAAGTGGCAGAGCCAGGCTTTGAAGGCGGGCTGGCAGGTTCTCACACCAGCTCCCTTGAGCCCTCTATCATCCTGCTTTCTTCTCAGAAGAAAATGAGAATCAGAGACGGTAAGCAAATTATGGAAGTCACACAGCTGTGAAGAGATCCAGCCTGGAATCAGGCTTGAGTATGCAACACCAAAGCCCCTGGTATCAAATCGCCTCTTGACTACTCTTTGTTCTTTATTCATCTTTAACAGATTAGATGCATTGGCAATCACTCCCCATTTCAATACAAGTCAAGATGTATTCCAGAGTTGCGTTCTGTGAGAAGCGGTCTACAGATGGGCCCAGGGAGGTCAGAAAGATTACAGATAAACTTTTGATTTGTAAAATCTAGCAAGATTTCAAGTTTTCATCTCCTTTCACATGCTATAATGTTTGTACATGCATTTGCAAGTAATTATGCTTATTGCTTCTTCTTAAAGTGGCATTTCTGCCTTGAATATGATAATCACAATTAATCCTCAGCACTTTTGTCTTAAACAGGGCCAACAGAGCACAAAAGAAGAGAAGAAAATGCCAATGTTGGGTGACAGAAACTATTATTCAAGTAATTTTTTTTACTTCTAGAATGAGAAAATTTGAACCTGAGAGACTTATTCAAATGAGCTATGTAACAGCATTTCTGACTTTTAAGGATCTGGGACAGGATGTTCATTTGGAACTTATCTGGTAAAAAAAAAAAAAAAAAAAAAAAAGAGAAAGAGAGAGAGAGAGAGAGCGAAATAGCAAGGATCCAATTTCTTCAAGAAATCACTTAATGTGAGAATTGGCTCAAAAACAGGATAATGTGGTTCTCTCTTTTCAAGCCAACAGAAATGGCTTATAATCTTAGTATCAGCTTCTCAAACACATGTGTTTTCAGCTTGCTTTACCAAGACGCATCTGGTCCTTATTGCTATAAGGTATACTCAGTCGCTACTGTTAAGCATCCTGGAGTTAGGAAAGGTAAAAAATGATAAACTCAGAGAAAGAATGTAACTTTCTAAGTTCCCATCGAAGATTATTAAGCCATCATCAAACTAAGCCAACTCTTCAGCATTTTCCAGCCTTACGCTAATAATTAGGAATGAGGCCTCTCATCACAAACAACTGACATTACCTCATCCTTGTCCTAAATAGAATACTGTCTCTTCCTTTGATGAGAATAGTGCCAAATATCTTCATCCAGCAGATAACATTGTCTTTTCATTCTATCAGTTGAGATAACTCTCATTAAAAAGAGTTTACTTCAGATTCACAAAACTTCATAGCCGCCATTGAACCACAAAGCCAAAATGCCATGTTATTATATATTGAGCTAGAGAGACCCTTTTATCAAGAGTAGTCAAACCTCTCAACGTTTCAGTTCTCTCCGTTATGATCCTGAATGCTATGGGAGGCTTATGGTAGCAGGAAGGAAGAGAACGTGGAGGCATCTTCATGTGCATAAGGTCATGCTTTACTTTCTTGCGAACAGATCTCTCCACATTCTGAAAAAGAGGAATGCAAGCAAGACACTGGGCTCTAATTTTTCTTTTTGGAAAAATCTGGAATTTGGTACTGTTCTTAAGGACTGAGCATTCCATCAGCCCTAATTACTCTTGGAAATGATTCCGTTGGAACTCGTTGGTAATTCAATACAGAATTTCTCTCCAGACCACCAGTTCAGAATTGGCCCTGATGAGAAAGAATTCTGAGTTATTATCTAATGGCATCTGCCTGCCAGAATGAGAGGTTAGAAGAATTGACCATTTTCCGTGTGGGGGTGCAGGGCCATGTAAGTCAAATGTTGTTAGTATCAACGCTTCATCACTCACCCCACCCCTCCACCTCCTACTGCCGTCAGCAGCACCAAAGCCAAGAAATTGGTTGAGATGAAGACTAAATCATTATTTTTGTTCCATGTGTGGTCCTATCTTTCAGAGATACGTTCAAGTCCAAGAGAACTTAGTGTTAACAGTTATCATTTATATGTAAGTCCCAAGAATTTACTTCTGCCAAGCCAGTGTGTTGGTATATGCAAGGTCAGATGCTTAGGTCTCTAGATCTTTAGAGAGTCTAAGGACTGAAAAACTTTACAGTGCCACCCACACACATATCAATCAAAATTAAAACAGACAAAATCATGAAACAAGTATAGGAAGCTTAAGAAAATTCAAAACTGAAACCCTTTTAAAAAAATATCTACTTTTCTAATTTGTAGAGGACTCCTGCTTTGCTGATGCCCCAAACATGTGCATAGGCTGCATATTGAACATCACAAGAGAAGATGTAAGGCTCAGCATATTGGAAAAATTTTGAATTTGGAATACAGATACCTGTGCTCAAGGTTTGACTGTCAGTCAGGAGCTAGGGACCTTGGGATAGCCCGTGAACTTTCTGGCACCTCCATTTTCCCATCCCTAAACCAGTGATAATAATTACCCTTTGGGATGTTGGGAGTGTGATGTGACTTGCCATTTACAAAGAATATATAATACATGGCATCTTGGCTTTGTGGTTCAAGGGTGGCTATATTTGTCAAAGTTTTGACAAATGGCGTAGTACCATTTACAAATGTTAGGTCTTATCATTTTAGTTAGAATTTATGTTTTTCTCTGTATCATATTTTGCAAAAATGTAAAGAGGACTCTTTTTTTTTCAGTTTGTTTAAATATAAAATTATAAAATTACAAATAGTGCTCAGTCATTTTGTCAGTAAACTTTTGTTAAATTCATTTTACTATGTAGTCTTAGTAATACTAATATTATCAATTAATATACATTAGTTTAATATATGTTCTTACTAATGATAAATACTAAGAGCTGGCCATGTGCCAGGAAGTATTCTCAGTTCATTACTTGTAATAACTGATGTAACTCTCATAACAACCCTACAAGGTAGATATTATTATCATACCCATTATTTTTAATATAAGAAAAACGTTCAGGGGTGAATCTAGGATTATATAGGATTATACAGCTAGTAAGTGGCAGAGCTGAGATTTGAACTCAAGCTATTTGCTTTAGAATGTATATTAATTACTCCATTTTACTGACTTTCCATAAGGTATGATTTTTAAAAAGAAGGGGGGGATATAATGTTTTCATTCATTTGCTCAAGCTTGCATTATGCTGAGCCAACACAGCCACATTGCTGTCTCTACTGGGAGAGACATATAAGAAATTAAGAAAAAAATAAGCAAAAAACCAAAGAGATACGTGCTACCAGGAGAATGAACCCAGATGATACAGCAGAAAGTGTGTGTTTAGTTGGGAAAGACCTCTTCAAGAAAATGATATTTGAATCAAGGTTGGAATATCAAGAACAAGTCCACCATGTGAAGCTCTGGATATTCTAGTTAGACAGAACTGCACAGGCAGGAACTTGATTTGGGAGTGAGGTTGGGAAATAATTCCCAATGTAGGTAGAAGTAGGTTGGTGCTATAGATTAACTATTTGTGTCCCCCCAAAATTTATATGTTGAAAATGTGATCCCCAGTGTGATGACACTTTGAGGTGGGGCCTCTGGAATGTGAATAGGTCATGATATCTCATGAACAAGATCATGTCTTTATGAACAAGTTTCCAGAGAGTTCCCTCATTTCTTCCACACGTGAGGTTACGTGGAGAAGATGCTGTCAGGGAGGTAGCTGACTTCACCAGACACTGAATCTGACATCCTCCAGAACTGTGAGAGATAAATTCCTATAGTTCATAAGCCACATTTAAGGCATTTTGTTATAGCAGACTGAGTGTACTAAGACAGTAGGTAAAAGAGAAGAGTAAGGGAGATAAGGAAGAAGCCTAACATTTTAAGGAATAAAAACATGGTCAGTATGATTGAAGAGCAAGGACGAGAAGAGGCTACAAGGTCAAGTTGAGGCAGGGAAGGCCATGTTCAGCACCTAAGAACAATTGACAGGCAAAGTAATGTTTACAGCAATTGGGTGAAACAATCAGGTATGTTTGACATGTTTTGAAAACTTACGTTGTCTGCAGGATAGATAAACAAATGGAAATCATGAGAATAAGAGAAAAGAGAGTAGTCAGGGGCTATACTGCAAATAGCACAGGCAGGAGATGGTTGCCTGGGTTCCTTGACTAGGATGCCACTGTTGGATATAGTGAAATGTGGATGGGTTTAAGATATATTTTGGATGTAAAATTGATGGGACTTGGCAGGAATGAGAAAGATGGAGGTATGAAGGATGACTTCTAGTTTCTAGTTTTTATTACAGAATGAATATCTCATTCTCTAAATGCACTAAATTTGGTTGGAAAGTTATGAGTTTTACTGTGGACCTTTGAAATCAAGAACTGTATACTAGTGAAGGACAAAAACTAAAATATCTAGTAAGAATTTAATGAATATTTATTAAATGATTAAAATAATTTCTTCTCCATTTGTTTGACCGTGCATCACCTAGTCACCTATATGCACAAACAAAATTTTGACACTGGAAATGTTATGAACTGAATGTTTGTGTCCCCTTCATATAATTCATATGTTGAAGACTTAAGCCCCAACATGATGGTATTTGGAAGTGGGGACTTTGAGAGATAATTAGGGTTAAATAAATTCATGAAGTTGGGGTCCTCATGATGGAATTAGTTCCTCATAAAAAACACCAGAGTGCGTGCTCTCTTCTCTCTCTCTCTCTCTCTCATTCTCTCTCTCTCTGCACGCACATAAACAAGAGGTCACATGAGCACACAAGCATGATGATGGCTGTCTACAAGCCAAGGGAAGAGACCTCAGAATAAAACCTCCCTTTCAGACACCTTGATCTTGGAATTCCAGCTCCCAGAATCATAATAAACAAATTTTTGTTGTTTAAGCCACCCTGTTTATGGTATTTTGTTATGGTAGCCCAAGCTGACTAAGACGAAGTTTACTGGTAAATCGGGATGTAATGAATTGAGAAATTCCAGATGCAATTTCAGTTCTGATTCGTCCCCAGATGATGTTATTAGAGATCTCATCTGAAACCCCATGGAAGTATCTCTATATCCTCTGAACATGGCAATACTCTCAGCCCATTTCTCCCTCCTTTCAACCATTAATCTCTACTTCTGGAAATGTCTCAGAACAGACATAGTCTCTAAGATGGGAGACAGAGAAAGCATGAATATTTACCTCAATAAATTAATCTCCATTTATCCAGAAAAATCTAGTTTACCTATAAAATATACCCTTATGTCCACTACTTCTACAGAATCAGTTGATCAGATTATCTGCCTCCTCCTAGTCCCATTTACTAATTAGAGATTACCCAATTGAACAAGAAAATCTTTCTAATAGAAAAGCAGTCAGCAAACTTTTTCTGTATAGGACCAGATGGTAAATATCTACAGCTTTGCAGACCAACTGGTCTCTGTCACAACTACTCAATTCTGTTGTTATAGAGTGAAAGCAGCCATAGACAGTACAGGAATGGGTATGGCTGTATTCCAATACAACTTTACTTACAAAAGGAGGCAGAGAGCCAGATTTCACCCATGGGCTACAATTTGCTGACCTCTTGACTAGAACATTATTTTGGTCACATATTATATTTTCAGATAATTTCACAATTACTTTATACATTTCACATAGGGCAAAAGCTGAAATCACAAGTGCCTCTGAAATCATTACAGGATATAGCCTATTTATGTAAATATGTGCTGTCTGTTAACATCATTCTCAGAGTATTGTTTGTCATTCATCTGGTAAAAGTCCCCCAGTCTGTTTTGGGAAATCATTCCTTCCCATTACGTGGATTCTAGTGTAGCTCCCATAGTTTGACTTCCAACATTCTGTGAGTGGCCTACATAGGCTAATCAAAGCTTTGAGATTCTACTGGTAGGAAAGAAATAAATAAATAAGATCAAGGACAAGACCAAGTTACAAAACTTTGAATATATATGCATACTGAGAAAGATAACTTTGTTCTTCTAAAATGTGAGGCCATAAAAATTATGTAACTTGGGATTCTTTAGACTCATCTTCCAAGGCTACATGAATGAAGTCATCTGTATTATCAGCAAATGAGATCAGTGAAATAAAAGAACAGAAAGAACGTCCAATATCGCAATGACAGAATTTGAAGCCCGGGATCAAGCCTTCAGTTACAAAAGCAACAATAAACTTCTCTTTTTAATATCTAGTCGAAAGTGAATTTCTAATGCTTGTAAACAAAGGAGCTTGGAACAATAAAATTTCACTGTAGATACGACAAAATCCCAATGAAATCAGACAATTTCAAAAAGTAAGACATGCCATTATTATAATTAGACCAATGGTTGATTTGGTTAAAGAGGAAATAAGAAGCAATTTGGAGCATAGGCTTGTCAGAAAAATTAAAGAATGCCAGGCTACTAGGAAAAAGTTTCATTGTGTCATGACATCACATCTGAATTAATATTAATATTTCAAAAAGTGCAGAATACTTCACAGACGCAATGAATCATAGATAAATGGATCATTCCCTGGTGTAGTATAACTCCATGGATAGTCAGACAATGAAGGCTTTTGAAGTTATTTGGGAAGTACACAAAAAGTAAAGAGAAATAATAGGGCAAATACACTTCAAGAATACAGAACGGTCCTCAGATATTAAAGATTTCAATGTAACCTGATTGACTTTATTGACATGTCTAAAAGAAGAATGTCTTAATCAGTGGGAGTATATAATGAGCTGTGCAGGCAGGGTAAATGAGAGTTGCAGGGCAAAACATTGGCAGCTTCCACTCAAGCACAGCACAGGGAGAAGGAAGATTTAACCTCATATTTTCCATTTTCTAGTCCTTTTGGCAAGCATTGCCAATATTGGGATGCTGACAAGGAATTCTAACCTAATGGACAGTACAAAACCACCCCTATTATGAGCCTAGAAGATGAGGTGAAGCCTGAGACCACTGTACATTCAGCTCATGTAATTAATTCCATCCAATCACACACACATTTTTTTTTTTTCCTGATTTCAGCTTACTAAGGAGACTTTAAGTTATGCCCTAAATTGCTGGGAGAAAGACTTTGCCAACAGAAAGAGAATTTTCTGATCATTACTGTTTTTGAGTATTTAAATTCCAGTGACAGTGATTTCTCCTCATAAATTCAGAACTCTGATTTTATGAATCAATCAAATGGGTTTGGCTAATGTAAGTCTACTCCTGGAAAATGAAACTATTCTTTGTGAGCCCAGCAAGTTCAGTCTTTGAGCTTCTGGAGGGGCCCTAAAGCATGGTGAATACTCTAAGCCTGTAAACGTCTTCCTTCCACAGTCCTTGGTCTTTGCTTGAGAGGGAGCCTGCCTAGTCTATCAGGTAGAAACTTCCCCCAACACAAACACACATTGCTCTGTGTCTATTCCTGTGTCTCTTGGCTCTGGCCTCTGGGATCTCAGTTCCAACGCTCTGGGTCATCTGCCCTTGCCTTGAAAAATAGCCTGTATTTGAAGGGAGTGTTTTTCTCCTTCTATTTCCTGCCTGTACCTCTTTCATTCTGTACTGTCTCGATTTCTTTTAGCTTAAGTTGGTGATATTTCTGCCAGTATAATTTCTTTAAAATTTTGTGGGGTTTCTATGAGTTGTTTTTGTTGTTCACTCCATTCAAAAAAGTTAACATCCACAAATCTCTTTGATATAGCCAGAGCCCCTCATGAGGCTGCTATGGGAAAATTCCCTTACATTCTTAAAAGCCCTGTTGGTTAACAGACAGGATCTGTGAGGTATATCCTTTAGATGCTTAGAAGGTCTTTGCCTATCCAAAAGGACCCCCAAGGCACTATCTTATGTCTTTTTTACAGTTTACAAAGGTTTCACAATTTTGCCATTGGCTTCATCTTTATCCTGAGACTATATTTTCCTGACAGTGCTCTGGATTTGATATTTGCCCCAAGATCTTTCTTGCTCTGAGAATCTTTTGCCATCTGAACAGGCTAGGAATGAGAATCAATTAAATTTTCCAACTCACAAAGTCATGCTTTCTCTGTATTTCTACTAAATTTTGCTTGAAAACTAAACATTTCCTTTTTTACCTCATCTCTCTCTCTCTCTTTCTATATCTTATGATCAAGCAAGTTGGCGCTTTGACTATTCTGCTTGGAAATTTCATTAGGAAACCCACCAACTCATTAGGCCTATTTTCTGTTTTCTACATCACCACATATGACTGTGTCATCAAACTTTTTTGCAATTTCCCATAATAAATTTTTACTGACTTTCCAGCCTTCATCAATTACCTCTTCAACTTTTCCTAACAGAAGCTTCAAAACACTTCCATTTTCCTCTTGCACCCTAATCATAAAGACAATGACACATGGTTTAAGTTTTTAGTATGGGAATACCATGCTCCTGGTACCAAATTCTATTACAATGATCTATTGCTTTATTAAAACCACCATAAAACCTTGTGTCATTAAGCAACAACTATTTAATATGTTCATGAATTGTGTGGGTCAGGAATGTAGAAAGAGCACAGCAGGGATGGCTCTTCAATTCTCATGATATTTGGGCCACGGCTGAGAATATTCAGTTGGCTTGGAGTGATTCAAACAGCAAGGTACAGAAATCATTTGGAGGTCACTTTAATTATATGTCTGACACCTACACAGGGGTGACCTGAAGGTTGAGCCCAGCTGGGACTCTTTACCTAATACCTACGCATCATTTCCCTATGCAGCTGGGGCTTCTTACAACTTAGAAGCTAGGTTTCAAGAGGAAGCATTAGGAGACATTTCAAGAGACCTAGACAGAAGCTCTAAGATTTTTCGGACCTACCCTTCAAGGTCATGCAGTCTTAACTTCCACCACATCTTATTGGCCATTGTAATCTTAGCTCTTGTGTATTTTATTGATTTTTGGGGGGGAGGGGGCGGTAAATGGATTCAAAGTAAGGCTCTGAGTCCAGCCAGTTTCAAGGGGAGAGAAATCAGATTCCACCCACTAATGTGAAAGTAGGAAGGCCACATCACCAAAGAGGTCAGATGGAGATATTATTAGACCATCTTTGGAAATATGTCTTAGACTATTGAATTAAACTACTGAACAGGAGAAAATATGAGAAAAGTAAATGCCATAAGCTTATGAAGAGAAGAAAAGCTACAATGAAAACTAAAATAATAAATTTTAGTATTTTTAGAGACTCACATTCCCTATGTCTTGCCACAAATTTTCGTCTGTAGAGAATAGAAGAAAATAACATGTGGGGCCACCATAGAATAATATTCAACATTCTATATCCCATAGCACTAGGCAAATTTTGCCTTCAGTAAGAGATAAGGAAATATACATTGAGCTGGAGTGGAGCAACCTCTGTTTTCTCTTCTGCTGCTGGAGTGATAAAAGGAGGCTGGTTTATCCTTCATTCAAATGGCATGTCGCACTTCAAGACCCAAGCAAGATCAGGATGAAGTCATTGGGAAAAAGGAAAATAACGTTGTTTGATCGGGCATGGGTCTGGTCAAGATTCTGTGGAATAAAAAAACTATGTAGGGGGTTAGGGAAGTGCTGGGGATGATCATCAATCATGACAACACCCAGATCACAAATTATGTAAACACATTAACAGTTTGGTTTAACATTGCCTAAAGTGGGGCTCCTGGGTGGCACAGTCAGTTAAGAGTCCTATTCTTGATTTCAGTTCAGGTCATGATCTCGGGCTTGTAACACGGAGCCCCACGTTGGGCTCAGCAGAGAGTCTGCTTGAGAATTCTCTCTCCCTCTCCTTCTCCCCCTCCCCATAAACCCCCAAATAAATAAATAAATCTAAAAAAAAAAAAATTGCCTAAACTGTCTTATTGGTTGATGCTTTTTTTTTTTTTTTTAAAGATTTTATTTATTTATCTGAGAGAGAGAATGGGAGACAGAGAGCATGAGAGGGGAAGGGTCAGAGGGAGAAGCAGACCCCCCGCTGAGCAGGGAGCCCGATGTGGGACTCGATCCCGGGACTCCAGAATCATGACCTGAGCCGAAGGCAGTTGCTTAACCAACTGAGCCACCCAGGCGCCCCTATTGGTTGATGCTTTTAAACCTTTAAGAACAGATAGCAAAGGATTGCAGTGGAGAGGCAAAGGAATTCTAAGAGGAGAGTTTGTTTGCCTAAAGGTGACTTTTGTAATTGTAGTACATATTTAATTACTCAGTTGTTTACTCAAGTTTCCCAACTTGGTGTTTCCATTGAACACAAAAGATAAAAGCTGGGTTACACTACAGAGGTCAAATGGTTTCTCTAAATCTAGAACCACACTATATCTAAGGCAGAAAGCTTAACCAGTCTTTCAGTCCTCACACTGTGTGCTTAATAACTGGTTAATGTCTGACTTCAAACTCATGGGACTCACTCTTGGGCCCACCTGGTCAGAACTTCCTATCAGTAACTATTTCTCTGCTAGTTATCCTCAGGATAGTTCTCACTCCATTCTTTATACTGAAAAGTTGATGATGATGATCAGAGGAAAGCATAGGTGAATGAGAATTTGGCCATTGAAATTGGAGATTTTTTTTTTTTTTTGCCTTTTGTGGATGTTTATTTCTGTAACAAGAATCCCAAAGTCCTTGCTGGCCACAGTACTTTGTTTCTTTTTCCATGGAGCCTTACATCTCTGAGATTACAATTGGATTTTTGTTTCATCCTGATGCCAAAACTGAAATCTTTACAAAAGAGCCTCGCAAAGTATGCGAGATAGATAAGTTAGCTGAGCTCACAAGTTCAAGCAGCACATAAGCATGACTATGCCAAAGAAGATGGTTAAAAAGATACAGAGTACCCCCCAAACGCTATTATCCTCATAAATGTGTACAGTAGATCAAAAGCATTTTTACCAATAAACTAATTGTAAATGATCTATTCTCCCTCTAATGAGAGAAAGAAATGTTTGTTCCTAATAGCATCAAGTAGTCGTCAAGAATTTTATTAAGGAGAAGGTTATTACTTCCACAAAGCATTCATCAGTATTTTTAGAATGCATGTGCTCCCATATGAACACCAATGTTCATTAGAGTAGGTTCACATGGAAAAGGAAAAGGAAGAAATTGTTGATACATGTAGCTGCTATAAAGGTCATACCACTGAGTACATGTGATATTAGGTCTGTAAACCCATATGGATATAGATATGGGCTGGTGAACAGCATTTTATTCCAAGTCTTACTATCCACAGCTGGTTTTTGAGTGCTGCCCTCTTCAATTCCACCTCCATTTTCCCCTGACCAAAAAATAGTCTTGAATGAATGTTTTAATTACCCATCTTTTCCCAAGGATAGGCCTTGGGAGACCAAGAATAGAAGCAGAGGAATCTGCTGGGACGTTATGGAATAATTCAGGGGAGAAGGTAGAACCAATAGGATTTGCTGATGGATTTTATGTAAGCATGAGAGAAAGAGAGGAACCAAGGATGACTCCAAAGCTTTTAGTCTTGGCAGGTGGCAGGATGGAAGTACCAGTAACTATGTAAGGAAGGACAAGGGTGGAGCAGGTGTGAGGGGGATGGAAACCAGGAATTGAGTTGAGGGCATGCTGAGTTCCATAAGCTCATTAACAATCAAGTAGAGAGCATGAGTAGGCTTATATCCAATAAGTTTGGGTCTTATATATTTTCTCTTTTCAGATTGCCTCAGTGCCCAGAAATCATAGTTCAAAATACCTTTAATGATTAAATTTCCTCAGGAATAAGGAAACAATCCACTTAGGTTACACTCTTATTGCTAAACAAAAGCACTGGTTAATTCCAAGCGATGGGAAAGTTATCATAATGATGACATTGGTACTTGCAGTAATAATAACCATGACTTTTAAAGCATGTGCTGTGTTGGGGCGCCTGGGTGGCTCAGTTGGTTGGGCGACTGCCTTCGGCTCAGGTCATGATCCTGGAGTCCCAGGATCGAGTTCCGCATCAGGCTCCCTGCTTGGCAGGGAGTCTGCTTCTCCCTCTGACCCTCCTCCCTCTCATGCTCTCTGTCTCTCATTCTCTCTCTCTCTCAAATAAATAAATAAAATCTTTAAAAAAATAAATAAATAAAGCATGTGCTGTGTGTACTGCATTGACATCATGTCTAATTTAATAGTTCCTCAGGAAAGTATTAAGATGCAGAAAATAAGTTACTAATCTTGTCCAAAGACGTAGAACTATAAAAAACAAAACAAAACAAAGCCATAAAGCTAAATGAGTGGTCAAGTCATGATTTGAACACAAATCTGTCCCATGTTGTCCAAAGTCCCTATTCTTATTCAAAGCAGCACTGAAATGCAATTTGGAGGCCCAAGTCCTAGGCCAGAATCTTCCATCACTTACTTGAGAGGCCTCAGCCAAAAAGGACTTTTTAGGAACTGTAATCTAAACACTCTGCAATGGATAGTAACACCCCTAGTTCATTGTTTTTCTGGAGACTATATACATTAAGACATACAGAAATGCTTTGAACTTCTTTTAGCACTACACATATCTAAATCATATTCACTGAACTCATTGACCTAATCGGCATTTCCCTTGGTGATGCCAATAGCAAAATACTTCTCAGATGAAACATCTGTGTCTGCTATCACAAGGACTTTGTGTTGTAAAGGACTTGTGTGTTCTAAGCATGTATATGACAGAAAGACAGAAAGAAAGAAGAAAACTGGCTGGTTGAGGCAAAAAATTGAATATAAAGTAATAACACTTATTTCAAGGAAAATACATTTATTTTCAGAAAAAGATTTAAACCAATTTTTAAAATGAGCAAGGAAAATGTTCATACCACTGATGACTTGTAAATTAAAGAAAACTAGAAGCCAAGTGTGGTAAAGTTAACATACTTTTTTCTATTACTTATGGTAGAATACCCAAGAGCAATCTTAAACCTGGGGAACCAATAATTCGGAAGAAAATTTTAAAAATACGTGAAAATAAATACAAAGGGAGTTCTTTAGCTTTAAAAAGACACCAGAAGTAGAAAAGAGAGAGACTTTAAGTTAGGAGAGCATAAAAAGATGACAAAATTAGAGCTAATTATGGGTATAAAAATTATTGCTTCCTAAAGCATACGTGGTAGTTTAAAACATTACTTTAAATCATGATTTAGAAATTTGCTTTTTAAAAAGCTCTTGGTGATTATCTGGCGATTCTCTTTGAAAGTACCCCAAGCATATCCACGGGCGGAAAAAGACTACTTGCACACCTACCCTCTGAACACATGTCTAGTGGGCACTTGGCCTCTGGGTATCTTCCAAAGAAGATTCATCTGACATTTTGTTGTATCATCTTAACATTTATTTTTTGCTAAGTAAAATGCAAACGAATTGTCTCTTGAGCATGACAGGCCTAGGATAAATTTGGCCTATTAATCACATAATTGTTTCAATTTGCCTTGGATTACTTGGCTGGCATTCGCACAGAAAAGAAGTCTAGGACACCGATAATCAGTGCCAAAAAAATTCTTGCCACTTGCTGCAGAGCAAGCTGACAGAAACAATACTCACAAAGTGCTCATATTATGGTAAAGTGGTAGCAAATCTAGGAAATTGGTTATTGGTATTTTCAGATGATTATTTGATGATGATTGTGATGATTTTGCTAATATTTATGGTGCTGAACCAACCCCTTCCATCTGCTCCAATAATACGATGTATAACTACTTTTGTCTTTTTACTAATGGACAAAGTTAAATATCAGTTCAGTTTGTATAGGCATCTCTATGAAAAATGAGCAAAAAATAGCAGCCAATTAATGTTTTGGCTATTCAGTTGCAGAAAACAGAGGCCAGCTCTGGCTAACTTAAGCATAAAAATTAATTATTGGAATGGTCTTGGGGTACTCATTTAGTTAAATGGAAAGTTGGACAATTATTTTTGGGAAATAAGGCCTTTGTTTCAGAAAATCTTCAGAAAGAAGATGTAAATGGCCATATTTGGGTCATATGCTCAACCTTGGGGGAGGAGGAGAGCAGAGACATAGTTCTGGGATGCTGGCAGGAAACAAGATGATGGTACCCACCTCCTATACTCTAGCACTTTATC
Organism: Phoca vitulina; assembly: GCF_004348235.1. NCBI lineage: Eukaryota > Metazoa > Chordata > Mammalia > Carnivora > Phocidae > Phoca > Phoca vitulina. The sequence continues at coordinate 10,415,225 of NW_022589704.1, read as the reverse complement.
AGTGACAAGTTCTGTCCTACCTCAGTACCTTTTTGACTTGCTGGTCTCCCTGCCTGGAATGCAGATCTTAGTGTGGCTGCTTCCATCACACCATTTAGGATTTAGCTAAATGTCCTCTGAACATAGAGTTCTTCCCTAATTATCCAATCACAAAACCCCCTTAATTTTCTTCACCTCACTTACCAACATCTGACTTATTATATGCTGTACTGGGCTACAAACTCCACAACAATGAGGACAGCCCTAAAAGTCCAAATGACTTTTGAGTGAACGAATGAATGAACTATCATGGTCACTGGATATGTTTGATTATAGCTTTGCTGACTTCTCAGCCTCTTCCTTGGTGCCTCTCCCCCTACCCCAGTGGATATAAAGAGAAGTTTTGAAGCCCATGCTTTTTCCCGCACTCTGGAGACTATTCAGTGTGGGTAAATCTTGCCTCTGGGGTTCTATCTATGCCAGGAGGCTGTTCCAGCTGACAATGGTGCTGATGATGGGCCATGGCGCTGAGCTGGGAACCTGAGCTCTGGCTTTGCCTCCCGGTATGTCCTAAGGAACTCACTCACCCCTCCAATAACACAGTTGTCTCGTCACTAAGGTGAGGCATGGAGACTGACACTGTGGCCCTTGGTTGGTGGTTGGCAGCAGTACATTGCCCCTAGGTTGTATTTTATGAAGCTGTAGTATTGGTTTGTTTTTCTTTTTTTTTTTTTTTTCCATCCTGAAGTACAGTTATTCCCCAGCAGTTTTATGTAGAAAGATATAATATTATGAGTTAATTTCTAATTATGCCTACTTCAAAGTACAGTCAGGACATGGTATTGATGTTTGGAATTATGTTTGTGTGTAGGTAGCTTATACAATCTATTATTTTAATTCAGGAGAGTAAAGGACTGTTCTCAAAATATGTGTTAAAACAGGGAGCTTTGGACTAGCGGCTGGGGAACCAGGTGACTTCTGGAGAGAAAACACAAACTACACAGCTTACTACTTCTTCTTTTGCAAGATCTCCCCAGCCTGGCTTCATGGTCCCATCTACTGCAAATTCTCAGACCAGACACATCCACATGCAAAAAACAAATGCACTCAGGCCTTCCAAACACAAACACCAACGCTGCCCAGGGGAGCTGTAACTCTGGGGGGTGGCCCTTGCCTTTGTGCTGCTTCTGGAAGCAGATCTGTCAAGACACAAGGGCCATGTCACAGGAGAGGGAGGGAGAGGGTGACAGCAGGACAACTGGGCCAGCTGATGGTGAAATCCTGCATGATATCACAACAGCCCCTTCTCCAATCTAGATCCCCATCCACATTCTCCCTCCACCACTGAAAGCCATTGTTCACTCTGAACTTCAACTACCATTGGGATGTTTATCACCTCTTTATATCTTCTATATTCAGATTCCCTGGCTTGTTCTCTGGATAGAGTAAAAGTTTTTGCCTTCCTCCAATCTAGTCCTCATTCACTGCCAGAATGTTTTCTTGACTGTAAATCTCATTTTATCATTTTCTCAAAACCTTTTTCATGCTCCCCATAGCTGTGATGAAGTCCGGTTTTACTTAGATAGAAAGTCCTGCCTAATTCTCTGGACGTGACCTCCTGGTGTCAGATGTGAAGCCAAGCAGAGTTCAAAGTTTGTAGTTACTTGTAATGTGGAACACACTCAACATGGTTTTCTGTAAGGAAATGAGGTTGTGTTCATCGAGCTGGCTATAATTCCTCTGGTGGTGACATACCTTATGCAAGTCCCCCACCCATCCCGTGGTCTCACACCCCTCTCTGACAAGCCAGTGGTAGCCATGCAGGCTAATCAGAGATTTATATTCCTTTTTTGGCTCCCAGAGGGTGATAATGAATTGCGAAATCACCCAAGGATAGGCCACTGAGAAAAAAAACACAAAAAACAAAAACAAAGCATCTAATGGATGTGTCCCACATAGATTACCAGCCATACACTGATTACAAACATGATCCATACTCTTAGACTGCCCTGAAATAGTGCTATTGAATATCCCTGGAAAATGCGTGCTTGCAGCTGGGGCTGGAGCTTTGCTTATCTGGAGACATTCCCATTATCGTGGTACTGACTTGCTGTGATTTGATTTGTGCTGTGTGTGAAAAGGATTCTTAGGTCATGGGAATTGCTTAATAAAGACTTGTTGGCTATTGACTGATATGAAGTAAATAAAGTATCACATGCAAGAAGAGGTTTCTTTCTCAAAACTTCCCCCCCAACTGGTGATATATCTGAAACATCTTAATGTACTCCATTTATCACATATCTAATAGTTAATTGTTGAAAATAGAGACTAGGTAGTATAAAGCTCTTATCCTTCAGAAATGCCAAATATAGAGTCAAATGTATTATTTCATCTTTGTCTGCCTAGAATCTTTTCATCTGGGGACCCTCCTCCTCCCCACTCCCGTGACCCCAGGAGCAGTCTTTCTTGACACAGGGCTAGTTCCAAGACTCAGTCAGTTCTTTCCCAGAACTAGATCCATTGCTCATTTTAATCTAGCAGCATATGTAACAGTCCCCTGAGAATAAAGTCAACCCAGAGAAAACCAAAGGAGAGTAGGACCAAGAGAACGAGAAATTGCTGCCATTATTTGACCTTTGGGTTCTGGCCTTACCTGAAGCCCATAACCTTTCTTATTTTACTTAAACTACTTTTATTTGAGCTTCTATCATGTGCAATCAAAAGTAAATATTAACTAATGAATATGGATTCAATACTAGCCAACAATTATGGAGAAATAACATTTACTTTAAACCACTCTCATTTCCACTCTCTATTCTGTTGTGCTATGAAAAGGGCTTACCATAGAATAGGCATGGACTGAAACATTGAAATGTATTGATTAATCTTAATATATATTATCTGGATATTACTATTACCTGATACACAGAGATTTACCGAACTGCACAATCTCACCCAACTAGGCATTTTCAGAACTGTGATTCTTTCTTGATCTTCACCATTATGCAAATTTGCCTTCCTGAATGCCATCCAAACACTGACCTCTTTCCAGAAGGTCAACAGTTAGGGCTCAGTGGCAAGAATTTTCCAACTATACTATACCCATGTTCCACAAATGTATTCCTATAGGAGCGTGTACTGTCCAGAGTTCATTATATCTGGGTTGAAGTTCTGACTTTGTCCTTTAGTAATTGTATTACTTGAAGCCGTGTCTCATTTTCTTTTTCTGAAAAAACATGCCATAAGACCAACACCTTCCTCAAAGTGTTTTTGTAAGGTCCAAATGAGTTCATGTACATGAAGCATAGTGCACACAATGGCAGACATACAGCAAGTGCTCAACAAATGGCAGTGTCAGGACTAAGACCATTCATTTTGCCTGTAGAGTCTGTCTCTCTGGTACCATCTACACCACCAGCTCACATTTTGGATACTATTGGTAGTTACTCTGGACCAGCATAAACTTACTCCTTCTAGAAGCTTCCTGGTCCATTTTTTCTCATTTCAATCAGACATCACAAAAAACTTCAGTCACTGTACTTGCTAGAAGAATGCCCTGGAAGGCTGCCCACACATTTGTCATGCCGATCTGTGACTGCTCAGAGCTGCTAAAACAAGGAGTTTGCAGCTGGAGAACTCCTCTCGCTGTATTTTATCTGAGATGCTGTTTCCCTTTTGCCCATCTGACTTAGAAACATGCCAGAGAGGTCACAGAAGCCAAACTCTTTCAGGAAACGAGAGCTTAATAGGGTTTTCCAATCCTCATTCGGTTGCTAACACCACTGTAAGGTAGGTCAGACCCAACCTGATCAGTCCCTTCAAGTGTAGATCATGGAAACGAGATGGGGCCATTCTTCTAAGGGCACATAAAGTTCTAAAGTGCCCTCGTCTATGTTTTAAGGTGCAGGATACTACAGGAAGAATGAAACTAAAGAAAAATTTAGTCAGAATAAAATTATACAACCTTGGCTGGATCTGTAACAGCCTGATAGATGCACAAGGAAGGGACATCAGGCTCCAGCCTTCATCTTCCCGAGCAATAGCTATCCCTGCCATGTTCACAGATCCCTCTCCCACTGCCTCCTACGTGAGTTATTTACAGTTCACAGACTTTGCTCACTTAATTATTCTGTTTAATGCATCTTTGCAAAGGCATTAAAAGAGTGCTTCTGACAGCTCAGGGTGCACCTGCTTCCATAGCTGTAATACCTCTGCTGCGGTGCCTGCAAACCTCCCCACCCCCACCCCAGTGGTTTCTGGGATTGATGACCCACTTCCCTTGGCATCAGCCACTTCAATTCCCATGACCACGCTGTGTGCTGAGATTCAATAGACATCGGCTCATCGTGAAAGTTATTTATTCTTTTTCTGATTCATGTTAATGCATCTAGAGTTTGAAGACTAACTTGCATTAAATCTGTGAAGAACTCCAACTAAGAGTGCCTGGCTGGCGCAGTCGGTGGAGCATGCAACTCTTGATCTCACGAGTTGGAGACCCACATTAGGTGTACAGATTACTTAAAATAAATAAATAAAATGTAAAAAAAAAGAACTCAGACTAAAAATAAAGAACCTGTGTTTTGAAAAAATATCAATTTTATTATACTGAATATTGTATTATATTATTAAATTAATATATAACTACATATTTATAGAATACAATTATATATCAATTATGTAACATAATAATTAAAATATAAAATAATTATTCTATTATTAAATGTTATATTACATAGAGTAATATTTCTTCTTTTAAATTTTATTTTATTATGTTATGTTAATCACCATACATTACATCATTAGTTTTTGATGTAGTGTTCCATGATTCATTGTTTTCGTATAACACCCAGTGCTCCATTCAATACGTGCCCTCCTTAATACCCATCACCAGGCTAACCCATCCTCCCACCCCCCTCCCCTCTAAAACCCTCAGTTTGTTTCTCAGAGTCCATAGTCTCTCATGGTTCGTCTCCCCCTCCAATTTTCCCCCTTCATTTTTCCCTTCCTACTATCTTCTTTTTTTTTTTTTTTTAACATATAATGCATTATTTGTTTCAGAGGTTCAGAGGTCTGTGATTCATCAGTCTCACACAATTCACAAAATAATTCTCTAAAACATGTGTACTTAGTGATATTTCTGAAAATAATTTAAATTCTTACTCCCCTTTCTATTAATTTCTGTAATTGATACCAATATCAGTGGCATATTTAAGACTTTTAAAAAAGTTTTCCTCTTGGGATGCCTGGGTGGCTCAGTTGGTTAAACAACTGACTCTTGACTTCAGCTCAGGTCATGATCTCAGGGTCATGGGATCCAACCCTCATTGGGCTCCATGCTGGGCGTGGAGTCTGCTTAGGATTCTCTCTCTCTCCCTCTCCCTCTGTCTTCCCCTAGCTCATGCTCTAATTAATTAATTAATTTATTATTATTATTTTTTTAATAAAAATGTTCCTCTGTACCTCCAAATGTTTTTAATGCAGTCCAACAACGGACCTTGGTGCTATTGACATTGGTAATGAATCGTGTTAGTTTATTATGCTGACATAAAGTATATGTGTATAAAGTAGATGTTGAAAGATTTATGGCCATGAGTCAATGAGCAAACAGGTGAACTAATGGCCAGCTAAATGGATAAACAAATCAATGAAGAGGGTGTCATCTCAATAACAGCCCATACTATGTGCCGGTCACTGCGTTAATGACTTACATGGATATTATCTCAGCCATTCCTCACATGAACCTTATGAGGTAAGAAAATGTAATTGTGTCTCAATTTACAAATAAGAGAACAGAACCCTGTTCATTTAAGTTACTTGCAAAATGTCACTTAGCTAGAAAATGGACTTTGCCCACAAGATTTATCCAACTTGAGAAGTCTTGTTTTTTTCTACCACTTCAGTGTTTTTCCCAATGTCAAACCAATCCTGCACACCCCACCCCACACTTCCACACCACCAGAGAGTGACTGCGTGTCCCCGGAGGCACTGGAAGAATAGCACAAAGCAGCCAGTCTCAGGGTCCATTTCCTTCAAAGCCTTGTATGTTACTTAAAAATCCACATAAATTTGCCTTGTATTCCAAAGTGTGGATGCATTTTATTACTATCAAGAGAATGTGGTCTTGCTGTTGCCGTTGGTATTTTCCCCCCAGATGTTCCAATAAAAATCAGTGCCCCCTTAAAAAGAACCACATTTACACGGTGGCTCTACATAACCCACTCGCACCAACCAGATGAACTCCAGGTTGAAAAGCATGTGGTGCACTTGACAGGTACATTTGGATACAGGTCAAGGAACATGGTAGACTTTCCCAGGGGTAACTGGCCCCTGTGGAGTTCCACGTTCAGGGGCTCTGTATATCTGAGACACAGCCCAAAAGCCCTGAAATCCCCAAAAAGACAAAACAGCACAAAAATGGGAGATGAAAATGAAATAGGAGATAAGTGTAGGGCAAAAAAGATTTTTTGTTGTTCTTGTTTACTTGTTTTGCTGGTGGTGAGGGGTGAGTTCAGGATGAGTGTGGGAATCACTGTCCTCCTCCCGGTGCCTGATGGGTCCTCCCATGTGGAGGGGCTCCATTAATGTGACCTTCACACCTTTCTCCTTCCCCAGGAGAGGAAAACTTTTACTGATAAGGTCAAGAGAGGAACTGGACATGTATAGTTCTGCCACTTCCCTTCCCTTTGCTCTCCAGAGCTGCTGTGCCCAGGAAGCATGGGTTCTGGTCTATCCCACCTGCTGTAAGTGCTACAGGACAAGTCTACCTGTGTGGGGGTACCTAGGATGGTCCAGTCCTGCTGTGACTGGTGGGTATATTTGTCTAATTCTGGGGTTCAGTTCAACAAAGCTTATTTGTCTCCAGACATATGCTACCTTCTCCAAAATCAGTATTATTAGTCATTAAGATAGCATTTTGGTCTGCCTTTGATTTTATTTTCCAGTTGGTTCAGAACTCAGGTGAGAGAGAGAGATACTAGTCATTGGGCACCTTTCAAGGCCCAGCTTTTTTATGCAGGGCCAAAAACCTTGAGAAAGAAAAAAAAATGGAATCTTTGGATCAAAATAGCACAGAGAGATGTAGGTGAGCTTAAGGTATATGGCTTTTGTCCCTGAACTTCAGTATTTAATATATGAGCAGGATGTTTAGACATTGCAGTTTGAGAGATTCATATTAGCCACATAAGATTGGCTGCAGCCTGAGTTTGCAAGTGACCTTTTACTCTAGAGACCTGGTGAATGGGTTTAAGTTTGGTTGTGTGTCACTTGAAATTCTCACCTTGGCAGATCACTAAATGGGTGGTGGCTCTATTCACAGACAAGTGGATGTCTTGATAGAGGTAGTTCTATGCACATTAGGCCTAAAACAAGTGCCTTGCAGGCCTTACCTGCTTTGAGAAAATTCAGCAGAGGCTCAGGTGCCAGGGATCAAGGCAGATGCTGACTAGGAAGGTGGCCTTCACAAGGAATAAGCTACTGCCTGACTCAGAAATATATGCAAGCTTTTTCTTATGCTTTTCTTAAGATAATACAGTTAAGGCAAAGATCCAGGATAGGAAAGAGTATCTTTCCATATATTGGCCTTTCAGGCATTATTGAACAGAAAAGTACATGCCATTTTCAAGAGGCAAGCCCACCGTGATCCATGAAGCATTAGTGAGAATCAAGCTCAAACTTTTAGCTCTGAGGCTAGGTAGGAATCCAGTGCTGGATCAGTTGCCCCAAATTCTATTCTGCTTTTAGACCCAAGGAAGAATACATGGCAAGACTAATCTTGGATTTGTGTGCCTTCTCCACAAGCTCAGGAGTTGGGAAACACTCCAAATCAAAGGAAGCATATAAGTAAAAAATAAGGTGTTCATTCCAGCAAACAGCATCTGTGTTAGAGAAGGGAGACCCTCCTAACCATCAGGTTAAATTATTACCATTTCATCTGGATTATTCTGAAGGAAGTAGGGAAAGAATAAAAAGAAAACAAACCTTAAAGGCACATCCCTCTACTGCACAAGAAGTGTAGAGTCAGAACAGTAGTAGCAGGTTTGGGGAGCATGTGACCACTTGGCTCTGAATTTCAGAAGCACTGAGGATCACTTTGAGTTCAGGAATCAGGAAACAGCATTCCCCGGATGAAACACATGTGAAGTTGAGGGTACCCTTCCCTGGGAGGCAGTTTTTACAGGCCTATTCTATGTCATAGTGAGAGGACTGAGATGCCCACCAGTAAGCATTGAATTGCATCTCCCCTCAAATTAGTATGCTGAAGTTCTAATCCATGGTATCTCAGAATGAGACCTAACTTGGAGATAGGGCTTTTACAGAGGTAATCAAAGTAAAATGAAGTCATTAGGATGAGCCCTAATCCAATATGCCTGGTGACTTTACAGAAAGAGGAAATTTAAAGACAGACAGGCATCATGGAGAATGCCATGTGAACATGAAGACAGCCATCTACAAGCTGAGGAGAGTGGCCTGGAACAGATGCTTCCCTCCCAGCCCTGAGGACTCTACCAACACTTTGATTTTGGACTTCTAGCCTCCAGGACTGTGAGACAGTAAGTTTCTTCTGTGTAAGCACCCAGTTTGCAATACTTTGTTACAAAAATCCTGGCAAAATAATACAACACTCACAAGCACGTGTGGACATTAGGCCACTGCATCAAGCCCACATTCCATCCAGTCTCTGAGAGCTGAGAAAGAAAAATTAAGAGGTTTTGGATAAAGAAAAAAAAAATTCAAATTAAACCTTGACATTAGAACTTCCACCATTGCAAATTTCTGAGCTTTTCAGAAAGGTAGCAGTTTCCAGTGCAGCCCTGTGAATATGTTTGTGTAAAGAGATTTCCTAGTAGATACAGTAAGGGCAGAGAGTACCTAGGTTTACTTTCTGCTAAAAGAGTTCTCTCAATTCAGTTTAAGTTCACAGTTTAAGCCTGGCTGTTCACTGGTTTAGATGGACAACTATTTTGGAAAAGCTAAAAACCAAGATTTTCTCCTTCTACCCTCATTTTGAATTTCAATTATTATTATTATTATTATTATTATTATTATTATTATGTACTTTACTTGCAAGGTAATTTAAAGTTTCCATAGCAAATTAACAACAGAAAATGATTTATATTCCAGTTTGAAGCATCTAATACTGACATTTTAATATTAAAATATACTTACAATGCAAACTCTTTGACAATCATTGATAGGTTAATTTTCAGGTGCCTGGACATAATTTGGCATCTCAGAAATATAATAGGGAGTGAAATTTTAGCCTTGGGTAATAAGTAGTCATGGGATTTGATTTGAATAATGTACTGTTCTGACCCATCCTGAAACCCTCTGGGGGCAGGGGAAATCTACAACCACCTCCAGAGGATCTGGAAGGGTAGCCAGGGGCAGGGGTTGGTATTGGGAAGTAGACTCACTGATCAGTCTCATTTTTCAGGCTACACAACACCAAGAGTAATCCAACCTCTCTAGATTACTCAGAAGACACTATTTAAGAAGGCAGAAACGAATTCCACTAAGAAGAGACTGTCTTCAAGTGACTCTATTACTGTGAGACAATTAGATTAGACATGCTTCTCTGATCCTCTCCATAAAGCAATGGTAACACTCTTCGCAGGAAGCTAAATCGCCTCTGTCACCTTCCTATGTGTGCAGCAGCTGCTTAAATTCAAAGCCAGCTTTTAAGGAAGAGTTATAAGATACTCAGAATTGCCTGTGATCGATAAAAGGGGAGATGAGCCACATCTCTGGAATTGCTGTGCGCAGATTGAAGCACACCTCAAGAAACGTACGAAAACATCTTTTAACGCAAAGTCCTCACTCTTCGCTGAACCTATTTGCTTCTGGTTACAAGTGTCATCTCAAGGAGACATGCTGAAGTCAGCAGGAGCTCTGCCTGCTGAACCTGAAAAGTTCTCTTTGCACCACTGGCTGACAAAGGAGGGACGACAATCCATCTGAAATGAGAAATGACTTAGAACTGTCCCTGGATCCATATTTGGCCAGTATTGCTCGGCTGAGCTGTCAGGGGACCCATATAAAATGTTCATGAAAAGCGGTCTGTCCTTTCATTGGCCCGCCGTCCATGGGAATGGCCAAAGCTTACTACAGAGCATTTCAACAGTATCACTCCCAGTGTAGATCAGAACAGACCTGCGTCTCAGAAACACACCAAGTGTGGGTGCTTTTGTGTCTGAATATTTGGTGAGGTTAAGCACGCATGTAAGGAAAGATGGAAGAATACAAAGAGGCCATCAGCTTCCAGAATGGCCAACCCAAACCCTATCCTTTGCAGTGAAAGCAAACACATTTGGGAATAAACATGGGGGGGAAAATTACATTTCAAAAACTTTTTGGACCTAGAAAGGGGAGAGGATGGGAGAAAACAATACTTTTTAATGAAGATGTTCAGTTTCTTTCATAGTTACATGTCAATTCAGATTTTAAAAATTCTTTTTGAAGCAATTTTACAAATATGTATTTGCAATAAATTGCCTATTCCACTGCGATTTAAACACATATTAACATGTTGTACAAAAACAATGAATCGTGGATCACCGCATCAAAAACTGGTGATGTATTGTATGGTGACTAACATACCATAATAAAATTAAAAAAATAAATTTTAAATAGTTTTCTTTCATAGTTAAATAAAGCTCTATATCTGTGGTTCTATCTCCTTTCAAATTTCTAATGCAGTGTGTCTATGGTTACAAATTCTCTCTCTCAGATGTAAGGCCAATTCATTGGATTTTTCAGAGCACCGGGACTAAAAATAGTTCATATATTTCAATATTGCTTGTCTTTTATTTATTTATATACTTCATTAGTTTGGCATTGATCTTTGCGGGTGCTTTCTTTTCTCCATGGGGATGTTTCTGCTGCTTTACTTGGCCTCTTGAATTGAAAATTTTCTTTCTTTCCTTTCATTCTTCTTCATTCTTTCTGGTTAAATAATAAAAGATTTAATCACATTCCATAAACACTGATATGTAAAACAGCTCATTTATTGATAGTTTAAAACAGTTTAATGTGGTGCTTTAAAATAGGCTCACAAATGTGACACTCCCTTCAAAAGGTGGAGCCTAATTTACCTGTTTTAGATAAGGGCATTCACAGTGAGCCATCTAGAATGAATAGAATAAGGTGGAAGGGACAAGGATTAACTCCTAAGATGGGTCTGAAAGGTGTTAAGATAGGTCCTCTCTCTTTTGGATCACTCCTTCTGGGAGAAACCAGCTGCCATGTTGTAAGCAGCCCTGTGAAGGGGTCCATGTGGCAAGGAACTAATGAGCCTGCCATCTTAGAAGTGGATCTTCCAGTTCCAGTCAAGCTTCAGATGGCAAGTCAGTATCCTTGGCTCCCATCTTGACTGTACCCTCATGAGAAACCACCTCACTAGGCTGCTTCTGAATTCTGACCCATAGAAACCATGAAATAATAAATGTGTATTGTTTTAAGTCTCCAAGGTTTGTGTTCTACAGTAGTAGATATATCAAAAATCATAGTTTTTTAAACATTCCTTCTTTGACCCTAGATTTGAGTTTCTTTCATCCTACAGCATTGGAATGGTTCTTATTGTAATTCTTTTCTAAGGTCTTTTGATCAGAAAGTGGATTTCACCCATTTAGGATTTATCAAGTATTTTTATGCCTTAGTAAATAATCAAATTTTGTGAATATTGTGTGGATGCTGAAAAAAGTGGTATGTCATTATGTTTATTGAATTAATCTGATAGAGTATATTATTCAAACCTTACATAAACTCATTTATATTTTGTGTACCTCATTTTCAACAACAGAGCATCATTATAATACCTCTCATGCTTATGGTATGTTAGTCCATTCCATCTTGACTTTGAACAAATTTTTATGTAGATATATGAAAATGACTTTTTGTGAAAAAGTTTCTTAGTAGTCATATGTTCATTGTACATTAAATTATTTAATATTATAAGAGGATCTTTTGAAAAATTAGTTTAGAGAAGTTTTCCCACTGATCATTATTATATTTATCGAGTTCCTAATATTAATACTGTAGTACTCTACTTTCTTTTGTTCTACATTTTTCTAATACAGTTTTCTTCACTTTTCACATCTAACCTCTCAGTCTGCTATAAATTTGTTTTTTATAAGCAGAATTTAATTGCTACATTTTGATCTGAAAGCCTTTGACTTTTAATTGGGGGGTGTAATCAATTTGCTTTTGTTACTATAATCATTTGGTTCTAAGCTTTCTTCTTTTCCTTTAACTGATCATTGATCTCTCTTTTTTTTTCTCTAGCTTTTACTCTGTGAGGTTTTTGTTGTTGTTCTTGTTGTTAGGTTTTTGCTTAAATTAATCAGTGCTTTTGAAGGTCTATATGATAGTAACAATTCAAATAGTTCCCTTTAAGTTTTTCAGAAGCATTCCTTAACTTACATTTATCTAAATATCAAAGACCAAAATGAAACGTTCACTTTTGGTCCTCTTTATATGAGATGAATAGTTTAATACACTTTTACTCTCCTTCATCTATTAATCTATTTGAAGTTTTAGATCAAGAATATTATATTTGTTTCATGACATGGAACCAGACTGTGTCATGAGATAAAGTTTTAAAAAGTTTTTCTTAACCTACATTTTTGTTCCTTATAATGAGTATCACGTCCTCCTATAGTCTAACTTTCAGTCCCTGTTTTTTCAGAGTTGCTATTTTATTTTTCCCATATCATCAGGGATATTCTAAGAGAAATTAAGAAAATCTGCATTGGAGATTTTCACACTGCTAGTGTGAGTGCATGTCCCATTTCAAACTAGATCTCTACTTAAGACTACTTCAGACCTCATCTATGCTCCTCAAACTTCCTCTTCTATCACATCCCACTCATTCTCAGCATATAAACTCGTCTCTTATCTTACAGAGAAAGGTGAAATCATCACACAGAAATGCCCGCTACTTCCAGAAACTACACTGATTCTTTTTGTTTTTTGGGTTTGTTTTTTTTTTATGTTTCCTTCTTACTCTACTTTTGTAACAAAGTTATGTTTTGCTTACATTTACCTTCTGTAAAACAAAAAGTGAATTCCTACTACTATATATATTATATATATATATAAAACATATAACAAATGTTATATAAAGTTATATAACATATATATATACATATATATATCAAAACAATAAATTTTAATGTCCATTCCCAAATAAAATAACTTTAGTACATTTGGTACTTCTGACTTGAGTCTATGTGATCCTATCATCTTTAAAATATAAAATAAATAATTGCTTGGATATTAGATAAGGTTAAAGAATTATTTTTTGTGGGGGATGGGAGATGTGATTATGCCACTGCAGTTATGTTTGCCTTAAAAGTCCTTATCTTTGTAGATATGCATATCAAAATAATTATTAATAAAAGTATATGGTCTTGGATTGGCATCTACATAATCTGGTGTTGAAGAATGAGTATTGGGAAAAGTTGGCTGGAACATAGAAGAAACAGAAGTGGACATGGGTTGATAATTATTGAAGATGAGTGATGGGTATATGGGAGTCCCTTATGCCATTTTTTCTTCTTTTGTAAATATTTGAAATTTTCTATTGTAATAGATTAAAAATAAATATTTATCAACATTTTAAACTATTATGCTTCTACAATTGTATAAACACATATGGAACCAACTTTAACAATCACTACCAGTCCCTTCCTACTACAACTCTCCTTCCCTAAGTTTCTAGTAATTTGGCAAACAAGTTTACCTCTTTCAAAAATCCTTTCCAGGAACTAGTATGGGTAGTATGTTTTCAGAGAAGCTGAATATGAGCTATTTATAAAAGCTAAAATGCATCCATACATCCATTAGTCCATTCACTTTTCAAACAAGTTTATTGTAGCTCACTCTAGACAATGTGCTCAGCTTAGGGATATCCTCCATTCCTGAATTTATGGAATTTCTGTCTCAGTGCTGGTGGTTCCTTTGAGGGAAGACAACAGAATAAACACCTGGCCTGAGATCAAGAAGAAATTAGGGTCTATCCCTCACGTGTCCAGAGAAGGAAATCCCATCCCTTTCCTCGCTGTGGCTCCCTGCTTGGGAACGGCAAAACGACTTAGACCTAATCACTTTTTGAAAGAAATCCATGGACCACTTAGGGATCTTAGGAGGTTCTATGTAGCCAGTTAGTGTTTTGAGCATTCTTCCTGGGAGATAACCTATCCATAGATTTCTTTGGAGTCCCAAAATAACCCATGATATTAAAAGGATTAAGACTGCCTTGCCAGTCTTATGTTTATAATGCATGGCTAAAGATGATTCATAATGGTGGTATATCAATTCCTTTGATCCACGCGTCATAGGGGAGTTCTGGGAGATTGGTGATGCAATCTAGTAGCAGAATACAAGGAGATTTATTTAGAATGATGGATGGTTTGGTAAGACAAGGATTTATAATCAGTCCTTCCTTCGCATGGCTCATTTTCTTCTGAGGTTTGCAGTTAATTATTAGACTGATTGATACTCATAGAAAGAGATTATGCTTATTTTTAAAAAGCGAGAGAGTTCTTTTGTTTAAAACGTCAATAGTCTGGATTTAGTGCAATTTCCCAGAGGATAATAGTTTAGTATTTTTTCTCTTCTTAAGTTTAATACAGAGCATTTCTTTGATATTTGGTAATCTAGATCTTCAGCTATAATGCTTTGGCATTATACAAAGCATTCTTAGTAACATAGTAGAGGTTAAAAAAAAAAATCTTTACAAATTGAAATGTGATACCCCGTCTAATTTTAATAGTCACAAATGTGTTTTTAAAGTAAACATTAAATGCATGTTTGGCACTGTAAATTTTGTGTAATCTCAATACCATAAAATATGTAAACTATATTATTCAGATATGAAAAAATTAGTATATAAACAAAACTTTGCATAATTAACAGCCTTATTATATGAAATATCACAAAAGAAATATGCACATATTGAATTAGAAATCCTAGTTTTAAGCCCCCAAAGTACCTTTGAAATATCATTATATTACTACAAATAAAAACCACAGTATATAATTGAAAAAATTTTTTTGAAAATACCATCTGCCCTGTGTTGGGCAGTAACTCAAAGCATAAAATAAATATCCAGAAGTCCGTACAAATATAAATAAATTGCATAAATAAATAAATGAGGGAGAAGAGATAAAACTCCCATGAAGAAAAATTTCAAATAATTTATCTAGATACTCTCCCATCAAGGAGAGGAGCATAACCACTCACTCAAGTGTGGGCTCTGCCGAGTGCTTTCCTTCCAAAGAAGGTAGAGTGAAAAGAAAGAAAATAAAAGAGTGACCTTACATTGGAGCAAGCTGAGCCCCCCAAAACCCACAACCAAACCCAAGACCTCAGGGCAATTATGAGAAAAACATCAGCTAAATCCCGGTGGAGTCAAAATACTTGACCAGTACTCCTCAAAACTGTAAAAGTCATCAAAATCAAGGAAAGTCTGAGAAACTGTCACAGCCAAGAGAAGCCGAAGGAGATATAATGACTAAATGTCATGGAGGATGCTGAATGGGATCCCAGGCCCACAAAAGGACATCAGGTAAAAACTAAGGAAATCTAAATAAGGTATGGATTAGTTAATAATAATGCATCAATATTGGTTCATTACTTGTGACAAATATACCAGACCAATTTAAGATGTTAGTAATGGGGGAAACTGGGTGCAGGGTGTATGGTATATTCTCAATTTTTCTGCAATCCTAATGTTGTTTTAAAAACTAAAGTTTATTTTTTTTAATGTCATCTGCCTAAATATTTTGGATAAAGGAAATGTAAAAAATTCTGGACCATCTACAAAACAAAGACATCCTATTAGTTTCTAGCAGTACTTTCTGCAAAATCAACAAGGCTTTTAATTTGTCAGTAGCATTACCTTCCCTCTAAATCTCTTCCCAAATATCAAATCATTATTCACCAAGTAATATTAATTTTTATAAGATAAAGTATTTTTAATAAGTACATAAACATTTCGTCCTCCATATACATAATTTTCTAAAATCCTTCAAAGCAGAGTCTAGATGGCAATTCCATTACTGTGCTTACCAACCCCACACTGGCTTTCAGGCACGGCTGTCAATCCAGCCAGCTCTGTCAGTGAGCCCCACCCTTCCATTCCCCAACCCCAACACTACTGGAAATTTATGTCAACGATCTGTCAGGTGTGTGCACAAAGTAACAAAACAGGGATACTTCCTGAGCAGCAACAAAAACCCCACAGAATGAATACTCATGGCATTGATTTGAATTATGGCATTTCCAAATAGATTTTTCCAGAAAGAACAGAGTAAGTAGAGAATTCAGATTGTTAAAAGTCAAAAAGGAGCCATGGGATCAGTTAGAAATCCTAGCTGAATACTAATACTAGAATTTCCAGGTGGGAGCTTTACTATATTCATTTAGAGGACTATTTTTGTTTTAAGAACATCATTTTATGCTTAGCTGAGCAATGGTAGAAGAGAAGGGTAATGCTGTCATTCCTGGAAGACAGCCTCATAGTAGGATAAGTCACTGCTATTTTAGGATGCTTAAAGATTTACATGACTTAGTTTAAACCTAACTCGAAAGCCTTCATAATCTATGACCAAATTTCATGGAAAAGAATAGCTTTTGATATTCTTTCTATTCATTTTCCTGGAGATAACAAATTCTTTTTAAGGAACCATAGAGGTCATTCTCATAAGAGTTTGTAAGACAAGCTTCCACTATTGACTATTAATAACTTACTTCCTGTTGCTTGCTAGTGAGACTGTAGGGTGTAGACGTCTAATCTGAGTTTCTCTACTAGCAAAAGCTGTGAAAGATATGCTCATAAACATGATCATCTTGTCACCATCTATCCTAAGTCACTCAAAAGATAGTCATCTCATTTGTTATTTTATAAAAGCAAACTTAGATGTGCAATGTTATTTTCCTATTGAAAGAAGAATCTGCCTCTCCAACATATTGATTCATTAAGCTGAAATAAAATCTTGTTTTCACACAATTAGAGAATGTGAGTTACAGGAGTCTGTCAGGATATGAACCATCAGTTCCCCAACTTACTGAGTGAGTTTCTTTTTTTTTTTTTTCTGAGTGAGTTTCACTTAAATTTTCTCTCCATTAACCATGAAGAGGGGTGGGGGAAGGAAGAGAAAGAAAAGGGATCAGGAGGTAAAGAGAGGAGGAAAGAGATGGGGGGAAAACATAAGGGAGGGAAGAGGAAAGATCCGGTGGAGTGTGACAAGAAGGGGAAGCCTAGAATATGGAAGGCAAGAAGGGAGGGAAAAATCACTGTGCAACCATTGTACAACCATCTTCTTTGCAAAGTTATTCTATCCAAAAACGAATGTCCTTACTCATAAGAATTGATCCATTTCAGCTTTAGGAATCAACATGGTTTCATTTACTCATATGGCATAAATTCATTTAAAAAGGTGATCTTACAATATTCTGGATTCAGATTTCAGATTCAAATACGTCAGATTTCAAATACTCTACCACATTCTGACCACTTATTTAATTTCTATTTGAAAATATATGGCCACCATATAACAACCCTTTTTAGGGAGGATGTGGTGTGGGAAGAGAATCCTTGCCTTAAAAAAAATAACTTTATAATTTAGAGAACTTGACTAAATAACAGATGATAAAATGTTAAATAAAGGTTCATTGGGGTCACATGAAATCTTTTAACTCCCCTTTCTTTAAAATTTACACCAATGAAGTTGGTTATAAAACACTGTCCTTAGGGGCACCTGGGTGGCTCAGTCAGTTAAGCGTCTGACTTTGGCTCGGGTCATGATCTCAGGGTCCTGGGATCGAGTCCCTCATGGGACTCCCAGCTTAGCGGGGAGTCTGCTTGTCCCTCTGCCCCTTGCCCCTGCTCATGTTCTCTCTCAAATAAATAAATAAAATCTTTTAAATAAAGGGAATAGACATGATATTCATATGTACCTGGGTGCCTAAGTAAACTGCTGCAAACAGGAAAGAACAAAGAATGTATCTTGTTTTAAATAATCCGTCATGCAGGCAGGTCTGTTCTCTTCTTTCATAATTTCTTCTGATATTTAGTAACCCCCCATGAGCTAGAAATTCTTTCTTACATGGTTGTACTGTGAGAAAATCAAATTTGTCCAAGTGGAATCACCTTTTAAGTGCATTAGGGACAGACTTAACAAGGTTAAAGGAGGAGCTAGAGAATGTTTAAATATTGATCATAACGCCTTACAAAAACAGATTCATAGTTTCAAATATTTGCATAGAGGGTTAACTGGAAGTTAACACAGCTACAATGTGACTATACTACTCAGGAATTTTCAGTGATAAACAACAGCAATTGATCCCATCCAAATGTGGCGCAGCATCAGATTCCCTAGGATCCATTTTCCCCTTCAGCTTTAACAATAGAAGCTTTCACTCTCCTGAATTGTATTAAGGCACAAAGCAGCCCACCTAATGACTCTATTTTCTTGTGCCCTCCCTTAGAGCTAAGAGTGGTCATGTGACCAAATTCTCAAAAATCAACTGCAAGAAAAAATGATCCCTGCAACTTAAAAAGAAATTGCTTGCCCACCATTTCTCTCTTGCCCCTTCCACAGACTGGAATGGAGGCATGGTGCTGGTGATCCAGCTTCAGATAAAAAGACCAGAACAACCTAGAGATGTAAGCATCATGATAGAAGGAATCTGATTCCCTGCAAGGAGCTGGGAAGAAAAGTTGCCTGATAGTTCTGAATTACATTCATCTCAACTTTTACATGACAGAAAAATAATATATTTGTGAGAGTCTTTGCTACAATAGCTTAGTTTGTACTGTTACTGGATTTATCGGAATTATATTGGGTAACTCACAAAATGATTAATAATGTTCAAAACCAGGCTTGGAAAACAGTCAGTGACCAAGGAATACAGGACACAGCCAAAACCCTACCACAGGCTGCTGATGTTATTCCTCTCCTCTGAATGCTTAAGTCTGCAACAACCAACCACAAATCCTCCCTCATATCCTCAGTTTTTAAATCATTCTTTTATGGTTCAAAGTTTAGAGGCTGGGCAGACAGAATGGCAAATATCCGCCACAGTCTACCTTTGGACATGGAAGAGTCCTACACATTCTTTTCCTCATTCTTATGCTTAAAAAAAAAAAGAAAATCTCCCACCAAAACTCAGCTATCACTCATGTAGCTGAAAATTTACTCGCCTTCCTCCCAAGGAGATGATGATGTAGCTTCATGAGCCTTGTGTCCTTCTTAAAGTCCAGCATCCCCTTCTTCTTCTGAGGTGATGTTCATTCCTTTCTCCTGAAGAGGCAATTCCATGATATCACACACTATGAATAAAATAGTAACGTTATTCACGAGTAAATCCAGTGTTAATTGCAAGGAACAAGGAGTCAAAATAAAAGGGAAATTAGTTAAATGCATAAATATATACTTGACACAGTAAGGAAGGAAATACAAGTTGATGTTTTAGCTTTCATATCCACAACTATCATAAGACCACAGTTGGCTATAAAAATTTCCATCCTCCAGAATGCATTTCATCCTCCCTTTGCCTTGAAGCATGCTTCCACTGGCCAAGATGCTTACCTGGGACAAAGCCAGATGGTTACACAACCCCAAGAAAAAGTAGTGATTCGTATTGCTATCCCTGGAACCTGCTCTTTATCAGCACACACACACACACACAAAATGAAATCAATAGCTATGTGCCAGGTCCCAAGGGCTCTAGTGATTCGCTCTAATAAGAAGACCACATATGGAGCAGCAACTTTAATTGGTATCATCCCCTGATTAAACTTACAATTACTAATGGGCTCTGTATACCCAATCCATCCTCCCCACTGGTCAAGCTGGAAAGTTAAATGGACACCTCATTGTAATTACCACCCATGAAGCTTTCAAGTCTTACACCATGGGGCTTCCCTAAGCATCTATCTCATAATACTTTTTTTCATTGAATATGTTTAATTTTTATTCTATTTTTGACATAATTTTAAACTTACGTAAAAATTGTAAGAATAGCATAAAAATCCTCTGATGCCCTTCAGCCAGAGCCTTTCTTATCTTCCAGTTTCTTCTCCATTATCCCTCTCCCTTCCTCTTTCTCCTTCTCCTTATTATTATCTCCCTCATTTTTTTCTTAATCATCTAATAGCAATTTACTCACGCGATGCCTCTTTACCCCCAAATACTAGAGCATACATTTTCTTAAAACATAGAATTCCCATAAATATCCATAGGATGATTATCAAAATCAAGAAATTAACATGGATGATATATTATCTGATTCCATGGACCTCATTCAGATTTTGACAATTCTACCAGTAATGCCAATCATAGTGAAAATGAAGACAGATCAGTAGAATAGATCTATTCTATTGTAGAAATAGATCTATTTCTACTGAAATAACTATTTCAAAGACTCCCTCAATTTGTGTTTGTTCAATGGTCCTGATGGTAAGCTTCAAGTTATGCCTTGTTAGGTTCAAGAATGCAAGAGATATGACACTGCTTTCTTAGTGCATAATATCAGGAGGCACATGCTGTTGATTGATCCAATAACTGGCAATGCTAATTTTGACCACTTGGTCATCACATATGATCTACCCTGGAGAATGTTCTATGTGCATTTGGGGAAAATGTATATTCTGCTGCAGTTGGATGGAATGTTTTATAAATGCCTGTTAAGTCCATCTTGTCTAACATACAATTTAGGTGGTATCCACTGGTTTGGTTAAGGTTGGTTTCTACTGTAGAGAAGAGCTTTTCCTTCTCCATCATTTGTCTATTTAATTTTTTTCATATTTAAGAATCTTCGTGTTTTGTGCAAGTAGTAATTTCTAGACTTACACCGTTTTAATGTCCTCATTCTGTATTTTCTAATACTTATTACCCTGTCAGTTTAAATGGTATCCTAAATTCCCACCTACTGCTAATAAAAAAATTGATGATTTCATTCAGATTTCCTCTTTCCCTTAGCCTCGCCTCTCATCTCTGAACTGCCTTAATTCAGTTTTATTAGAACATACAACATGGAACATATAACATATATCATATAACATAGTGTTGTTCGCCCTTTTTTCTTATCTTTGTGCTAGTTTAATTTCAACAATCATTTACTCAAAATCTACCATTTGGCTGAAGTTTTCAAAATCACCTCTTTTTTAATGCAGTTGTCATGTCTCCTCTTTCATTTCTAATTTTATTTATTTGAATCCTCTCTTTTTTTTTCTTGGTAAGTCTAGCTAAAACTTGTCTATTTTATTTATCTTTTCAAGAACCAGCTCTTAGTTGCATTGGTCTTTTCTATTGTCTTTCTAGCGCTATTTCATCTATTTCTGCTCTGATCTTTGTTATTTTCTTCCTTCTACCAACTTTGGGCTTCACTGGTTCTCCTTTTTCTAGTTCCTTGAGGTGTAAACTTAGGTTTCTCATTTGTGCTCTTTTGTCTTAATGGAAGCATTTATCACTAATGAACTTCCATGTGTTTTTGCTGCATCCTGTAAGTGTTGGTATATTGTATTTCCATTTTTAGTTGACTAAAGATATTATTTTATTTCTTTTTTGGCTTCTTTTTTGACCCATTGGTTATTCAGTAGCATGTTATTTAATCTCCATATATTTGAAAAATTTCTGGTTTTGTTCTTGTAATTGATTTCTAGTTTCATATCACTGTGGCCAGAAAGATGCTCAATATGCTTTAAATCTTAAATTTATTGAGACTTGTTTAAAGCCTATCCTATGATCTATCCTGGAGAATGTTCCATGTGTGCTTGAGAAGAATGTATATTCTGTTGCTGTTGGATAGAATGCTCTGTAAATGTCTGTTAGTTCATCTGGTCTAATGTGTGGTTTAAGACCAATTTCTTTTCCTTATTTACTTTCTGTCTGGATAATCTATCCAACTGTTGAAAGGGGATATTGAAGACCTCTACTATTATTGTATTGCTATCTATTTCTCCCTTCAAGTCTGTTAATATTTGCTCTATATATTTAGGTGCTCTTATGTTGGGTACATAGATATTTACAAATGTTATATCCTCTTGTTGGATTGACCTCTTTATCATGTTATGACCTTCTTAGTCTCTTATAGTCATTGGCTGAAGTCTATTTTGTCTGATATAATTACAGCTATCCCCACTTTCTTTTGGTTTCCATTTGCATGGAATATCATTTCCCATCCCTTCACCTTCAGCCTTGTGTGTCTCTTTTAATCCATTGCAAGCATTTTTTTTTCCTTGTCCATCACTGAGGATACTTATATTAGTTTCTTTAAAACACTTGTCTGCTAATTCTAAAATCTGCATTATCTCAACTTTAGTCTCTATTGATTGTTTTTTTCTCTTGAGAGTGGGTTCCATTTTCCTAGTTCTTCATATGTCAGATAATTTTGGATTGAATCCTAAACATTATTGTTGAGAAGATCCTGGATTCAGTTATTTTTTGCTGATGAGCCTTGGTTTTTAAGTTTTGAGGTTTTTGCTTGTCTCTTTTTAGCAGGTATTTAACTTGGTTGGACTTGAACTGCAAATGCATTCCTGGGAGTTAACTCCAATCTCAAATAATAGCTTTTGTTTTTTAGCTTAGTTGTCTTGAGACTGCTCCAACCATTCAAAGTTCTTAAATTATCCAGATATGGGGACAGACATAAGTTAAATACTTTTTCTCTGGCTCTTTCTCACTGTAAAATATTTCTGCCTTTCCAGGGACTGTTTGTGCCAGTCTAAATCCTAGCCAAAAAGACTGTAGTTTTTTCACCAGTGCCCCTAACAAATGCACCTGCCCCAGGCTAAAAAAACAAACATACAGACCTCATGCTATATAACTCTTGCTTCCAAACATGGACTCCATAGAATCTGCCTGCTTCTATTCTCTCTTCAGTAACTAACTTTTGTATTTTTTAGAGCTTATAGTTGTCTGCAAAAGAGTTTGTTTTGTTGGAGCTCCTTAGTCATAACTGAAAGTGAAAATAACAAATTATATTTTAAAGTGCTATTTCTGGGGCGCTGAGTAACTCTTGATTTCAGCTCAACTCATGATCTCAGAGTTGTGAGATCAAGCCCCACATTGGACTTTGCACTCAGGGAGGAGTCCGCTTGAGATTCTCTCCCTCCCTCTCCCTCTGCCCCTCCCCCTGCTCACTCTCTCTAAATCAATCAATCAATCAATAAGTAAATAAATAAAATCTTTAAAATACTATTTCTGTTCCATTGTTATTGTTTTAAAACCTTCTTCAAAACCCCAATTACATATGTTATTTCTTCTTCGCTTGTCTTTATTTCAACCAATTTCTTTCTGACCCTTTTACTGTTTTCTTTATCTAATTCTTATTATCTTCTCTGTTTTCTTATTTTTCTTAAATACCCCTTATTTGTTTTCCATTTTATTTATTCTTTCTTAGGAAACTTATAATTTAATCTTCATTGCTGATATATTTTGTGTTTATTAAAATTTCTTCTTGAGTCCAATAAACTCTTGTATCATTAGAAGAATGTTCATTGTTGAATTGTTTGGAGTTTGACTTTTTAGTTGTTTTTTTTTTTTTATTTTTTAGTATTTATAGGTAGGTAGGTAGGTAGATAGTTTGTGCCTCTCTAAATTCTCTGGCTGGGTTGGTGTTTGGGTGGTTTATGAGATTCCAGATTCAAAAGCATATCTTCAGTCATTGTAACAAAAAATTATTTCTTTACTGATTTGGAGGAGGGAAAGGTGAGAGAAAAGATATGAGAAATTTTCTGTCTCTTTTTATTTTTACTTTTTAATTTTGAAAGAGACCGTATTTTCTCCTCTTGCTTATTTTTCCCTTTTCTGCTCAGCTTCCAAAAGGCACCCCTCCATTACCTCTATCCCCCTTTATCCCTTGAAACATCACTTACTCAAGATGGACTCCACAGGTTCTGAATGCACTTTAACTTTTTCCCTGTAGACAGTGCTCCATGTTCTTTTGCATCTGTGTAGACTTTCTTTTTGGTATTGTTTTTCAATCAGTTTTAGGCTTGCTACAAACTCCCCTATACGCTCTTCAATGCCATTTTCCAGAATTGTCTATATCACCCAAATTGTGTTGTAGGAAAAGCAAGAGATAGCTTGCTAGGATTTGGTGTGTATTTTTCTACTTACATGTAATTTGAAGTTTAGATGTTCTCTGTTTTCTAGTTATGCTGTGGATATGGTTCTATGTAGTTTGTTGTTTGTTTATTTGTTTCTGAAGTTAAGAATTTTAGATCTGTGTGCCCTACACTGCTTCCACCACTGAGGATTTTTTAATTTACTATATTGGTAAGAAATGAGAGCCTTTGTTACAAATACAGTACTTACTCTGTGGATCAGCAAATTAGTGTGAGAATTCTCATTGTTGCTGAATATTTATATATCTACATTTAGCAGTTAGGGAAATAACTTTAGGATGAGCTCAAAGGTGGACCTACTGTGAGGCAGACTCAAGTCAAATTTCCATTTATGACTTGTCCTTTTAAACTCCAAATATGACTGAAGTTCCTTTCTGTTTCTTTCTGAGACTGTAATAAATAACCCCCAAACCTCTGAGTATTATTCTGTTAAATGGCTGTAAGTTCCTTTAAGAAAGACTGAGTGAAGATTCATTTTACAGGCACAAGATGCTATTGTGAAATTCTTATATATGGGTCTCTAGGCATCTATTTTACGGAGGCTTTGGATCTGTGACCTGACTCATATCTGAGAATTTAATAAGGAGTTGTGACTCTCAAGGAGATCTCAGATTTTTTCTTTGTATTTTGCTTAAGTTATACTAACCAAATAGCTGCTTAGTGTACCGCCCTTAATTTTAGTCCCTTGTACTCCATGATCAGAAGGTCATAATCAAACTCACTCTGAATCAAGACATTTAGTTAACAGCCATGTTTCTAATGTGCTCATGCCCTTCCACTGTGTTTCTAGTCATCTGATGCTATACATTGGAGTCTTACAGTCCGCATACTTTCGTAGCATTGACATCAGAAAGCCCATTTCAACTACATTGCCTTCCACCAGCATTATCAGTTTACACAGTACTGCTAAAATATTTTTCAGAAATGTTAGTGCTTCCCTCACAAATGACTTTTTTTAAGGCCTTAGGAAGGACATGACTTCTCTGCTTTCCTATGGACTGTAGACAGAAGGTGAGTGGTGAATGGATTACACAAAATAAATCCACCCCAGCACATCTCCTTCTTTGTTATACAGAAGAATTTATGGTATCTCAAATTACACTCTAAAGGATTTCCACTGTTCTAGCATATTGAATCCAGAATCTCGTGTGCCTTCCAGATTTTAAAATAAATTAGTCTGATCTATTTTTATATTCTTCCCTATTTGTTCTAGCATCCTTGGAATCCATTCCCACACGTACTGCTCAGATTTTTTTTTTTTCTGATACAAATTAACAAAGAACTGTGTGTGAAACTTCAGACCTCTTCAGTGTGCTGCAATTTGACTCTACCCCTAGGTCTTGACAAAAGGAGAGGTGAGAGAAAAGGAAGTGGGGAAAATTGAGGTCCTTTGCAAAATAGGCAAGGGAGACAGGTGTCTTTAAGCAAAGCTGGAACAGTCTCTTCAGATTTAAAAAAAATGAGCTTGTTTCAGGTGTCAAGGCAGGCAGCCTTGACAGCCTTAAGAAGCTCTGGGAGCTCTATCTAGTTCTTCCAAATACTACCATATGAGTAACCACTGCAATTCTCAGACGCCTATTCTTTCTCAGTCAATGTCTTAAGATATTTGGAAACATTAACCAATGTTGTAATTGGACAAAGCACAGAATCCTTATGAGTTTGCTTTTCAGTTCACCACCTCAGCACTGAAGGTATAAAATGTTTGAAATAGTTTATTTTAGCTGTCATAGAAAGTTCTTGGTTTTCATTTTGTGCCCTGAAATAAGAATAGAATTATATGAGTTTATTATTCTTTTTTAAATTATTCAGATGTGTTTATTAAGTATTATTAGATGTGAATACCCCACCCTGCATTCTTTGAATAATGCATTGTCCTTTATTCTATTTTATAGTAGTAGTCACTAAGTGGCCTTCAATGGGTACTTCATTACAGGTCACAACACGCAATAATTTCACAAATCCTGTTGCAGCTAAATACCATAGGCTGCAAGATTCCTATCCTTTAATATACTGGAAGACACTAGATTTTCACTGCCTTCAGTTTTATGCAGGCTGGATAACAATCTGACGTTCTCCCAAACTCTGTAGAGAAATACAATTCAGTCCCTTAATAATCTCTGTACTATGTATCAAAGTTTTTTGTTACAAAAAAAAAATAGAAATAAGTACCAATTTAAGACTTTTGTTGGAAGGACGTTGAGGAACACCTATGTGTTCAATTCTTTAATGTCCTCCATTCTTCACCCTTCCCTGTAGGCACAGCCTTGGCCTTTGCAGTGTCCACTGCTCGTGACTTTGCAGTGTCTTCCATAAGAGATGTTATACATTTTTCCTCTCCATTGCTGTTGGGCTTAACCCTGTGACTTGCTTTGGCCAATAAGATGTTAGCAGATACTTGCAATGTGCTTGCTTAGTTGGGCCTGTTGCACATTCTTGCCTTTTAGCAGCAGAAGGATATGCTTCCAATAGCTGTTGATCCATGGAAAATGAGGAAAATATTGAGCAGACCCGGACTTAATCGTAGCTTGGAGCCAAGCTCCACTAAATCCAGCCTAGAATGGCCAATCTCCCATCAACCTGCATTCATAGTAGTTTGAAACAAATTGAAACAAATATTCACATTTGAATGCCACTGAGCTTTTCTCGGATGAGGAATTGTCCTGCAAAATTATTGTGGATATAGCTGATAGATATGTCATAGAACCATTCAAACGACTGGTGAACCAAGACTCAAAGGAAGCTAGAAATGGCCAAGACTCCACCACAGAAATAGTTTATTTAAGATGCTACTATAGATGTCACTCCCACTGGAGACTGGCTACTGTCGCATCATATTCCACATTCCCCAGGCACACACTGAGAATTCCATATACCTTCATTTCTATCACAGCCCCAGAAAGTAATCTCTACTGACCTCTGTTCTCATTTACCACTACTTCATAGTCAAATCCCAGTCTGGAGCATTTTTTTTTTTAGCGATTTATTTATTTTTTATTTGGGAGAGAGAAAGGTAGAGGGAGAGAGAGAAAGAATCTCAAGCAGATTCCCTGCTGAATGGAACCTGACGCGGGGCTTAATGTCACAATCCCGAGATCGTGACCTGAACCGAAACCAAGAATCAGATGCTTAACTGACTGAACCACCCAGGTGCCCCCTCAGTTTGGAACATTTAATCAACCAGCCAAGGTCACACATCCCCACTCTAAGACCAAAAATTGGGAGAAGGGATATCTGCCTCCTTATGGCTTGTACCAATCTGTGATTCCTGCCAAATATAAAAGATTTTGAAATCCTGGGTAGCCAATAAAAGGGGAAAAAATGTTCATGACATGTCTTTTTGCCTGAGGAGGAGTGGAAATGCCATGGAACCCACAGTCCTACTTTCAAGCCAGACTATATCTAAACACAACTGCAACAATAACTAAGCTGTTAACTAGGTGCCAAACACTATGCTAAAAACATGATCTAAACTTTCATTATAGATCAAAAATCCCCTGTATAGAAATGTGAAAAAATGAGGTTTAAGAAGTAACTTTCTCAAATTCACGCAACTCATAATTGTGATAAACGCAAGAGATAAACCAGGCTGGTGAGATTATAGAGTCCTTACTCTTAAACACTGGGGTGCACTATTTCTCAAGTATTAAAGAGTCATTTCCAGGAAATAATGAGGACTCTCTTTTCATTTTTTTTAATAAGAATTGGTGACTTCATGAGCATCATCAATATCCCACCCTAATCTTAAGTCCACAGCTAATACTAGTTTTTAATTTCCTTCATGTTACATTTTAAGCCAAGTTCCTTTTTCTCTCCTTACAGAGGAAATGGGAAATAACTAGTCTAAGTATTCAGAAACCTATTATTACACTTTCTACGTGCTTCTCCCATCCATATTCTCATAACTTTTCTCCATCTTTAAGCGGGGTATACTGTTTTTCCTTTTATTTGCCTTAATCAATTTTGAGGGATTAGGTTTCCAAAGCTTTTCTAGACAGAGAAATATTTTTCCATTTTCTGTAAGCCCTGACTTCTCATGGAAGTTTCTTGAGCTTTGTGTTGTGTGTGTTTGTGTGTATGCCCGCACGTGCATGTCTGCGGCATATCCTATTATTACTATCACTGTTGTTAATAGAATTTCTGAGGGGACTGGACAGTAGTTAAAATGTTTTCTCTACTCGTGCCTTGACAACCTACAAAAAAGCGTGTCATATAGAAACAAGTGTGGAGGAAACAGCACAGTGGACCAGATCCCTGTTGTTGAAATGATTGTTTGGATGTCAACTAGCTGTGTGTCATTTGCAATGCACTCCAATTATCTGAACAGTTACTCTATTATTTACACAAGACAAAAAAGAGGGGTGCCGGGGTGGCTCAGTTGGTTGAGTGACCAATTCTTGATTTTGGCACAGGGTTGTGAGATCGAGCCCTATGTAGGGATCCGTGTTGGGCATGGAGCCTGCTTAAGATTCTCTCTCTCCCTCTCCCTCTGCCTCTCCCCCTGCTCACATACATGCTCTCTCTCTTTATCTCTCTCTATCTCTCTCAAAAAATAAAAAATAAAACAGAAATAATACTGCATACAGCTCAAAGCTTAATGCAAAGTGGGCGCTCAATGGTAGCAATCATCATCAGTACTGCTGTTGTCTCAACGTTATTGTTGTTGATGATCTTGTAATGATAGTGAAAAAAAAAAAAGCTGTGACTCTTCCAGTCATATTCACTGGAGTCCACTTCTTAGAATTTCTTTTCCTGAACAACTAGCAATAGTAATATGAATAATTAAAATTATTACCACTCTTTTCAAGTAGTTAAGATTTTACTGAAGAATAGCAGTAGTATTTATTCCTGAATTTTTTAAATGTATTATGTTATGAAATCATTCTCAAACACACTTTTAGAAAATATCTGGAGAGATATTCATGCGATCATTATTTGAGTTATCCATGCTGTAGTTCTCGTGTTACCACCAGCTAACTGAAGTTGGTCATCACCACTAGTAACCCAACTGCGATTAGTGACAGCCAGGTTCAGGGTTAAAGCATTTCTCCTCATGTTCTCCCTACATGCCTTGCCTCCCTAATGTTTCCTATTTTGAAAGATTCCTTGTAATGTAACCACTGAACTACAGCCCAGATGAGGCAGAAATGAAATCACAACACTCGGACTAAAATATTTGAGGGGAAATCAGCGAGAAAATGACTAGAATCATTTTCATGTGTATTATTTTCATTTTCTGTAGCACCTGAAGCATAAAAAAGTTGGGTGGCTTCAGGACTTGAAGTCAATGTGTTTCCAACAACTCTACAAATTATCTTTCAGACAACCCATCACATTAAATAATGGAATTACTGAGTAAATATGGAGCCAGATGACTCAAAGTGTTTTATAGTTGAGGGAACATCATGTCATATCATGGCAGTATAGAAAGTCCACTTTATGTAAGGTTGGGATTTCTCTCTTTAAGGTATCATCTTACACTTTGACTGCCAAGTCTCAAAGAGGCAGGGAATTAGTGCTGTCAGTTTGAAGAACTGGGGAATGATTTTCCTCTGGATTTCATCACCCCCTCATCAGCTGCATAAGCAAGAAGTGAGATAATTTGTATTTATGGAGACAGACAGGATTCTATGTCATAGGCAGGGGGAAGAATTACCATGTCCTTGTTACAGTAATAAAGGTACTAGATGCCTTGCGCCCTTTTAGAAGTAAGTAGTATATAGATCTTTAATAGTATAAGAAACAAGGTGTATTAGGTACCACAGCTAAGCAATAAGTCACTAAGTAATACTAACGTGTTTGGGTAAGACTACAAAAAGATAATTTTATTATTGAATCAGAAAAGAGCTAATTAGCTAAAGAACTTCAAAAAGGGTCTCAGTGGTTCATGCTTAGGACCAAAAATAACCAGAAAGAATTGTAGATAAAATACGTCCTTTTATCCTGGATACCATTTTCACTTCTACCCAGCCAATTACTATATATCTTCTAGTTTTATTTTTTATATAAAGTGTTATATAGTAGAAAATATGCTTTAATCCCATTTGTTTGTTTTCCTCTGTAATATAAGTAACAGACCAGAATTTGTGCACCAAACAAAATAATTTTCCTCCAACACACATTCCATTAGACATCTGGAAAATATGTGAGGCCACACTTCATGATCCACAGATGAAAGAATTGATATGAATGAGAAATGATGGTGTTCCTCCAAGGAATGAAAACATTTGAAAATGAGTTTTTATCTTCTTTCCTAGATGCATTTTCCTGTCCTTGTTGAAGGCCAGCAAAATGGGCTCAGGATTCAACAGCAGAATCCCCACATAAATGAGCTGGGCTCGTGCTTCTGCAATTGATCAAACAATCACACTTTACCAGACACCTCAAAAGAATGTCCTTAATGCTCACCTCACTCACAGCATTTTACTCCCAGTTCTTGGGTATTACCTTTGCAGAAGGCAATTCTGATACTTCCATGACCACCTGGAATTACAGCTTCAGCTTTCAGTGACCTAACAGCCTATTCTCCTCTGACCAGATATATCACTCAAGGGTTCCATTACACATGGAGCAAGAGGAGGCTGGGGTGGGACTGTCCATGTCCACCCATCATTGGACTATCTCTTGCACACTCACTAATGGTGGGTTCTGAACTCTCAGTTGTCCTTGGATGGAATTACATTAATTCTGATGGTGAATATATATATATATATGTATATATATATATATATATATATATATATGTATGTAATATATATATGTAATTTCTATTTGAAATATAGCAATTCCTTCAATTTTACTTTTACCCTTAAAATATTGTAGTAGAAATTTCAGAAAACGAATTATGGTCTTCTATCCCATTTTATTTTTTATTTTCTACTATAATCTTTCTTCTTTTCATTTTTAAATCATATAATTTCGGTCAAACTGAGGGAACCCAGCCAATTATGAATTCAGTTCTCGCTTGCATCCTCCAAGACAATTGAAATTCCAAAGTTTCAGAGTCATATTCATTTTAAAGGACTTTCAGTGTAAAGTCTCTTGTTGATTAACTAGAATAAGAACATTATACTGTGGAATGGTCTTCGACTAAACTCTATCCAAATATTGATCAGCACAGGATTATATATAGGATTTACTGGAATGCACTGTAGATGTTTGCATCACCAATATCATAACATGTGGCTGAACTATTTGGTTGAAAAGAACTCCTGAGAACAGAATTGTCTGATAGTTGGACAGTTACACTGTACAAGAATCTATAGCAGAAACTGGGATCATGGGTTATGGAGGGGCATATTTTGAAGATATTGCACAAAATGTACTAAATGTACTAAAATTATTCTGAGCCCAGGTCAGTAGGATTCACCATGCTCCCAAAGGAGTCTGTGGAACAAAAAAATCAAGAATTCCTGCTCTAAATCACAGTGATTTGTCCTATGTTTTCTTTGGGAAGATAATGAAAGTGCTAGGGAGGCCAAGGACATACCTGGAGCAGGGCCAGTATCATGGGCATGTAACCAGTGCAGTCGCACAGGATCCATGCTCAAAAGGGGATCTTGTGCTTGGGATTCATAATGCTGCAAGCGCCATCTTGAAATCGTTAATAATTTTATCTTCGAATTTTTGTAAATAAAGTCCACTGAGAGAATGGAGCACGCACCAAGGGCATGATGTCTTAGTTTGTGCGGGGTCCATTTTCTATCATCTGTTTGTGTTCCTGCTTCCCTTAGACAGGTTCATTTCCAACCATCCTGCCAACAGTGCCCTAATTTTTGAACAAGGGGTATCACCTTTTAAAATAAATGTTTTATTTTATGGTTGTTTTTTTTGTTTGTTTTTTTGTTTTGTTTTGTTTTTTGAAGAAAACTGCGAAGGTGGTACAGATAGGTCTCATATACCCAAGATCTAATAAATGAGTAGTGAAATTGGCACTTGAACCCAAGTATATGGGGTCCCAAGACTCAGTCATGTAAGTTGATGGAACCATCATTGTTTTTCCTGGCCAGGGGCTTTGGGAGTTGTAAATTATCTAGTTCTCATTGAGATTCCTATAACTCAGTTTCCCCCTCCACCTAATACTACTCTCTCTTCTTTCATTCCTGCCTTTGGAGGGTTGTTTTTTTGTTTTTTTGTTTTTTGTTTTTTTCCAATGTCTCCTCGTGGCAGCATTGGATTCTAAAAATATGCACTGGTCAAGTCTCTAAAAATATGATTAGCAGACATTGAATCTAAAGGTAGGGGTTGAATTCCCTAATTCTACTTTTTGGAAATTCAGAAATCTCCAGTATCTCATCAGAGAAGAAATGTGGCAAGTCACTTCATAGCAGGAACAGAGAATGTTCAAGCTCTGGGTAAACCCTTACAGAGAAATGATCCAGCAGGTTCCTGCCAACATCTAATTCTCCCAGTCATACTGGTTTTCTCTGGCAGAAAATTCTCCTTTTTCAGCTCTCCTAAGTGTTGACACTATCATTTATTTTATTACCTATAGCAGTAGTATTGGTCATCAGTCTAATATTTGTGCCTAATTGACATCTGTTTCAATTAAAAAATCAAATCCAGACTCGCCAACTCAACTCAACTCAAATCAAATCCAGACTCAACTTCTCCTGAGTGCCCATCAATGATCAAGAGTGAGAAACATGACAAAAAAAAAAAAGGAGTGAGAAACATGAACAAAGCTGTCCATAGAAACATGAACAAAGCTGTCCATAGTGGCCCCCACCCACCTCACACTTGCAGGACCCCCACCCTCACCACACTGTCACTGCCACATGAAGAGAACAGTGATTAAACAATATGACAAGGCTCAGCTTGCCATCAATTCTGCATCCAGTATAGAAAATGGACATTAACTATACTTTAGTTCTAGATTTGTTGAAGGGAAGATAAAAACAAACAAACAAAAAAAACAAGTAAAGCAGTGGAAAGTGTTCTGCTATGTTAACTATTCATTTCTCACCTGTTTCTGTAGTTGAGTAAGCCTGACCTCTTTCATGGTTAGAAAAATAGCCAAGAGAGCTCAAGATGTGAAGTTGAGCATTTTTTCTTGTGGGTTTGCTTTGAAGTTTTTCTAGGATTTCATTATCCACCAGGGCTCTGAGGTATCTCCTGTTTCTTGAAGCTACACTGAATCTGGAATCCGTTACATATTTTTTTTTTTTTGATTTGGTGGAAAATCGTTTAATAACAGGTAGTATTCAAAAGTAAAACCATGTTTGCTAAGTCTGACATACCAGAAAAAAGCAAAGGTCTATAATCAAGCAAAGCTACTTCAATTAAACACCATTCTCAAAAATCATCCAATTTTTTTCCCTTTTAAATGTTTCCAAATCATTTCTTTTCCATCCTTCATACATATCTTGCTGGGAGAGTCATGGCTGAAGTCAGATGAATGAAGTGATTTCTGGGAAAGAAAAGGAGACATACAATGTGGAACTCACACTTGGTAACCTTGGAGTGAGGATCAAGAGAAGTTTTCGAAAATGAGTTCTTTGGAAGAAAATGTTTGCTTTGTTTTGCTGTTTCCATAGGATACATGTGGCTAGAACTACAGGACAATGACAAGAGTTGAAACCACCATAGGCCATACATTATTCTTAGTTCAGTGAGGGAATAGTATAAAGTCACCGTCATCATTTAATAATAAGAGAAAATCCTTATATTACTCTTCTCCAAAGATCTCTGTCCTTTCAACAACTCAAACACATATTCAAAACTCAAAATAATGTATTCCATGAGTTGTGTTAACATAGAGTTTACTAATATTGAGACACATGCTTAGTAAAAATTTGTTCATTTGTTTGTCTCAAGTTTTCTTCTTGAAAATGTTCCAAAAGTGGCAAGAAAAAATGAGACTGTCAAGGTGAAATTCAAGATCCATCATTGAAGAAACTTGATAAAATTGGCAATTCTAAAACATGCTATAAGTAGAAGTGCTGCCAGACTCAGTGAAGATCAAGGAGGAGTAAGAGACATGGCTGGGTGAAGACCCTCGTGGCAGAAGAGCTGCAATAGCACAGTTCTTCAAAGCAAGTGGCAAATCCAAAACTCAGCAAAGCTTGAGGCACAGGGTGGTGCTGGGAGCTTCCTTGAATCCTCATGGCATAAAGTTTTGAGAAACAGGGAGAGTAGATAAGAATGAAGAATCAACTGGGAAGGCAAATAATCCCAAGGCCTCTAGCTCATAAAGCAAGTGAAGGAAAGAGACAGTGTCTGACCCCTTCTTAATAGAAGAAGCAGAGGAATGAATAGATGATACAGAAGAGAAAATTATGGAAAATAATGAAGCTGAAAAGAAGAGGGAAAGAAAACTATTAGATCATGAATAGACTTAGGGAACTCAGTGATTCCAAAAAGTGCAATAATATCCATATCATAGAAGTCCCAGAAGAAAAAGAGTGGAAAAAAAGGGGCAGAAGATCTATTTCAACAAATTATAGCTGAGAACTTCCCTAATCTGGGGAAGGAAACAGGCATTCAAGTCCAAGAGGAACAGAGAACTCCCCTCAAAATCAGCAAAAACAAGTCAACACCACAACATATTATAGAGAAATTTGCAAAATACAAAAATAAAGAGAGAATTCTGAGAGAGCTAGGATCAAAAGTCCTTAACCTACAAGGGTTGACACATAAGGTTAGCAGCAGATCTGTCCACAGAAACATGGTAGGCCAGAAGAGAGTGGCATAATATA
Organism: Phoca vitulina; assembly: GCF_004348235.1. NCBI lineage: Eukaryota > Metazoa > Chordata > Mammalia > Carnivora > Phocidae > Phoca > Phoca vitulina. Next base: position 10,380,419 of record NW_022589704.1, on the reverse strand, counting down.
TTCAGCATGCTGAATGGGGAAAATATGCAGCCAAGAATACTATATCCAGCAAGGTTGTCATTCAGAATAGAAGAAATAAAGAGTTTCCAAGACAAGCAAAAACTAAAGGAGTTCACGAACACTAAACCAGCTCTGCAAGAAATATTAAAGGGGACTATTTGAGTGGGAAAGAGACCAAAAGCAAAAAAGACTAGAAAGGAACAGAGACAATCTATAGGAATAGATGACAATGACACTAAATTCATGTCTTTTAATAACTACTCTGAATGTAAATAGAATAAATGTTCCAATCAAAAGACATAGGGGATCAAAGTGGTTAAAAAAACAAGACCCATCAATAGGCTGCTTCAAGAGACTCATTTTAGACCTAAAGACACCTCCAGATTGAAAGTGAGGGGATGGATAACCATCTATCACGTTAATGGACATCAAAAGAAAGCTGGAGTAGCCATACTTATATCAGACAAATTAGATTTTAAACCAAAGACTTTAATAAGCATTGAATAAGGACTCTATATCATAATAAAGCATTCTATACAACAAGAAGACCTAACAATTGTAAATATTTATGCCCCCCAACTTGGAAGCAGCCAGATATATAAATCAATTAATAACGAACTTAAAGGAACTCATTGATAATAATAATACAATAATAGTAGGGAATTTTAACACCTCACTCACAGCAATGGACAGATCATCTAAGCAGAAGATCAACAAGGAAACAATGGCTTTGAATGACACACTGGACCAGATGTACTTAATAGATATATTCAAAGCATTTCTTACTAAAGCAGCACAGTACACATTCTTTTCGAGTGCGCATGGAACATACTCCAGAATAGATCACATGCTGGTTCACAAATCAGGTCTCAACCAATACAAAAAGATTGTGATCATACCATGCATATTTTCAGATCACAACACTATGAAACTTAAAGTCAACAACAAGAAAAAACTTGGAAAGACTGGAAATACATGGAGGTTAAAGAACATCCTACTAAAGAATGAATGGGTTAACCAGGAAATTAAATAAGAAATTAAAAAATACATGGAAGCAAATGAAAATGAAAACATGACATTCCAAAACCTTTGGGACACAGCAAAGGTGGTCATAAGAGGGAAGTACATAGCAATACAGGCCTTACTCCTAAAGGAGCTGGGAGAAGAACAAGAAATAAAGCCTAAAACCAGCAGAAGAAGGTAAATAATTAAGATGAGAGCAGAAATCAATGATACAGAAATCAAAAAGCAGTAAAACAGATCAACAAAACTAGGAGCCGGTTCTTTGAAAGAATTTAAAAAATTGATAAACTCCTAGCCAGATTTATCAAAAAGAAAAGAGAAAGGACCCAAATAAATAAAATCATGAATGAAAGAGAAAGATCATAACCAACACCACAGAAATATAAGCAATTATAAGAAACTATTATGAGCAATTATATGCCAACAAATTGGGCAATCTGGAAGAAATGGATAAATTCCCAGAAACATATAAACTACAAAAACTAAAACAGGAAGAAATAAAAAATTTGAACAGACCCATAACCAGCAAAGAAATTGAATCAGTAATCAATAATCTCCCAACAAACAGGAGTTCAGGGCCAGATGGCTTCCCAGGGGAATTCTGCCAAACACTTAGAGAAGAATTAATACCTATTCTAAAGCCATTCAAAAATAGAAATGGAAGGAAAACTTCCAAACTCATTCTACTTCCAAACTCTTCCAGTCAGCATTACCTTGATTCAACAACCAACAAAGACCCCTCCAAAAAGGAGAATTACAGACCAATATCCCTAATAAACATGGACGCAAAAATTCTCAACAAGATACTAACTAATCAAATCCAAACAGTACATTAAAAGGATTATTCACCATGATCAAGTGGGATTTATTCCTGGGCTTCAGGGGTGGTTCAATATCTGCATAACAATCAATGTGATACATCACATTAATAAAAGAAAGGATAAAAACCATATGATCCTCTTAATAGATACAGAAAAAGCATTTGACACAATACTGCATCCTTTCTTGATAAAAATTCTCAAGAAAGTAGGGATAGAAAGAACATATCTGAACATCATAAAGGCCATATTCAAAAGACCCACAGCGAATATTTCTCAACAGGGAAAAACAGAGCTTTTCCCCTAAGGCCAAGAAAATGACAGAAATGTCCATTCTCACCACTGTTGTTCAACATAGTACAGGAAGTCCTAGCCTCAGCAATCAGACAACAAAAAGAAATAAAAGACATCCAAATTGTCAAGGAAGAAGTCAAACTTTTACTCTTCACAAACGACATGATACTCTATGTAGGAAACCTAAAAGACCCCACCAAAAAATTGTTAGAACTGATTCATGAATTCAGCAAAGTTGCAGAATATAAAATCAATGTAAAGAAATCTGTTGCATTTCTATACACCAATAATGAAGCAGCAGAAAGAGAAATCAAGGAATCTCATTTACAGTTGCACCTAAAACCATACCTAGGAGTAAATCTAACCAAAGAGTTAAAAGATCTGTATGCTGTAAACTATAGAACACTTATGAAAGAAATTGAAGAAGACAGAGAGAAATGTAAAAACATTCTATGCACATGGATTAAAAGAACAAATATTGTCAAAATTTCTATACTATCCAAAGCACTCTATACATTCAAGGCAATCCCAATCAAAATAACACCAGCATTTTTCACAGTGCTAGAACAAACAATCCTAAAATTTGTATGGAATCAGAAAACACCTGAATAGCCAAAGGAATATTGAAAGAGAAAAGCAAAGTTGGAGGCATCACAATCCCAGACTTCAAGCTGTATTACAAAACTGTAATCATCAAGACAGTGTGGTACTGGCACAAAAACAGACATATAAATCAATGGAACAGAGTAGAGAATCCAGAAATTGACCCACAACTATATGGTCAACTAATCTTCGACAAAGCAGGAAAGAATATCCAAGGGAAAAAAGACAGTCTCTTCGACAAATGGTATTGGGAAAATTGGACAGCGACATGCAGAAGAATGAAACTGGACAACTTTCTTATACCATACACAAAAATAAACTCAAAAAGGATGAAAGACGTAAATGTAAGATAGGAAACCATCAAAATCCTAAAGAACACAGGCAGCAACCACTTTGACCTTGGCCACAGCAGCTTCTTACTAGGTGTCTCAAGAAGCAAGGGAAACAAAAGCAAACATGAACTCTTAGGACCTCATCAAAATAAAAAGTTTCTGCACAGTGAAGGAAACAGTCAACAAAACTAAAAGGCAACCTTTGGAATGGGAAAAGATATTTGCAAATGACATTGGGTAAAGGTCTAGTATCCAGACTCAATAAAGAACTTATCAAAATCAACACCCCAAAAATAAAAAATCCAGTTAAGAAGTGGGCAGAAGACAGGAACAGACATTTCTTCAAAGAAGACATACAAATGTCAACAGACACATGAAAAAGTTCTCAACATCACTCACCATCAGGAAAATACAAATCAAAACTACAATGAGATGCCACCTCACACCTGTCAAAAGGCTAAAATTAACAACTCAGGAAACAACAGATATTGGCAAGGATGCAGAAAAAGGGGAACCCTCTTACACTGTTGGTGGGGATGCAAACTGGTGCAGCCACTCTGGGAAATAGTATGGAGGTTCCTTAAAAAGTTAAAAATAGAACTACTCTAGAACCCAGCAATTGCACTACAAGGTATTTATCCAAAGGATACAAAAGTAACGATTCAAAGGGGCATATGCACCCCAATGGTTATAGCAGCATTATCAACAATAGCCAAATTATGGAAAGAACCCAAATGTCCATTGAGTGATGAATGGATAAAGAAGAAGTGATATTTATATATGGAATATTACTCAGCCATCAAAAAGAATGAAATTTGCCATTTGCAACAACATGGGTGGAACTGGAGTGTATTATGTTAAGCGAAATAAGCTAGTCAGAGAAATACAAATATATGATTTCACTCATATGTGTAATTTAAGAAACAAAACAGATGAATATAGGGGAAGGGAAGGAAAAATAAGATAAAGAAAGAGAGGGGGCAAACCATAAAGAGACTGTATAGAGAAGAGAACAAACTGAGGGTTGCTAGAGAGGAGGTGGGTGGGGAGATTGGGTAAATGGATGATGGGTACTAAAGAGTAGACTTATTGTGATGAGCACTGTGTGTTATATATAAGTGATGAATTACATAATTCTACCCCTGTAAACCCCCCCAAAAAAGATAATAGTGTCAATCAAATCTGAGTAATGATGATATGATCTTTAGTATTATGAATCTCATAGTAACACATATAACTCATATTATGTGCCAGACAACATAAATATACATATGTTTAATCCTCACAACAAACCTGTAAATTAACTTCTCCTATTATCCCCATTTGACAGATGAGAAAATTGAAGCACAGGGAGGTTAAATAATCCAGTGGAGTTAATAAATTGTCCAAGGTCATGGAACTACACAGTGGTAGTCAGAATTTAGATCCAGATCATCTGGTCCCAGATTCCATGCTCTTAACCACTATACCAGCAGATCTCCAAATTTTTGGTCTCAGGACCTCATCACATTTTGAAATTTATTGAGGATCCCCAAAAGCTTTGTTTTTGTGGGCTATTATCTGTTAATATTTACCATTTTAGAAATAAAAACCAAGAGATTTTCTAACATTAGAATTCATTTAAAATTAACAATAATAAACCCATTAAATTTTAACATGAATAAGAAGTTTTTAATGAAATATATTTTCCAAACCAAAAAATAAGAATAATAATTAGTGACAAGAGTGTCACTGTTTTACATTTTTAAAATCTTCTAATGTCTGACTTAATAAGAAAAAACCTGTATTCTAATATCTGCTTTTGCATTTTATCTGTTGAGATATGTTGTTTTAGTTGATATATATGAAGACAATCTGGCCTTACACAATATGTAGTTGGAAAAGGAGCAGAATTTTATTATAAGCCTTTTCAAATAATTGTGGATATTCTTCTTTAATATTAAAAATTTTGAAATGTTGTACTTTCTTAAAGGACACTTACAATGTGGAATATGAAACCATAACAATGAACTTTTCTTACTCTATTACATTAAAAGCCATTGATCTAACTCACACTTTGAATGAATCTTTTACCCATGCATAATTTTGCAACATCACATACATTAGTTATTTGGTTCACTGAGTAATGCAGATCTTTTAAATGTTGACACATTTTATTGTGAAATATTGAGAAATCAGACTGTTAACATCACTACTGAACTCATCAGAAAAGTCATAAGTGTTGGAAAGTTGTCAAGCTCAGAATGGCAAATGAAGTTTTTCCAAAATTCTAATTTTTGCTCAAAAGTTTGATATTTTTCATTGGCAATAAATATTGCCACTCATCTTCCTTGATGTGACAGACTCACTTGATTCATTTTTGAGAAAATATCTGCCAAACACTCAATTCTGAATAAGCTTGGGTTTTCTGTCATTTATTCTTTCATATGAAGATGGTGTTCCAGGAACAAGGAGCTCATCATTCTTTTGTATTTAGTGGAAGTGCTCTATGTGTAATTCCCATTTCATTGTGCAGAATATTATAAAGGCATGTACTCAAGAGACAAGGTTTTATAAAATTAACAATGATTTCTGCTTTATTAACAACTTTCTTACAGAAAATTAAAACTGGAAATTTTCTTAAACTGTGATTTTATACCTGTGAAAACTACAATGATCACCAGTACATTTCAGTGTTACTGCCTTGATTCATGCTCAGGCATGAGTAGTTTCAGCCACCACTGCTTTTGCACAATTGGTAAAAATGTCAAAATAATGAAAAAGCAAGAAAGACTTTAGGGTTGTGATCAAAATAGTTTTGACCCTGCAGACCCCCTAAAAACGTTTTCAGAGATGACCAAGATTTTACAAACCACACTATGAGAAACATTGAGACTCATTAGACTCTCCATAAAGTTAAAAAATGAACAGACACAGTATATTTATGAAGATATTACAGAAGAAAAGAAAGAAAGTGTTATGGACTGAATGTGTGCCCCCAACCCTAAATTCATATGTTGAGGCCCTTGTCCCCAGTGTGATGATATCTGAAGATGGGACCTTTGGGAGGTAATTAGGTTTAGATGAGATCATGATGGTGGAGCCCTCATGGTGGGATTAGTGCCCTTATAAGAAGAGATACCAGAGCACTCTCTCTCTCTCTCTCATTCTCTCCAATGTGAGAACACAGAGAGAATATGGTTATCTATAAGCCATGAAGATAGCTCTCACCAGAACCTCACCATCCCAGCACCCTGACCTCAGACTTCCAGCCTCCAGAACTATGAGAAAATCAATTTCTGTTGTTTAAGACTTCCCAGTCTATCAAATTTTGTTATGGCAGCTTGAGCTGACTAAAACAAAAAGTAACAGAAAAAAATGGCAGATGAATATAGATTCACCAGAATTATGTTGCCAAGCAGCAGATCAAAACTATCACCAAACACATCATCATAAACTTAAAAAAAAAGAAAAACTTAAGCTATGGCCTCTATAAAACAAGATCTCAAAGCTGAGATTAAAAAGTTTAGGGAAAATATAGGAAGACCAAAAAATGATTATTCAAACCTCAAGAAAAAGAGGCAAAAGAACAAGACTAATCCTAGAAAGAAGTCCTTTCTAGAGCAACATTAAGAAAAGTAAAATAAAACATGGAGAACAAAGAACTGAGAAAAAACAAGCAAACAAAATTAAAATGGATACAAAGTTTAAAAAGTTTAATTGATACCCCCAAGGAAAATCATTATGATAAAAGAGAAAAACAATTTTAAGATATATTTAAAGAAAATTTTCCCCAAATCATAGAAAATACATTGCTACAGAATGAAGGCATACACTCTGCCCAAGTAAACACTGAAATAGAAAGCCAACATTGAATCTAAGGGTATTGAGGACAAATTACTTACCTTTGCAATAAATAAACATTTAGGCAGCCAAGAAAATATAAAATCACCATAAGAGAGGAAATCTGGTTGGCCTTGTTGCATCTTATCATTCCACATCATGTCTAGAAGATAATCAGTACAAGAAGGCAGGTGAGTACTCTGCAAAATACTCAAGGCAAGAAAGCATTAAACACAAGTTTTATAACAAGACATTCTGCCCTTCAAGAGTTAAAGTAACAGGAATTCTGCACATGTAAGAACTCAGAGAGTAAAATTCTCATTAGTTCTTTAATTTTTTTCCTTGATTGAAAAAAAAAAAAAACAGGCGAAAAATGATTTGAAGGGAAAAGGATTCAAGGTGAGCTTTAAATAGACTGAACAAGAGGACTTTGCCAAAGACAAATTATGGGTCTAGAACAATCTTTACAGATAATAAGCCTCAACAATACAGCATTGAAATAATTATAAAAAAGCCAAGAAAGGAAGTTGGAGAGAAGGGGTTGAAGATTATATGAATACACTGCTTTCCAATTGTTTTACAGCTTGTGGTCAAAAAAGAGTATTTAAAACCGATAAGTCAAGTAATAGAAATAAAAGTATAGATTTAAAGATATGAAGGCAAACACATGGAAAAATAATATTCAATTAAAATTGGTGGTGAAGGGGAGGAGAGAGAGTAGGAAGAACTAAATATTGACGAATTTCATTATTATTCAAAATAAAGAATAAATAATATGTGACAAAATAGAGAATTAAGCATACTAGATAATATTACATTTAATAAGGCAGCCGACAGAAAAAAAACCTCATCGCAAAAAAACCTCATCACAAAAAATATACAAAAATACAAAAACAAATCAAACAAGCTGATATATTGTATATCTGATAGCATTTTATTTAATTTTTTTTTAAAGATTTTATTTATTTATTTGAGAGAGAGAGCAAAAGCCGGAGGAGGGGCAGAGTGAGAAAGAGAAGCAGACTCCCCACTGAGCAGGGAGCACTACTCAGCGTTCTATCCCAGGACCCAATCCCAGGATCCCCAGGATCATGACCTAAGTCGAAGGCAGATGCTTAACCAACTATACCACCCAGGCACCCCCATCTGATAACATTTTAAATCAGTAGGACAGAACTGGATTTAGAGTGGCAGATCAAGTAGTCATACAGAAAAAAATTAAAATAGACCCTACCTTGTAAACTACCCCCAAAATGACATCTAATACAAGGAAGGTTTATGTATAAAAAATAATAGTACTAAAAACGAAGAGCATGGGAAATTTTTTTCTTATTATTTTGGCTCAGGCTGACCCAGCACAGAAAAATTGGGAGGTATTAACGCACTGACACCCCGCCCTCCAGCCCTCCAATCTCTGGCCAGTGTTGCCCATTAGTTGAAACCAGATGGTGCCAGAGGGCAAAGGAGCCAGAAGGATACAATACTTCGTTGGCTGGAGAGTGGGTCAGGAGAGGAAATAGTCTTCAACAAATGTGCCCAGAATACAGAATGAGGTAGTCTCTTCAACAAATGGTGTTGGTTAAACTCTATATCAACATACAAAAGGATGAAATTAAACCCTTCTCTTACACCCTACACAACAAACAACTCCAAGCAGATTAAAGACTTAAATGGAAGAACCGAAAATGTAAAACTCCTAGAAGAAAACATAGAGGAAAAGCTTCATAATATTGGTCTTGGCAATGATTTCATGGATACAAAACTCAAAGCACAGGCAACAAAAACAAAAATAAACAAGTGCACGTACAGCAAACGAGCAATCAGCAGTGTGAAAAGGCAACCGACAGGATGGGAAAAAAATGTATAAACCATATATCTAAAAAGGGGTTAGTATCCAAAATACATGAGAAACTCCTACAACTCAATGGAGGTTCTTAAAAATAGTTTCTCTAAATCGTATCTCAGATGGATGGAGGTTTCCAAGTGATTCCTTTTTTTTTTTTTTTTTTTTACATTTACCACTAGCACACTCGATCCAAATATTAAGCCCACATTTAGTAGAGTGTTCAAAAGATTTTTTTGGTATTGACTTACCCATCAGTTCTCCTTTCCCTTATTTATTCACATATTTTATATGTGATATAGACACTATAAGACACTTTAAAACTTTTTGGAAAAAGAGTAACATATAAATAAATACGAAAAATGAATTTCACTTTGTATAGACAGTTGTCTCTACACCAAGTCAGCACGAACTCTGGAGCCAGACTACCTGGGTTCCAATCCTAGCCCTGCCACTTAGGATCTGTGATCTTTGGATCTGACATGTAACTTCCCTGGGTGTCACTCTCCCCATCCTTAAACAGAAGTAAATAAGTAATAGTGTTCCCCCTAAGGTCACAGCAAAGAGTAAATTAGTTACTATACAGACACAGAACTGTATCTAGCATATTGTTAGTGCTATACAAATGCAACTTAGTATTAATGTTGAGCTTCCATGTCACACAGTGAAGTATATGGCTTAGGTTTAGAAATGATGTCCAGGGAGTCCCACAGTTTGGGAAGAGCAGAGGGTTGGTGTAGGATAAAAAATGTTCTGCAATTCATGGTACTTTAAACATTCTGGAGCATGGCCCATTGTTTTACATGTGGAAAATCAAAGCCTGAGATCCCAAAGGATTAAATGGCTTGCCCAGATCACCCTTCTTCCAGGTGACAGGACACATCAATGAGGGTCCAGAGGCATTAAAGCAGCAGACTTACCATTATAAGAAACAGGAGTCTAGCCTATGGAAAGAACACTGGATTCCCAGACCTAACCCTGTCACTTGCCCTGGGGGTCATGGGCAAGTCCCTGGACTTCTCTAGGTCTCCATCTGGGGGGAAAAATAGTGTCAAATCGTCTTCCAAGGCTTCTTACATTTCTAGCAACTTGTGATTCTAGTCATTACAAATCTCTCTGGGCTCATGCCTGTAACTAAACTGGAAACATTTGCAATGTGGTAGAAACAGAGCTTCAAAAGTCAGAACAGAAGATTTAACATTTCCTACATCTAGGGCTCTGACCCTCCTCTGTACTCCTGCCCAGTCCTTCCCATGAAGAAATCCCTTTGAAGTCATTCTGACTCTGTTGATTAAGGAATCAGTTCTTCTAATCCACCAGACTTTGATCCCCACACAACACAGATAGTTTCAACAGATGAAACCACTGCTCCCCAATTGCTGACCAGGCTTGAAAGCAGCCAGCAAAGATGCTGCCCCCCAGCCAAACCACTGCTGCCTAGTGAAATGAGTGGTGAACCTCAGGAAGGTGGTCCAAGGCCACAGTCCTCACTACTCTGAGGCCAAGTCATTAATTCATTCAGAAATTATTTATGGGTCCCATTTAAGTGGCAGGCATTGTGGTAAACACTTAAGGAACTTACGATCTGGAGAGAATAGACAGCCATTACTCACAGAGTCACACCAAGGAAAGCACAAGTACAACCAGGATAAGCGCTTGGAAGAAAATACACACAGTGCTATGCAAGTAGTGTGCAGTGCAGGACTTCTGGTCACTCCTTGAAAGATAAAGAAGTACTATCTGTGTCACAGGGGATGGGTTTAGGACTGGAGGACTGAGGATGGGGAGCTGGCACTGCTCTAGGCAGAGGGAACAGCATATGCAAAGGCCACTGGTGTGAGTATATGAGGAACTAGAAGGTGACCAGCACACTGAGGTATAGAGCACAACAGGACTCTGAGTCAGCTCATCGTGGGTTTATTTAAAGATAACTCTAAGAAACAGTTTTCTCAGTTATATTGATGCTCAAGCCTCCCTCTGCCCCTCTTCCTGCACTTTATCCAGCACATGGAAATAGCTACAGTGGTCCTGGTTCAATCTCTTACTTTGAAATGCACGAAGAAGTTACCAGAAACTTTCACCAAAGGCTATCCATGATGGTTCTTTCCAAATGCTCTTGCATTTCGTACTATAAAACTACTTTGATAATGCAGTTACCATCATCATTAACCTAGAATAACACAATCATACTAACATGCATTTCCACAAATTATTTTTTTTTTCCAGAAGGCATATTTTCCAGTAGAAATGACTTTGTGTATTACCTGCTGTTCATGGGTATCTCAGACCATATTGTGTCTTCTGGGAAGAATTTTCACCAGTGAAACAAACATTGTGTTTATTTTTCTCTTTCCAAAAATTAAAGAATTAAAGAGCTACAGAAGTAATTCTTAAGTGAGTCATATATACATATATATTCATATATAAATATATATGGAAGACATTACATGTTCATTAGCAAACATGAAGAAAATCTTGGAAGGAAAAAATCACTCCCTAATTACATCAACATGAGAAAGTTGCTCCTGACATGATGATATATCGAGATGACTACTTCCTTTCTTCTCTATTATAAACATGTCTTCTTAGATTATGAATTGAAGTTATAGGGGGAATGCCACTAAATAAAGCCCAAGCTGTGATATCTCCCCTGGAAATAACAATCTGGTTGTGAATATCAACATCCTCTTTTGAAATTGGGAAATCAAAGATAAAGTAATGAAGAGATAATACTAAAGAACAGCAGTGTATTCTCAGGCTTATTTGTACAAAAATGCTGATAGCAGATAGACATAATAGTTCTTGAAAATTATAGGGTGTTAAAAACTGAACAATAATTATGATACAATGGCCTCCATTTTTAGTAAAGTCATGAAAATTAGTGTTATACCCTTCAAGGTTCATTGGAGTAAATGGTATGTTTGATTAAATGGGAGTGCATGAAATGATACATTTATAATCATAAAAGATTCTGGGAAACAAAGACCCAATTGTTAAGATCCAACTATGCTCAGTACAATTCCAGTACTTTTTTTTTCTTTTTGTATATTCTACTTATTTGGATAGTCACACTAGACACTAGAGTCCTTGGTTCACAATGGATTCTGCATTTCTACTATCGAACTTTCCAGATGAGAAATGAAACATTTTAAGGAAGAATAAAAATGGTGGTGTACATTAGATACATATAACGTCAATAACTTAGAGATCATCTCTGCCATGTTATAGAAGATACCCTTCATACTAAGAATAAGAAGAGCATCTTGAGTCTCAGTCTAGCTTTGTGGAAAGTGGGAGAAATCATTTAATCTAAGTCTCAATATTTTCATCTGAAAAAAATTCTAATGTGGTATTAAAATAAGCAAACAATGCCCAAGACACTGGTAGATCTTTCTTCTCAATCTTCTGTCCCTGCAGAATAAAAGCTTTGAAGCGCTCCAAGGTATATTTATTTTACCGAGAAGACAGGTGCTGGCCTGACAGGACTGGTTTAAGAGACAGCCAGGCTGCAGGACCATCTCTGTGGCTTATCTGGAGTGAGCAGGCCCTGTGCCAGGCACTGGGTCAAGAGCCTCTACCCACCTGAAAGGCTGGATAAGACATGCAGACTCAGGAGTCAGACTGCCTCTCGAGGATGGTGACATTTAGCAAATACTTCTCTAAACTTAACTTCCTTCAACTGTAAAATAGGCAGAATAATAGTTCCCTCTGCATTTTGTGAAACATACAATTAGAAAATGACAGTAAAAATCTTAAATCCAGATACATGGTAAACAATAAATGTTCATTTCTATTTTTATCTCATTTAAATCTCACATGATTCAGGCTCAAGATTTGGATTCCTGATGTGCATGGAAGGAAAGGAGGACTGAAATTTATTTTCTGCTGGGCCAGGGAAATACATTTAGATACCAGAGCAGGGATCAAAAAGAGCCACCGAAATCATCCAGGGAAAGTTAAGCACTTTAGTTTCATGAAAATGAGCCCCTCTGGGGAAGAACCATCCCCAGGGCTCACTGAGAGCACAAACGTTGAAAGCAAGGCTCTGAAAAGTCACTAAAGGCTGGCCAATCCATAGCTCCCAGACAGAGGCACTAGGTTCTCAAGACTGAGCTGGACCTGAGAATGAGGTAATCTGATCCATTGGAAAATTTGGGGACCCAACTTGGGAGTCCCAAAAGTTAGATGGTTGGGCTGTTGCAGGGATGGAGTGACTCGGGAATGTCCCTGGAGCATGTAGGTAAATCGTAGGCTTTGGGATTAGTGGGTCCTGAGGTCAAATCCTAGCTTTGCTTCTTAAGTGATTATGGGATTCAGCCAACTTCTTTAAGCTTTTCCAAAATCAACTCTTCATCCATAATGAGGGGATAATAATTCTGACTACATAGGGTTCTGTGAAGATTAAATCTGAAATAAGTTGATGTATTTAAAGTGTCTTGTACCTCATATATGCTCAAAAGTATTAGTTCCTATTATTTTGGTTCCTTCAGAGCTTTCTTCTCTCTTTACCATCCTTAGCCCATGTCTTTGGTGGAGTCCATGGAACAGCCAATGGACAGTGTTGAGCATGAATGAAATAACTTGTTAATCTTGCACCTAACCATCTCTCCAGAAATATATTCAGGAAGAGCCTGCAAACATGCTTTCCTGAGTTCCTTTTCTAGGATACTCTGAAGGAAAGGCTAGAACCTATTACTTCAAATCCCATATCCTAATGCTTAAGTATCTTCTCCAACAGCTACCAATAAAGACTATATTATAGTGTCATTTGAATTTGCCTAAAAACAAAGAGAAACTTTTACAATAACAAACCATAAAGTTGAAAAGAATTGCAAAGTTCATTAGTTTTTCAGAGAAAAGGAGAAAGAAAACATGTCCTGAGTTCTCTGATGGTAGCCCATTGTGGAGAAAAAGACAATTTATAAAAAGGCAACTTTAATCATAATAGAACAATGTCTGACCTTTAAAAGAAAGAACTGGAAAATAATTTTTAGTAATAAATTCTCTTTGATCTGCTGGCCAGTCAAGTTCTGCTATGGGCTTATCTTAACAGAGCAACACTGAAGCTGCTTTTTAAATGCTGGGGAATGCTGTTCTTCCACAGTGAGGCAGAGGGATCTGATTCTTCAGTGTGGTGCAGAGCACATGCTTACAAGACAACACGAGACACGGCCACAGGACCTGGAGCTGCAGATGCGGAAAAGCACCACAATCCTTGTGTTACTGGCAAATCCGAAATCCTGGCCTTCAAAGGCTTCTTCTTTTTGTGATGTGGGGATTTGGGTTGGATCATACTGAGATGCCTGGAAGACACCAATTCCCAATGAAAGGCACAAAGGGCTCCATGGGGGAATTGTGGGCATTGGCTTAGCACAAGGTTGTCCCAGCCTGGAAAACTTGGCCTAAGAGTTGCCTAATGTTGTCACATACAGGAAGAGCCATTCTGCCTGCTTCAAACTTCCTTATTTATTTATTTATTTTAGTTCTCAAGCTGCCTTTCCCTCACAACCTCATTTCCCTCAGCACAAAACCGAAGCCAGTGATTACCAGACAGGACATAATAATGGGAGATGGGAAAGTGCTGAGTTCAGGGAATTTCATCTCCTTGAAATGCTTATGTATTTAAGAACCATGCTAACTTTATTTCACAAGGAAATTCAAAAAATTTAAATGAAAATATACTTCAAAAGACTGCCTGCGATGTCCTTGATAACCCAACCATAATCCTGGCTGGCCAAGAGAAACCAAACCCAGAAAAGGAGGGCTTCCCACAGGGGCAAGAGCAGAAAAAGTGTTGAATTTGGAGTTGAATCATCAGCAGTGAAGCCTCCAAGCCATGAACTCTGAAGCCTGACTCAGTGTTACCACCTGCTTTCTGGTGCCTTATGGTTTTGAGTTGAATTGTGTCCTCCACTCAAATTCATATGTTGAAGTCTTACTCCCCGGATCTCAGAATGTGACCTTATTTGGAAATAGAGTCATTGCCAGTAAAATGAGTTAAAATGAAATCCTAAAGCAATATGACTGATGTCCTCATAAAAGGGAGAAATTTGGAGACACACACACACACACACACAGGAGAAGGTCATGTGAACATAAAGACAGAGAGCAAGGTGGTGGCGCAGAAGCCAAGGAATGCCAAAGATGGTCAGGAAACCACCAGAGAGCACAGAACAGATCTCCGCTCATAGCTTCAGGAGGAACCAACCCTGCCCACACCTTGATCTTGGCCTCCTAGCTTCCAAGCTGTGAGGTCACAGTTGTTTAACCCACCCAGTTTGTTATAGCAGCCCTAGAAGACTCATATACCCACACACCTGATGGAGTTGGAATCAGGTTCACCATTTTATTCATTAAATAAGCATTTCTGGATGTTTCTGTCACTGAGATGGACTCTGTGGGTGCACAGAGGATCAGGCCACAGTGCCCACCCTCTGGGACTGTGCAGTGACATACAGCAGCACCAGTCAGACGTGGCTATTGAGCACTTGACGTGCTGTAATCTATAAAATATATACCAGATATCGAAGACTGTATTGCAAGAATGTGAAATATCTCATTCATGCATTTTATAGTAGTATGTGTTGCAATGATAATAGTTTAAATATTTCGGTTAAAGTATATTATTAAAATTAATTTCTCCTCTTTCTTTTAATTTTTTTAATTTGACCGCTAGAAAATGTTAAATTACACATGTAGCCAGCAGTATAGATCTATGGGACAGCATTGCTCCAGAAGCTCTCAGATCAGGGGTGAGGAAGACATAGAAGCAAATAATCGCCTTGTGTCAAGGTCGTAGTGGTCTTGTCTGTAGGAGCTTGGAAGAAGGAGCTACATCCACAAAGAAGGGAGGATTTGACATAGGATCAGGGCATTCCAAAGCCCAGAGTCCAGCCCTTTTGTGGAATTACAAAGAACACTGTAGACTGTCTAACAGGTCCCTGTGAAGGAGTGAGAAGCGAAAATTAAGTGAAAATGAAAACCCCCAAAGAGCAGCATAAGCTGAACACTGGTGAGAGGCCAGATTTGGACTAAGTACTTCATTTATATTCACTCATTAACTTTTCATTGCAGTTCTATCAGTCAGACACCTATTATTCTCACTTTATAGATGAGGAAACTGAGTTGTTAAATTCTTTGCCCAAGATGTTAAGTTCTTTGCCCAGCACAACACAGAGAAGGGGTCAAACCTGAGCCTGGAATAGCAGGTGAGAGCCAGGTTGAGAAGGAGCTTATCACACCAACATACAAAATTAAGGAAGGAGTGGAGGGAGGGAGGAGGGACAGTAACTAGTTTTCTTGCAGACAATGAAGAGACCATGGAAAGATTGTAAGTAAAACTCTGGCATAATCAAATTTGAGTTTTAGAACATAAGACCTTGGGGTGTGAAGAATGGTGGGGCTGGAGGTTCTGTGTTCAGCTAAGAAGCCATTCTCTTTCCTTGCCCAGAAATAGAAGAGTAATCCAGAGAACTTCCTGTTACTATGGCCTTTGAGGGCTTTCAGGAGCCCTTTGCAGACAAAAGACGAGTGTCACAAGTCCAGAAGAAATCTAAGGGCACAGAGCTGGTCTGACTGAAACCAAATTGTGGATGATGCAGGGCTCCTTCCCCGCTTCTTTGGGAGTCGCTGTTCTTTGACACTTCTGGCCATGGGAAAGGCTTGGGTCAGTGGCTGAATTGAAATAGCAGAAAAAATAAATACGACTTCTGCCTCAGAGGTTTGTTCCTGGGAACGAGCGAAGGGGACAAGTTTTACCTTCAGGTTCTGAGGCTTTCTGGCATCCCTAGAGTCACCCAGAATGAATCTTTCTTCCATTCTTAGGCTGTGATATGTGGGATACCTCACTCTTTTCCTTCAAGAGTCATAGAGAAGAAATGACTCTAAAGAAACAATGATTTTGATTCTTTAAAATACAATTTCTCATAGAACAGCACTTGGAATGTGATGACTCAAAGCTCACACCTGTTGCAATTCTGAGCCTAAATGTTAGGCAACTTTAGATAAGAGGGCTCTTCTCCAAAATATGATATCAAGAGCTATTTCTAGAAGATCACTGATAGGTCTCACATGCCCTCTTTTGGTTTATGAAACATGTGGTATAGTGAAAAGTGTCCAGTGTTTGCTATTTCATGTGTCTGAAAAAAATACACTGAGAATAAGGACGTGGGTATAACTCAGGACTGCTATTTTAAGATGCTACTTATTTGTGAAAGAAGTTTCTACCCTGATAGAAAAATTATCTACCTTCTGGGACAATCATTATGCAAAGGCAAATTCCTCTTGGCTGATGGATTGCAAAAAGGTGCCTCTTCCTTTGAAAGAGCATGGGCTGGATCCAGTGCTGCCCACTTGGTCTCTCTATCATGTCCTCTTGGGCAGGGCACAAACTCCATTCTGTGTGCAGAGACCCTCCAAACCTCATACCCCATCCATGTGGAGCTAACACGGTGATCACATTAGTAGTGGAACACTGCAAATCATAAAAACATCACATATTCATCAGGGATATCGGTCTGAAATTCTCCTTTTTGATGGGGTCTTTGCCTGGTTTGGGGATTAAGGTAATGCTGGCCTCATAGAATGAGTCTGGAAGCTTTCCTTCTGTTTCTACTTTTTGAAACAGCTTCAGGAGAATAGGTATTATTTCTTCTTTGAATGTTTGGTAGAATTCCCCGGGGAATCCATCAGGCCCTGGACTCTTTGTTTTTTGGGAGGTTTTTGATTCTGCTTCAATTTCATTACTGGTATTGGCCTATTCAGGTTGTCAATTTCCTCGTTTCAGTCTTGGGAGTTTACAGGTTTCCCGGAAGGCATCCATTTCATCCAAGTTGCTCAATTTACTGGCATATAGTTGTTGATAATAATTTCTAATAATTGTTTCTATTTCCTTGGTGTTAGTCGTGATCTCTCCCTTTTCATTCATAATTTTATTAATTTGGGTCCTTTCTCTTTTCTTTTGGATAAGTCTGGCCAGTGGTTTATTGATCTTATTAATTCTTTCAAAGAACCAGCTTCCAGTTTCGTTGATCCGATCTACTGTGTTTCTGGTTTCTAATTCACTGATCTCTGCTCTAATCTTAATTATTTCTCTTCTAATGCGTTGCTTAGGCATCGTTTGTTGCTTTCACAGATCTGAAAAGTAAAATGTTAAATTTTAAGTACAAACCAGGCCACTAAACATAGTTGGTCATAACTGACTTGTTATATAATCTTGATGAGTTACTGAGCTTTGTAAGGTGATCCACAATAATTTAGTGTCTTAGTAATGTAAGAAAAAAAACAAGTAGCGAAGAGAAAACTATTAAAGCTTGGTGATCAGAAAATAATTTCCATTTCAATTATTTTAATAACAATGTTTCTATGAGAAACAGGAAGAGTTTAGTTTTTGAGGGAGTTATGCTAATAAGATTAAAGAGTTATACTAACTGAAGGTAAAGATGTATATAAATGATGAGTAGAAGAGGAATTTTATTACTTCCAAGGAATCTGAGTCCTAGAATTGCATTAACAATCTGTTGCTTAGTGGAGAACACACTTTAATAAATAAAGAATAATGGCTTTAAACCAGCACATCAAGCCTCAATTCCAGCTGTACCAGCTTCTACTTATGCTGAAATTACACCATGTCTAATAAATTGTTATTGTAATATGTGGAAGCAGTTTTTCCCAAGCAGGCAAACACTTCCAATGACAACGTTATTCATCCTATTTATTTTGCTTACTAAAAATAAGCATAAAACTTGAGCTTTTCAAGCCCCAAACCACCAACTCCTAATTAGTTTTATCTAAATTAATGAGGTTTTACTGTACTAGTTTCTAAAAGTGTAGTACTAAATTCTAGGAAAAGCTGTTGCAATTAAAATGGATAAAGGCAATAAGAATTTGGCAAAAGACTAAAATTAAAGGTCTAATTCCATCCTAAGCCCCCCAATTAAAATCTGCTTATACCCATAATAGCATCAGCATGGTGATAATCCAGTTATGGACATAGCATTTATCATTAGATTTTGTTTCCTGTGTAAAATTGGAATCAGAAGCTCTAGTTCATATCTGTGATCAGTCTTGGTCCTGGTCAATCCCAAATATACATTAAAAAGTGACCCTGAAATGGAGTCATTTCTTGGCTCTTTCTTGCAAGTGGGTGTTTCCTTAAATGTTTCTCTTAGGCTTTGCCCCCAAAGAACAAAAAATGTTCAGGAATGGCATCCAGCCCCACGTAATGACAGGTTTGAAATCAAGTAGGACCTACCCAGCGTCATGTTTTATTTTACAAATTTCATAATATTTTTAAATGGCTCAACCTTGGTCTAATATGTATGTTTAGATAAAGGGCTGGAACATTTTTTTATTAAGAAAATAATTGCTGGGCGCCTGGGTGGCTCAGTTGGTTAAGCGACTGCCTTTGGCTCAGGTCATGATCCTGGAGTCCCAGGATGGAGTCCCACATCAGGCTCCCTGCTCAGCAGGGAGTCTGCTTCTCCCTCTGACTCTCCCCCCTCTCATGTGCTCTCTCTCTCTCATTCTCTCTCTCAAATAAATAAAGAAAATCTTTAAAAAAAAGAAAATGTTGAATGACTCTATAGACATAAAAGTATTGATAATTATTGGTAATTTATTATGAAGGGCTTAAAAATGTGTAATGCTTCAGTAATTCCATTTTCAGATCACCTCAGTACCTTCTTAGAGTAGCCTCTAAGCTAAGCTATTGAAATCTTAGTAGGAACTTAAAAATGTTTTTAAATGGAAGTCATAGGTCTCCGAAGCACAAACTATTCAGATTATTTTTAAATAACCAATTTTGTGTGCCGAAGCAAAACCCAAAATAATCTTACTAGGACATTCCAAAAGAAACATTCTCCCCAAATCTCTTTGTGAATGTCAACTTTGGTCAAGTGTGCAAGACTATGTCTTAGGTTCATTTAAAAAAAAAATATCGTAGTTTATTTGTAAATGTCCAATATAAGATGGATTAGATTTTTCTTCCTTTTAGCAATTTGCTCTTATGCATGCAGTTGTTTTTCTTTCTAAGCTTGGGGTTTATGTACCATACATAGTTCTCTTCTGGTAACTATTATCAGCTGGTACGTCTTCAAAAGAAGCAGCCAGAGTTCTTAAGTTGAACAAATGTGTCCCATAAAATTACTCTAAAGGCCAAATCTTGGTGTCTAAAAGGAAAGTTTCTTGAAGATCAATCAGAATTTGGCAATTAAGGGAACCTTCACCTTCACCCCAGTTCAGTTTAGGGTAAAACAAGGAGAGGAGACGATATATCGCACATTTTTGGAATGCTTAAGAAATAGTAAGCTATGACAAATTAAATTGTCATCATGTCCCATCTGACTGAAAAATAACAACTAAGAGCAATCATCTAGGATAATCTGAAGTGTTTGAGAATACTGTCAAATTTTGCATCAATGGATCATGAACTAAAACATGATCACAGATTCAGAGCACATATGCTCTTCCTGCTCAAATCAGAGAGTCTGCAGTGGTGTCGTGTAAATAAACATTAAAGTCAAAAAGGATGGAGGGGAAGAGGGAAAAAAAGTGGGAAAAGGCAAAAGAGAGGACAAAGGAAAAATGTTTTCTGAAGTACAAATTTGGGGGAAAATCAGTTATATTCATATGCTTCTCATTGTCAGAAAAATAAAAATGCTTTCCCCTAATACCCATCCTTTTTGTTTTCAGCAACAGAAATAAACAGAAACAAGTGTAAAACAAGAATTCTGTAATCTATGACTAGAGATGAAATGTGAACTAAAGGGACAAAATCCCCATCTTAATGACACTTAACACCCCAGAGGCTTAAACAGATACTTATATGATACACACACACACACACACACACACACACACACACACACACACATATATATATATACTTACATAATCATACAAATAAAGACAGAATTAAAAATGCAGGGAATGACTGAAGAGAAAATTACACTGTGCTCTAGAACCCTGTAGCAGAAGGATGTGACTGAGAATTTTAACGTCCCGAGAAAAACAAAATAAACCATGTATCTTGGTTCTGTAGGGGTGAAAAGAATATTTTGTCCATTGACCACAGCCAATAAAATACTTAAGTAAAATCTCATATTATGTTATTTGTGCTCAAATAAAACTTCCTGGGCCTCTGTTTTTAAAATGTTTTCTATTGCTATCAAAAGTACTTGAAAACGAATAGCAAAGGATGTTTATTTATAGTGGTGTAGAATGCTAATTTGAAATAAGCTAGAGGAGGGGCGCCTGGGTGGCTCAGTCAGTTATGGGTCAGACTCTTGATTTCGGCTCAGGTCATGATCTCAAGGCCGTGAGATGGAGCCCCGCATCGGGCTCCATGCGCAGCACGGAGTCTGCTTGAGATTCTCTCCCTCTCCCTCTGCCCCTCCCCTCGCTCTCTCTCTCAAATAAATAAATAAAATCTTAATATAAAATAAAATAAGCTAGAGGATTTAAGGAGAATGCAAATAAAAAATCCCAAAGGGGTGGATCTTGCCTAAACAGAACAACAGCCCTGGACCAGAAGTCAGAAGGTTCAAAGTCTCCATCAAACACATCCTAGCTGTGCTGCCTTAGCCAAGTTACGTGATCTCTCTGAATCTGAGTTTATCTCTAAAGTAACTGCCAAACCTTCTGGGGAGACATATGAGTTAACATACATGAAAGTGCTTTGTGACCACCAGTATGGAACATACAGTGCAGAAAGGGAGAAAAGAAAGCATTAAAAAAAAAAATGAAAGTCTGAATCACCCCTCTGAGGGGAATTAATACTGGCTGTCCCCAAAGACTTCATTAGCCATTTGAAAGATGTGGTTGTGTATTTATCTTTAAATTTCTTACTAATCATCTTAAGCAAAAGCTCATGGCAATATTATCAGAGCCAATTACTTAGAATGTCACACTCAGTACCCCGAAAAAAATACCAGCAAACGCTTTCTGCGATAAATAATCATATGTGAATTTGGGATTTAACTTTTACTGTGAGAGGAAAATGGCGTTGCTTTGAAATATGTGCTGGCTGGGTCTATCCTTTCTTGCTTTCCTCTTTCTTTTTCTTTCTTTCTTTCTTTCTTTCTTTCTTTCTTTCTTTCTTTCTCTCTCTCTTTCTTTTTCTTTCTTTCTTTCTTTCTTTTTCTTTCTTCTTTCTTTCTTTCTTTTTCTTTCTTTCTTTCTTCTTCTTTCTTTCTCTCTCTTTTTTTCCCTCCTTCTTAGAAGCCTATTCAAGGGCAAGGTAGTGAAATTGAAATTGAGGAAAGGTCAATGAGGGAAAATGCCATTTGAATGGGAGGAGATGGGTGGTAATTCTTAACTGAGTGTCCCTCTTCAGTAGGCTCTCATTATTTTCACTTCAGGAGACTATATGTTTGTTACTGAGTCCATGAAGCGCACTGCTCAAGATGCATGGGCTCCAGGGCCACCTGCCTTGCTAGATTAATGGGGTCATTCTGAGAAATCATGGCCTGCAGGAAACATTTTTAACCAGTGCTGTCAGAAGGAATCACTCCATGTTTACCTTCCAGGATCTCGGCACAGGTTCTCCCAAGATGAAATGCAAGATTTTATAAATAGTGATCACTGGCAAAACTTTCCGGAAGACTCTCCTCTGAAATAAGTCCACCACACTGAATAACTATTTCAATGGTTGACACGATACCATCTCATTGAATTGAATATAAATTGGGCATTGGAAAATAAAACAAGATTTATTTAAACACTATCAAGGAAGAATGGGTTATTTATGACCCAGTAGGAATGTTTTTTAGGAAGAATTCCCTCTTTACTCAATTTGATCTATTCTGTCCTTCAGGTTTTCATTACTTAAAAAAGGAAAGACATATAAAGTATGAAAGTCCTCAGCTTTATTAATGCAAACATATTTTTTATTAAAGAATGAATGCATTTATGCTATAGAATAGTTTACATGTGTTGTAGAACAGCAAGCAATATCTCCAAGAGGCGAGTTCTTCTCAATACGACTCCATGCTCATTCTACATGCCTTAAAACTGGACCCATACACGGGGGCACACGTACACACACACAAACGCATACACGGACACGCAGATACACAGACCAAAACGCTGACACCATTACTCTCTGGATTGGATGAGCTCTCATTTAAGGCTTCTGTAAGGTGCCCCAGTGTCCCTAACATCACGGGGATTAAAAACAGACTTCGGTCAAGGAGCAACATTACCCGGAAAACTAGCCATCTGCTCCTGGCCTTAAAGGTATGTATTTGAACCAACACTTTCAATTTCATTCAGTGTTGACTCTGTGTTGATGATATCTAAAGATCCATGAAACTGAGACGTCTCAGGCCCTCTTAGTGAGAATTTCTCATTAGAAACAGTGAACAAACCGGCAACTCTGCCCCTAAGATATCACCAATTTTAAGATAACGGGGTCAGATTTCCCTTTAGGATGTAGTTTCTCTAGACAAGCCAGGTGTATAAAGCACATTCCCTATTAGAGTACAATATTGAGTGATGGGGGCAAGGCTTCCTTGGTGATGCCCAATCAGATCTGAAGCTTGCCGTGAAGGATTCGACAGGACCATCAACTAAATAAGTTACCATAAATCAGAATTGATCAAAGGACAGCCTACATGGAGTTTGCTCACTTGCTGATAACTCGTTCCCTTTTTCCAAGGTTTCTGTGGTTGTGGTGGTTGTTTGAACTCCTACTTTGATTGTTTATTTCATCTGCTTGGTTATTTTCTTCCCTTTTTGTGTCCCGCAGTGTATGCTGAGAATCCATCCCTTAGGGACGTTGGCTGGGTTGGAAGGGGAAAGAGGGTGGATGAGGAAGGATGAGGAAAGCAGCTATTAGTAGTTGCAAGTATTCTAAGAAAAGAGATGAAGTGAATAAAATAAGAGGGTACTGCTTGATATATTTACGTAAATAAAAGCATTATCTTTAACTGTGAATTAACTGCCAACTATCAGGTTGTTAGTTGTAAAGCTCAATAAAGGCTGTGCTGATTTGCTTACTGAGGAGAGAATCTGAAACATGCCAGGGAGAGGGGCTCTCAGGATGAGCCTGAGGTGTCCCTTTAGCTCTGCGGCCTCCGCACCTGCACCCCCCCATATCCCCTCCCCATGACTAGGGATCCTATAAGTGCATCTAACATTCTTGTTGGATTTCATAAGGCAAATTGGAATGGTCCATCAAATAACAGACGCAGTGTATTTGCCTGAGCATGGTGATAACTGGCATGGAGGTCTCCTACAGGGAGTCATGGGGAAATGGGGGGGGGGGGAAGACAGTCTAGAACTTTCCTCCCCATCCGCACGCCCACCCTCCTCACAGTCACAGCAGCAGCAGATTTCAATGTAATGTAATTACTTTAATAATACATTTCTTTAGATTTAGAATTGCTCTTCTAAATTTAAAAAGCTTGGTCAGCCAATAGTTTGGCAGTCTTTTCTTCCCAAATTTGAATCATTGCTTATTCATCTATCATCTTGAATTCCTTGACCAATGCTGCCTTGCTGAAGCGTCCTAAGTTCATTCAGCCATCATCGGATTCCAATTCCTGGGAAACTTCTTCCGATGAGCTGTTCCTATGGATCCGACCATCACTCTTCATACTGTGGAAAGTCTTCTTGAAGGCCTCCATCATGGCATGGGCCAGCTTCTTGGCCTCGAGCTTGCTCTCACACTCTACAGCGTGGCAGTCCATCTGGTAGGACAGGTCATCGTTGATCTCCCTGTAAACCCAGGCGAAGATGTTGGGGCTCACGTTGTGGTCGGCGGTGCAGTAGGCAATGCGCGCCACCTGGAAGGTATCCATGTGGACCGTGGCTTCACCTTTGTGGTCAAGGTGATGGAGCCAGACTTGGAATGGTCGGATTTCCAGAAGGGCATTGGCTGGAAAGACATCTTCTCGGGCTAGCGTGTGCTTCTTCCAGAGCTCGATGACTGGTTTCTCTGTGCAGCCTGACAGAAACTGCATGCCTGTGGTGGGGACTTTACCCAGATAGGTAACCTGCAGAGGGAAGAGAGGAAGAAAAAGGGAAAGGTCAATATTAGGCTCTTCATTCTAGTTGTTCACTTAGATGTTCTCAGACAGTCACACTGTCACTCTGGGCAGGTGGAGAGACATCTTTCCAGCTCCTTAAAAAACAAACAAACAAAGAAACAAACAAACTAACAAAAAACTGTCATCAGAATTTCTACCTTTTCTCCCTCACAAGTTGAGCACTTGGTAAAGGTATTGAAATGCCTTAAGTAGCGTTGGATTTTTAAAAAACCTAATTTCTAGAGACCTGCTCTCCCTCTCCTCTCCCTACCCCTTTTTAAAATTCAAGTTAGGGTAACAATATCATCTTTTTACATAATTTGGCATTTCTTTAAAATCATAAAGCCATTTAAATTTTACTTTCAACCAAACACATGCAGAATTTAATGACAGGAGGAAGTCAAAAGGATGCCGTATCTGAAAAAAAAAAAAATCTTTATTAAACTTGTCTCCTTATCTCTTTACAATTCTCTCAGTGTTTGATTTCACTTAAGCTTTTGCTTCTAGCAAATGCCAAGGACACAAAAACTGTTCTATTTACATTATGGCTTAAAACATGATTGTTTTCCCCAACTCCCCCACCACCAGCAAGATAATTTGTTAAATATAGCAATGCACAGTTGTTTTTCAGCCTAAACAAGTTTTAAACTGATGGGCATCTGGTTATAGTGATAATAAAGGAAAGATCCACAGATGGGTTAAGACTGGAAGGCTGGCTTATCAAATAGCTAGATGGGCAGTACGAAAACAAAGACAAATAATTCCAAGTGATTCAAATAGTGTCTTTTTTTTTTTTTTTAGGATTTTATTTGTTTATTTGAGAGACAGAATGCACGCACATGCCCATGAGCAGGGGGAAGGGGCAGAGGGAGAGGGAGAAGCAGGCTTCTCAAAGAGCAGGGAGCCCGATGTGGGGCTTGATCCCAGGACCCCACCCCCCATCATGACCTGAGCTGAAGGCAGAGGCTTAACCCACTGAGCCACCCAGGCGCCCCTCAAATAGTGTCTTTTAAAACACTCATTTATTATCATACTAAGAAGGGATTTTCATTCTTTCTCTCTTTTTTTTTTTTTTTTCAGTCATCAAAATGCATGGAGCTGACACCATTGGACAACTGGCATTATGGAAATGCATAAAACTGAAGAAATCATTTAAGAAATAACATGAAATAGTATATAATTAGGTTCAAAATTGGTGACACAGATGTAAATACTGTCAATTTGAGGAAGACAAGATCAGAAAAAGGTCCAATGAAATGATGAGAAAGGAGATTTGGGTACAATGATTCCAATCAATGTCTGTGTTTAGTGGGGCTATAAAGGCCACATACAAAAAGATGTAGAACACAGAAGTTAAGTACTATTGCATTTTTTCACAGTTTGTTTATCCCTTAAACAAGAGTTAATTGGACAGCCCCTTAAAAAAATAACTTCTTTGTAAAGAAGCACAGTGCTGCACATTCTAGGAATACTTATCAGGAACCTATTATGCACAATGGCGAAGTGCCAAGGGGGATGGAGAAGGAGGAGGGGGGAGATGGAGAGGTCCAAAATCAATAGGATGGAGGTCATTGGTATTTGCTCACAGCACAGTCTTGGAAGCCGACAAAGTCAAGATTTACATCCTAGTTCCACAGTTCACAAGGTGGGTGGTTCTGGGCCAACCGCTAACCCTCTACCGTAATTAATAAGGCAGACCGTGAAAAGGGCAGGCGAGGGATACAGGCAAAGTACCCTGAGGATTCAGAGGAGGGAGTGATGGTGTCCTGCTGATGGAAGGCCTCAGGGGAGAGAGTCACTGGATTTCAAGACATGGGTTCTCAAACGCCAGGGAGGAGAAGCACGTGAAGGTAGTGAGAGGAGGCAGCAGAAAGGAAAGGGGTTGCAGTGGGGAAAGCCCTCCTCTGCAGAGGGCAGCCCTGGAGAAGACACAGGAGGTAAGCTGCCACGGGATGAAAGCAGGCTAAACTTTGGAAGACAGCCCTGCATGCAGTCCAGGGAGCAGGGACATCCCTGCTCTGGAGGGAATGCCATGGAAGGTCTACAGTCCCAGAAGTGTCTGGGTCTGAGCACGGTTGTGAACTTGGAAGACTTGCCCGATGCCAGGAAGAGTAGATGGGAGGGGCTGGGCAGTAGCAGAATGCTCAAACAGCACAACCAGGAGGCAAGAGGGCCCGGATCGGGAGTGGAGTTCGTGCAGGTGACAGGAAAGGACAGACGGAGCCTGATGGGGATGACATTACAGAGATGGGACTGACAACACGTGGCAGGAGATGGAAGGGGGAAATGACACAGACAGACACCCCCTCAAGGAGAGCCACAGGTTGGATGGCTCCTGTCACTCTGGGTTGGAGTAAATGTACAATAAAGAGTTCTTGATTTATATACTTGCTGCAAATGTGCTTTCTGTATAGAGTACTTTATGATACCTTTATTCTTTTTTAACAGCTTTATTACTCTTTTATTGAGGTGAAATTCACATCACATAAAATTACCCATCTTAAAATGTGTGATTCAGTGGCATTGAGTAGTCAAAATGTTGTACAACTATCAGATCTGTCCAGTTCCAAAATATTTTCACCACCTCCAAGGGTGACATCAGACCCATGAAGCTGTCACTCTCTATCGTCCCCCCAAGGGTGACATCAC